>NW_012107758.1:0-1753 GCF_000951045.1 Mandrillus leucophaeus | reverse complement strand
CGGCCTCCCAAAGTGCTGGGATTACAGGCTTGAGCCACCGCGCCCGGCCCATTTTGTTAATTGTATCCTTTGCTATGCAGAATCTTTGTCGTTTGAAGCTCTATTACTATTATACTTTGTTCTATGGTGTTTATGAACTAGGGCTTTGCAGAAATGGAAGAAGTGGTAAACCGGTGAAAAATGCTGTCCAAGCGTCAAAAGTCCTTTGAGCAAAACCAGGGGCTCTCCAGATTTCTAGACTTGCCTTTCTCTCTCTTTGCTCAAGAACTGTTTCTCTGGAACACTCTGTCCTCCTCAGCCCTGAAAACAAATATATACTAGTGTTCTTCAATATAGTTCTCCATGCTTATAGAATTATATACATATGTGCAAATAAAATATGTGTTCCTTTATATGACAAATTATATCATATAATATAAATGTAAATTATATACATAAAAGTTTGACTTTTCTCTATTTCTCATCTCTCTACAGTATTTACTTTAGAGTTGTCATTCAGACTTTAGAAAGACATCACAGGAATGCATATTTAACAGTTATTTAATAAAAAAGAAATTCAGTGGATTTTCAGATAAAAAGTAAATTTTATAATTAAACTATATGTTACAAATCAAGGGCCAATAGCAGCTGTGAATGCATATTACCTGTTTCACAAAAGAGTTATTTCTTGTGCTGAAAAGCTAGTCAAAGGTGAACATACTAATACGTAAGTTTGGACCTTATTATTAATTATTTGCTAATTAAGAATGAGATTTACAAACGCCTTTTGTTGAGAAAGAGATTTCTTCCAGGATCCTCTGTACCAGGGTTTATTGAAAAGTACTCTGTTGCACAGCAAGGTGTCTATAGTTAAGAATAATATATTGTATATTTCCGATCGGGTGTGGTGGCTCACACCTGTAATCCCCAGCACTTTGGGAGGCTGAGGCAGGTGGATTGCTGGAGCTCAGGAGTTCGATATCAGCCTGGGCAACATGGTGAGACCTGCCCTGCAATTCCCATCTCTATTTAAGAGAGAGAGTAAGAACAATAATATATTGCATATTTCAAAAAAAAAAAGCTAAAAGAGGGGATTTTAAATGTTCTCATCTCAAGAAATAATAAATCTTTGAGGTGATGGATATGCTAACTGAATCACTCCACAATATATACACATATATTGAAATATTGCATTGTAATTCATAAATATGTAGTTATTATTTGTCAATTAAAAATAAAATAGAACTTAAAAGTTACAGTATTTAGCTTAAAAAATAAGTGATATAAATTATATGCTACATTGTGTATTAATCATAAATATTATATTTATTATATATAATGTATATTATATTATGCATTATATTATATATTATATGGCATATATTAGTCAGCATGCAAAGAAATGGGTAATATCATGTAGTTTTCGTGTACTTTGCTTTATTACTGTGGGAAATGGAGGGAAATCCCTTTACGTGGGCTGGGTAAGATCATACTCATCTTTTTTTTTTTTTTTTGAAGTCTTGCTCAGTTACCCAGGCTGGAGAGCAGTGGCCTGATCTGGGCTCACTGCAAGCTCCGCCTCCCAGGTTCGGGCAATTCTTCTGCCTCACCCTCCCGAGTAGTTGGGATTACAGGCCCCGCCACCATGCTCAGCTAATTTTTGTATTTTTAGTAGAGATGGGGTTTCATCATGTTGGTCAGGCTGGTCTTGAACCCCTGACCTCAGGTGATCCACCCACCTAGGCCTCCCAAAGTGCTAGGATTACAGGTGTGA
>NW_012107757.1:0-1515 GCF_000951045.1 Mandrillus leucophaeus | reverse complement strand
TGGCTAGGGCAATCAGGCAAAAGAAAGAAATAAAGGGTATTCAGTTAGGAAAAGAAGAAGTCAAATTGTCCCTGTTTGCAGATGACATGATTGTACATTTAGAAAACCCCATTGTCTCAGCCCATAATCTCCTTAAGCTGATAAGCAACTTCAGCAAAGTCTCAGGAAACAAAATCAATATGCAAAAATCACAAGCATTCTTATATACCAGTAACAGACAAACAGAGAGCTAAATCATGAATGAACTCCCATTCACAATAGCTTCAAAGAGAACAAAATACCTAGGAATCCAACTTACAAGGGATGTGAAGGACTTCTTCAAGGAGAACTACAAACCACTGCTCAGTGAAATAAAAGAGGACACAAACAAATGGAAGAACATACCATGCTCATGGATAGGAAGAATCAATATTGTGAAAATGGCCATACTGCCCAAGGTTATTTATAGATTCAATGCCATCCCCATCAAGCTACCAATGAGATTCTTCACAGAATTGGAAAAAACTGCTTTAGAGTTCATATGGAACCAAAAAAGTGTCCTCATCTCCAAGACAATCCTAAGCCAAAAGAACAAAGCTGGAGACATCACACTACCTGACTTCAAACTATACTATAAGGCGACAGTAACCAAAACAGCATAGTACTGGTACCAAAACAGAGATATAGACCAATGGAACAGAACAGAGTCCTCAGAAATAATATTACACATCTACAGCCATCTGATCTTTGACAAACCTGAGAGAAACAAGAAATGGGGAAAGGATTCCCTATTTAATAAATGGTGCTGGGAAAATTGGCTAGCCATAAGTAGAAAGCTGAAACTGGATCCTTTCCTTACTCCTTATATGAAAATTAATTCAAGATGGATTAGAGACTTAAATGTTAGACCTAATACCATAAAAACCCTAGAAGAAAACCTAGGTAATACCATTTAGGACATAGGCATGGGCAAGGACTTCATGTCTAAAACACCAAAAGCAACGGCAACAAAAGCCAAAATTGACAAACGGGATCTAATTAAACTAAAGAGCTTCTGCACAGCAAAAGAAGCTATCATCAGAGTGAATAGGCAACCTACAGAATGAGAGAAAACTTTTGCAATCTACTCAACTGACAAAGGGCTAATATCCAGAACCTTTAAAGAGCTCAAGCAAATTTACAAGAAAAAAACAACCCCATCAAAAAGTGGGCAAAAGATATGAACAGACATTTCTCAAAAGAAGGCATTCATGCAGCCAACAGACACATGAAAAAATGCTCATCATCACTGGCCATCAGAGAAATGCAAATCAAAACCACAATGAGATATCATCTCACACCAGTTCGAATGGCGATCATTAAAAAGTCAGCAAACAACAGGTGCTGGAGAGGATGTGGAGAAATAGGAACACTTTTACACTGTTGGTGTGATTGTAAACTAGTTCAACCGTTGTGGAAAACAGTATGGCGATTCCTCAAGGATCTAGAACTAGAAATACCATATGACCCAGCCATCCCATTACTGGGTATATACCC
>NW_012107756.1:0-2098 GCF_000951045.1 Mandrillus leucophaeus | reverse complement strand
AAAATAGGTTTACATGTTTAATAATACCATAACTATATTTATATATGTATATATAACTCATACATATGCACAAAATACATACAGCAAACATATACATATGTATATGTAATTTGAAAGAGTTGGTACAATATGAAAATCCAAGCTCACGAGTGCTTTAAGTTGTGGTCCTATTTTCCGAAGTAAGTGAAGTAGATAAGCTATACATAAATTATCTTTTGGCAGAAATTTTTATTTTCTATGTCATTGAGGGGTCTTCCTACTCATTCTTTAAGTCAGTTCTGATTTGAAAATAAATCCTCACTAGTCACAAGAAACTTTATACTTAGCTGACCTCTGTAATACTAGCTTTTGGAGGCTCCTAATTTGCAAACCAAAAAATTTTGTGTAACATTTGCAGATAGAATCAGTTTGTGTAATGAGAAGGGGAAACCGAAGAGACACTTCCGGTTAGATTACTATAATGATATGATGCATAAACTTTTTTTCTTTCTTAATGGTAATATCTGTTTCCACAAATCAATGAAGCATATACCTTGTTTGAGAGCAATGTTATAGGATAAATATTTCATTTAAATATCTGTTATAATGTAAAATCTACAATATAATTCTGAGTAGGCTTAATTTCAATGAATGAAAATAGTCCTAAAAATGAAGATTCTTTCAGATACATACATTCTTTCTAAAATGAAGACTTTAATCTGGACATTAATTTTAGAAGTACATCCAGTAAAATAAACTATAATTTCTCTTATTTTGTTGGTATATTTCTCTAAAAAGAAAGAATATTTTACTCCAAGACAACAACAATATTATAAAAAGTAAGAGAAAAAATAAAATGCAGTCAAGATACATTTTGCAAATATTAAAGAAATTATACATATACTCTGTCGTAAAAAAGAGGTCACAGACATGAGTATCAGACTCAGAATTCCTGAAACAGATCCTTTTGAATTTATAGCAATTTGGCATTATATTATAATGAAGGAGATTGAGTTTCAAAGGACTTGAAAACCTCTTTTACACTAGTCTTCCAAATGTGAATTTTTTTGGACAGGAAAAAACTTTACTTAATTTTGGAAAGTCATGGAAAACACAAAGACAGCATAATATCTAAAATGAATTATCAGCCTTCAAACTCAAAGTTTCTCTTTGAAATTGAATCCAAAAGCAAGTTCCGTGTTCATTGCACAATTTTTACCTAGAGGACTTCTTTTAGATTTTTTGAACAAGCATAATTCCAAGATTTATTGAAATTAATAGTAAAGGTAAATATTTACTGAGTGTCTGCAATGGGAGAGATGTTGAAATCTAGTATGTCTTAATATTTAGTTAAAGGGATTTCTTTTTCATCAGGGTAAATAAGGCCTACTTCCTATTACTGAGAAATACAGCAGCCTTATGGGTTGAATTGGGAAAAATGCCAGTTTACACATATGTTCAGCCACCTTTAGGGCATCTTACACATTTCACAACTCTTCTTAATTTCTTTTGGCCAGTTTCTTGTCTTTTTTTTGGGTTACATAACTTCTTCTTTGGTTTTTTCTAACCTAAAAGGTATGTATTTCTTAGGCCTGTTCCTCTGAAATATTGGCCTAATTTTAAAGTTATGAGAAGTATTCACAGAACAAATTTATTCAGCTTTATACAAGACAGTTCCTTTGGCAAAGATTCTTTCTTTCTCTTTTTCTCTCTCCCTCTCTCCTTATTTTGACCTGTTGCTCCTCCCATTTGGAATCCTCCCTACATCACCCCCCTACCTCACGGCACCCCAGGTTGAAGGTAGTATAATCTATATTTTATTATTTAAGTACTTGTTCTGCAATTCAAAATTTGTCAACCTTTGAGACTTTTTAAAATCATAAATGGGAAATCAATATTTAAAGCATATTGTCTGCTTATAAAAAGTAAAATACATTAAAAAGTAACTTTCAGCATTCTTTTGAATACTTTCTAGAGCACCATTAAACCATGTCCAAATATTGTTCTGTTCTACGGTATGGGTGGATATTGTTTTCATCAAATGCCTGAGACTTGTCAGCTCAGAAAGCAGTGAGGTCAAACTGATACACTGTGACTGCCTATAGTATAGTTATGCAAA
>NW_012107755.1:0-2787 GCF_000951045.1 Mandrillus leucophaeus | reverse complement strand
AATAATTTAATTAATAAATTAAGGCAGAAAGGAAACCACTGACTTAAACAGAATTTGGCAATACATGTTTATTTGGGGGGGAGGGAAAAGAAAAAGAGGAAGAGGAAGGGGAAGGAAAGAGGAAGGAGAAAAGGAAGAAGAAGGGGAAGGAAAGTTTCTAATATCTTCCATTGAGAAGAATAATCAACAATCCTTCTGAAGTGTCATGACAATTCAGCAAAAAGTGTTGGGCAGTAAGCTGATGACTGATCAACTATACACTCAAAAAAAAGTTTGTGGTTCTTTATTAAAAAAAAAAAAAAAAAAAAAGAGGCCAGGCACTGTGGCCTCATACCTGTAATCCCAGCACTTTGGGAGGCTGAGATGGGAGGATCACTTGAGGCCAGGAGTTCCAGACCAGCCTCGTCAACATAGCAAGACTTCATCTCTATTTTATTTAGAAAACAAAAAAAAGAGAACTGGAGAGAAACAATAATGTGATGGCCGTAACAACCACCCCCGGAAAACAGCCTACATTCTGCTTTAACACAAGTAACATCAGAAGCAGAGATGACATTCTACCTAAAGTCTTAGAACTACTTCTAAAGGTTATCTACACAAAAATTATACTTGGCTTTGGAAATAAGAAGATAAAAATTCCCATGAAAACACTTAGCAAGTGTAGTCGCTGAAATATAAACCCAATCATGTAGTTAACCCTAATAATTACATAATGACACTAGGGCCCTGAAAAAATTATCTTACAACTCTCACTCTTTAGCAGCTTAACAACGCTTTAAAATATAAATTAGGACTCTTTCCTGAGAGGTAATCAGTCCTATTAACCTACCTACCCAAAGCCTTCTGATACATCATCAATATTTTACTCTTTCTAATTAAGGCTAATAATATATGCAGACCTCCTACAAACTATGAGAAGCCAATCAGTAAAGGCCGGACGTGGTGGCTCACACCTGTGATCCCCGCACTTTGGGAGGCCGAGGCAGGAGAATCCCTTGAGCCTGGGAGGCAGAGATTGCAGTAAGCAGAGATGGCGCCACTTCACTCCAGCCTGGGCGAGGGAGGGAGACCCCGGGCCCGGTGGCTCACGCCTATAATCCCAGCACCTTGGGAGGCTGAGGCGGATGAATCGCCTGAGGTCAGGAATTCGAAACCAGCTTAGCTAACACGGTGAAATCCCGTCTCTACCAAAAATACAAAAATTAGCCGAGTGTTGTGTCGCGCGCCTGTAATCTAGCTACTCAGGAGGCTGAGGCAGAAGAATCGCTTGAACCCGGGAAGGCAGAGGTTGCAGTCGGCCGAGATTGCGCCACTGCACTCCAACCTGGGGGACACAGCGAGACTCTGTCAAAAAAAAAACTGGAAATTTAATAATTTAGGAAAGTTTAATATTGGAAATGTTAGCTTCTATCAACAAAGATTTCTTGTTACATTTTTGACCAACACGCCTAAAGGAAAACCAAAGCACGATCCAGAAAGCAGAAAAAGGGAGAAAATAGGAAATTAGTCTTGCTCCACAGAAGAGATTTAACATACACAATCTTTGTCACAAACGCAAAAGAAAGAAAGAACATTTTTTGTAAGAATACTGACAGAGTGGGAGTTTTGGAGTGCCAAAAAAAAGGGACTCAAATCAGAAATAAGTACACCGTACCAAGCGACTACCTCTATTGTCAACACGGGACATGTTTTTGAACACAGGATGCACTGCGTCAATACTAATGAATGATATATACACATCACATACACACGAATAACTTGCTTTATACAAAATTCTATCACTTATTTCTTGTCTCAGGAATAACCTCTGATTCGGCAGAAAACCCCTAAGTCCTAAAAGTTTCCAACACATGCCATTCTCATCCTTTTGTTGGGAACATTCTAAGCAAAGGGTAAACGCTAATTGGGAATAAGCCTCCTCAAGAGACTCCGAAACCTAAGTTGAAATGGAATAGTCTCAAATAGCAAAGGCAAGCATTTAAGACAAACACACATTTGAACTCCACGGTTGGTATCGTTTCTGCAGCTCATGAACTTTCTTTTCCAGCCTACGGATGCGCCTCTAACAAACTGAGAACTCACGCACTCAAGAGGGAGAAACAACTGGACTCTTCCCCTCCTAAATAAGTTCAGGCGTAAGGGTCGAGAAAGAGGCAAAGGAACTTCAAATGTTTCCAAGGAAATCTCAAGGGCCCCACCCGGCTTCCGTCCCCACTCGCCAGACGGGTAAACGGCAGGACGAGCTCATTCTAAAGCCAGGTTCTCTGCCCTTCCTTGTTCAGCAGCAGCCAGGCCCTAGCCCCCAGCTGTGGAACGCCGGTTCTCACCTTCACCTCAGTTTTGGCCCAGAAGCTCCCCACACCGGCCTCCTTCCCATGCTCAGCCCGAGAGGACTAAGCTCCAGGCCCCCTCCCTTACCTGCGCCTCCCGCCCCGGCCGCGCCGTTTGCCCCCCGCCCCAGCCACCGCTTCACCGGCTCAGCCCCCGGAAGTCGGCCCCAGAGCCCGGCACTGGGCTCCTCAGATCCCTGGGTCTGGGCCCCCGCAGGCAGAAGCATGTTCCAACCACCAGGAGGCTACCTATTGTTTCAAAATAAAGACAAGGTTCTTCCCTTGGAGAAAACAATATATATACTATAGTTTATAATCTAGTCTCCACTTTACAAAGACGACATTACAGTCGTGGTAAAATGCTTTTCACATTCAAAATCATATCTACCATCTCATTTTCTTCTTACAATCCTGGAAGGCACACACAGCTGGCTTTATTACATTTTACCTTTGAGGC
>NW_012107754.1:0-1130 GCF_000951045.1 Mandrillus leucophaeus | reverse complement strand
AGTCACAAGAAGTCTGATGCACTGCAGGTGTGTGTGCCTGCTCCCCAACCCTTGAATTTTTCAGAAGCAACATGTTTGTTTACATAAATTAATATATAAAGTTTGCCTCTACCTTGGTGAGCACAAAGAGTTGCTCAGAATTGGACATTTCGTTTTTGCTTTTTTTTTTTTTTTTTGAAGAAATTTTAACTAATACCATGCTTCCAGAATTAATAATAAGAACTGTTGGGCAATGCATTACCTAGAATCACCTAATATTTTTACCCAAATCTGATGCCAAATTTTCCAAATGCATTACCCGAACCATGTTCTTCCCCTTGCAGCAACAGCAGCACAACCACTACACAACAATCATGGTTATCATGGAGGTCAGCCACAAGCAGTCCTTCCTCAAAAACAAAACACAACAAAAGGATGTAACCGGTATGTTTTTGAAGGAGTTCAGGATGCATTACCCCAAAATATGGCACCTTGACATTTGAGAAAACAGCAGAAGCAGGAAGATCTCTCTCACTTTCCTCCCAAGCCTCTGCCCTTGTCCCCAGAAGAAGAGCCATAAAACTTAGGAAGGATTTTCTGACCTTCCCCTAGAGCCAACCATAGGACCCTCATTCAAGAGGTGCCTTCTCTATATCTGCAGGAAAGAAACATTCTTATCTCTGAAGACACAGGAACACAGAGAAGAATCTGAATAGGGCTTATTAAGTTCCTCCAGTTTATTACCAGTAGATCATCCTTTTTAATCCAATTATACTTCTCCATGGCTTTCCAGTTCTTCATCAAACTTAGTATAAAAAAATACAGGCTTACCCATTTCTTTGGGTCATTTCCTTATGAAGGCTCCAATGTAAACTTACATTAAAGAAATCTGTATGCTTTTCTTTTATGGATCTGTCTTTTTTTTTCCAGAGGTCCCAACTATGAACCTAGCAGTGGGTGAGAAAAAGGTATTTCTCTTCCCCTACATTTGTGATTTTATTCCTTGCTTGAAAGGGCCTAGCTAAATGCCTCTTGTGGCATAGCCGAAACAGCAAAGAAACCCATCAGAGGTGAGCAGGCCAAGCAGGGGTGCAGACACAATTCCTTTCCAGCCATTTGGGCTGTCAAGTTAAGGAAGCCAGTGGTAGTGA
>NW_012107753.1:1337265-1339988 GCF_000951045.1 Mandrillus leucophaeus | reverse complement strand
TTTCTAGCCATTTCAAATATTTGTCTCCTGATACCTTTGCATTTTAGAGTACTTCTTTTGTTTTCCCATGAGCAAATCAGCAGGAGCTACAAGTTAGCAAACATTTAAGGAGTGCTTGCTGTGTACCAGGCCATGATAGGTGATAGGGGCTGCAAAGATGAAGTCGCCTTGTCTCTCTACCCATGAAATCTAGTGAGGCCAGTGAATTACAATTATTATTGTTGTTGTTGAGATAGGCTCTCGCTCTGTCACCTTGGCTGGAGTGCAGTGGCGCGATCATAGCTCACTGCAGCCTCAATCCCCTGGGGCACAAGTGATTCTCCCACCTCAGCCTCCTGAGCACCTGGGACTACAGGCATGCACCACCATGCTCAGCTAATTTTTGTATATTTTTTAGTGACTGGGTTTTGCCACATTGCCCAGGCTGGTCTCAAGCACCTGAGCTCTGGCAGTCCTCCCGCTTCAGCCTCCTGAAGTGCTGGGATTACAGGCGTGAGCCACTGTCCACTGTGCTCTGGGTCATTTTTTTCAGCTCTCTTATAGTTCATGTATACTTTTTCCAGCTATTGTATATTCCATCTGTTAATCTTGTCTAATCTATTATATAATCCATCTGTTGACCTTGTTACAGCAACAACTATAATTTTAATTCCTAAAGTTCCACTTAGTTCTTTTTCAATTTGCTTGATCATTTTTTATTGTCTCTTGTTGCTTATTCCATTTTATGATTCCATTCTTTATTTCTTTAAGCATACCATGTATACTTGTGTATACTTTGTATCAGATCATCTAGACTCCTTGAGATTCTGAATCTGGACTTTGTAGCTTCAGCTAGCCTTTACCTGGGATGGTTTGTTCCTTTTGATTGTGGTGACCTTTTTTTAATGGGTTCAGTTTTTGTTAATCTTAACCTGGGAAAATTTGGAGGCTGAAATTCAAGATGTGATTCTCCAGAAAATATTTTATTTTTTTCCCTGTTCAGAGATAGTGACCATTGGGGCCACCATGCATTTTGTTTGAGTTTATTGTTCACTGCTCCCATTTCAGCTTAGAATCGCTTTTCTTCTTCCTCTTTTTTCCCCTTTAACCTTCATATTCTTCCTTAGGTCCTGCAAAGTGCCACCTAAAAGGTCTTGTACATTATAATGTTATTTTACAACTCAAAGGGCTCCGTAGGGCATCTTGCCCACCATATTTCTAACAGTGAAATTGCTGATGTTATTGAATGCTTACCCTGTGCCAAGCATTCTTTTAAGCATTTTACTTGTGTTAGCTCATTGAACACTCACAACAACTTCATGAGGAAAAGTAACATTTTTATTCTGATTTCACAGGTGAAGTAATTGAGGTGCAATGCGATTAAGAAACAGGTTGCCAATGTTACACAGCTGATACATGCTACATGAGTTGATAATGTTACACAGCGAATAGAGCTGGGATTGTAAGAAACACCTAAAAAATTTATGCACATGATAGAAAATTTAGTGAATAGTAAGTCCTTTTCTGTTCCTGTGCCCTAGACATGCCATTTCCCCTCCCGGGAGGCAACTATTACCAGTTTCTTACATATTTTTCTGGGGATCATGTACAAAACATACAATCTAGTATATAATAGTATATCATTTTTATTATACATTATGTGTCTGATTTTGCTAGAAAAATTGAAATAACAAAAAGTAACATTTCTTGAATACTTACTCTATGCCTGTTACTTTTCATTCATTATCTCATTTATTTTTCTGAGGAATTATTAGTTTTATTTTGTAAGTGAGAAATTGAGTATTACAAAAGTTAAGTAACTTGTCCAGGAATTTGCAGATAGTAAGAAGCAGAGCTAGGATTCAAACCTAGGTCTTCATGGTTCCAGGGCCTGCACACTGGTTTTTCACAGGGATCTGACTGGGGTTTGACATCTTTAGCTCCTCTGTAGTGGATTAGGACAAGAGTTAGAGTAAAGGCTGGGGTTAGGGTTTGTGCTAGGATCTCCTCTCTAACCCCTACACCATGTCTGGATGTGGCCTGTGCCAGTGTGTTTTAGGATTGCTGCTTCCTGGGGAATGGGATGGAGGGCGTGAAACTCAACCTTGCCCATCTTCTCTGCATCCATATTTGTTAGTTTCATATGTTTAAGGATAGGCTTTTGTTAGTCACTTACTCTATTTTGAAACTCCCTCTTCTCTTTTCTTCTTTTTCTAATTTCTTCCTTCCTTCCAACCCTCCTGCAAACATGTATTTGAGTGCCTTTGTGTGTCTAGCATTCTGTTTGGTGCTGGAAATACCAAGGTACAAGAACATCACTGTCTTTTGAGAAGGTTGTACTTGAGCGGGGAGACAAATATCCTAACTGCAAATTATAACACAGTGAGTTAAGTGCTTGTACTAGTTTCCTATGGCTGCCATAACAAATTATTACAAACTTGATGACTTAAGCACACATACAGATTCTCTCACGTTTCTAGAAGTCAGAAATTTGAAATCTGTTTCACTGGTCCAAAATCAAAGTGTCAACAGGGCTGCAGTCTCCTGGAAGCTCTAGAGGAGAATCTCTAGGTTCTCCTTTGCTTTTCCAGTTTCTAGAGCCACATTCTTTGCATACTCAGTTCCAGGAACTTCCCTCCATCTCCGAAGCCATGAGTGCAGCATCTTGCTTAAGTAATCACATTGCCTTCTGGTCAAATCTTCCTCTGACTTCCCCCCACCCGGCTTCTTCTTTTTTTTTTTTT
>NW_012107753.1:1328924-1333410 GCF_000951045.1 Mandrillus leucophaeus | reverse complement strand
CAATCTCGGCTCACTGCAAGCTCCACCTCCCGGGTTCATGCCATTCTCCTCCTCAGCCTCCCCAGTAGCTGGGAGTACAGGTGCCCGCCACCACACCTGGCTAAGTTTTTGTATTTTTAGTAGAGATGGGGTTTCACTGTGTTAGCCAGGATGGTCTCAATCTCCTGACCTTGTGATCCGTCCACCTGGGCCTCCGGAAGTGCTGGGATTACAGGTGTGAGCCACCACCCCTAGCCAACTATCTTAAAGTCACAGGAGATTGTTTCAGCAGCTGTTAGATAAAACTGTGTCAGGTGCAGGAGGCAGTTTCAGGTGCAGGAGGCAATTTCAGCAGCCAGGCTTGCACAGAATTACATTCTTGGAGCAATGTTTTGTTCCCTGAGTGCTTTTACCCCTGACCTCTCTGTTTTAGTTGGGTATGACAAGAATGACACATTTGTTGATTAACTTTCACATAGGGAAGAGAAGAAGAGGTCCAGCCAGGGAGGGTGGATCCAGAGGTCTGCTTTGGTCACGGTGAGTTGAGATGCTTTTGTGACATCTACATGGAGATTTGAAGCAGACGTTGACTTGCTGGTCTGGAGCTCAGAAGAGATATCTGAATGGGTGATAGAAAATATGGAGTAAAGGTTGAGAAGACAACAGGAACTAGACTAATTCCTGTTGTTGAGTTTAGAGTAAAAGAGAATGAGTAGGATGAGGACAACCCAAATGTCAGAGGAAGACACAGGAGGGTATTGTCTTAGAAGCTTGCAAGAGAGGGGAACATTTCAGAATGGAGGGAGTAGGGCAGCTGTCATGTTACTGAGACATAAGAACAACAGTGGAAACATATCCAATGGATTTAGAGACCTGAGGTAACTGTTGACCCTAGGAAGCTTATTTTAGCACAGACAGAGGGTGGCAGTCAGCTTGGATTGGGTTTTGGAATGAGTGGAAGACAAGGACATGCAGAGTGGAAGACAAGGACAAGTAATCACAACTCTTTTGAGATTAAAAAAAATGTGTAATGTTTTATCATATGAGAAAAATAATAAATTGCTTCCAACAGTAATAAAATACAAATAAGTTACATACATTTTATTCCCCCCACTGCTTAAGTTATCAGAGGACTTTTATACAAACATCTGCACTTGTAGCATTCTGAGGAAAAAATGCTCTGGGTGGGCCGGGCGCAGTGGTTCACTCCTGTAATCCTAGCACTTTGGGAGGCTGAGGCGGGCCGATCACGAGGTCAGGAGATCAAGACCATCCTGGCCTAACACAGTGAAACATTGTCTCTACTAAAAATACAAAAAAGAAAAAAAATTAACCAGGCATGGTGGCAGGCACCTGTAGTCCCAGCTACTTGGGAGGCTGAGGCAGGAGAATGGCATGAACCCAGATGGTGGAGCTCGCAGTGAACTGAGATCACACCACTGCACTCCAGCCAGGGCAATAGAGCGAGACTCTGTCTCAAAACAAAACAAAACAAAACGAAACAAAAATGCTCTGGCTGTCCTCTGTTCTTCAAATACTTTGCTTAGGTTTCTGTGAATCTTTAAATTTCAGGTGACTTAAGTGTGCACATTCAATCTACTGGGTGGTGCCTCATGCCTGTAATTCCAGCACTTTGGGAGGCCAAGGCGGGTGGATCATCTGAGGCCAGGAGTTCAAGACCAACCTGGCCAACATGGTGAAACCCCGTCTCTACTAAAAATACAGTTCACTTGTGCTCATATTCTTGTATTTGTATGATTTCTCCCAGCCTTCCTGTATTGTATGGTGAATAACTTCTTTCCAAGGATGTTTCAAAAGTTAAGAAAGCATGCTGCTGTTGTCCATTTACAAATACTTAATTAGTGCCAGAGCTTAGAGTTAGTTGCAGCCTTCTTAATAATCATTTTACTATTTTATCTCAGAAATATAATCTAGCATTTCAGCATCACTGGACATCTCGGTAGGTAGTCAGTATTTTTGTTTGGAAGTACAGGATACCAGTAGTGAAACACTTCGTTTTATTAACATCAAGCAAGTAAAGCATTATTTTCCTATACATGTGAGGTTTGAAATGAAAACAAGCAAAACCAGGTAAGACAATAGAAGCAGACGTTTTCTATGTTTAAAAATGTGATTGGTATGTGAGGTATGTGTAGGGAATGGCTAAAAAGAAAATAAAAATAAATTTTAAAATGCAGTTTGGGTTGGGCGCGGACATCATGTCTGTAATCCCAGCACTTTGGGAGGCCGAGGCGGGCAGATCTTCTGAGATCAGGAGTTTAAGACCAGCCTGGCCAACATGGTGAAACCCTGTCTCTACTAAAAATACAAAAATTAGCCGGGCATGATGGCGGGTGCCTGTAATCCCAGCTACTCGGGAGGCTGAGTGGGGGGAACTGCTTGAACCCAGGAGGTGGAGATTGCAGTGAGCTGAGATCGTGCCATTGCACTCCAGTCTGGGTGACAAAGCGAGACTCTGTCTCAAAAAAAAAAAAAGAAAAAAAAAATGCAGCTTGTTCCTAGTGAAGCATTTTAAGATTTACCCCTTCCCCAAGGGAAGAGAGAAAATCTTACCCTTCCTTCTGTTCCCCTCTTCCGGGTGAATGACTGTACAATGAAGATTTAATCTAGTTGAGAAAAACAATATATAGATGACTCATATACAACCTTTGTATGTATGAATGGAGGTTTGTATAATCATTTTTTTTTCACTGTCCTGACAAGTGGGAAGGAGAAAAATAAGATTTATACTAGATTTATTTCAGTGGAGATTAGAAGGAAAACTATCCCTGTGATCTAGACAGGATTGGATGTTTCAAAAGTGCCAAATCACTGAGCAGGTAGAGTAAGTGAGAAAACAATAAGAGAACAAGATTTGGAAAGGAAATGATTTAACAATTACACCAGTGTTCTCACTCGTATGCAAGAGTTGAAAAAGTTGACCTCATGGAGGTAGACAGTAGAATGATAGATACCAGAGACTGGGAAGGATGTGTGGGTGAGGGTAGGGGAATGAAGAAAGGTTACTCAATGGGTACAAGCACAGCTAGATAGAAGTTATCAACAATGTATTATACATTTCAAAGTAGCTAGAAGAGAGAACTTGAAATGTTCCCGACACATAGACATAATAAATACTCAAGATGAGGGATCAGATACCCTGACTTGATCATTACACATTCTATGCATGTAACAAATATCACATGTACCCTATAAATATGTAAAATATTATTTATTGGTAAAAAAACTTAAAAATGTAATTGTGCCAATATAAACTTATGTATCAATTTGTATTTGTTCATGTATGTTGACTTCTCCATCTTACTGTTCACACTCTTCATGCCCTTACTCTGTTTTCTCGCCTATATATATATACCAGACTCATCGCTTCCTCCAGAAACACCTTGGTTATTCTGTGCTCACCAATTTCATTTTTCTCAGAGTTTTCACAGATCAGTCCATAATGCCAATTTGGTGCTTAGAAACATATCATTGTGCATTGTTCTCGATTTTTTATAGGCATGTAAATTTAATTTTCTCTACCAGAAAGTAAATTCTTGAAAGGCAAAGATAATTTTGAAACTGACCCAATAGTTCCACAGACAGGTTTTGTTGTTGTTGTTGTTGGGTTTTCTTTTTTTTTTTTGATAAACATAGAAATTGACACTTTTGGTCTTAAAGCCTGAAACTTACATTTGTTTTATTTGAGTTCCTTGTTCAGGAAATGACCCCTAGGCTTCTCAAAAGTATCAAAGAACTGAAACTGACCAGATATTGCATCCAGACAATGAAATGCCAGGCCTCTCATTCATCATGATTGCTTCCTTACCCTTCTGGAGTTCCTGTTTTCTCACATCTTTCTTCCTTGCTATATAAACCTCTAATTTTAGTCCATCAGGGAGATAGATTTGAGACTGATCTCCCATCTCCTCAGCTGCAGCACCCGATTAAAGCCTTCTTCCTTGGCAATAATCATTGTCTCCATGTTTTGGTAACAATTTCTTATATATTTACCTGAACCCTTAGCAGTTTCATGGGCATACATTTAAGAAATACAGGATTCCTTGAATTGTTATCAGTTGAAATGCTGCATTTCTGAACATGGCAAAAACTGGTCTAAGAAGCACAGCTTAAGCAACTTTCTGTTCAATCCTAGTGTTTCTGCCCCCAGCCTCTGCCTGCAGTGTGTGATTGGCATACACCCTCTCACAGGCCCTCAGAATGCACAGGTCTAACTTTCACAAATGAACCTGGAATAATTTGTAATTTTGTAAAATGTAAATTAATTTGTAATTTTGTGGAGGTGTGTATTCAAGAGCAGCACATTGGTGTGCTGATCAGTGTCCCTTCACCAGCCAGTGAGCCTTGCCTGCTCATCAGCGTCAATACCTCAGTGTAATTTCTTGCCCTTGTCATATATGCAGAAACTCTCAAGAAGTAGTTGAAAAACAATCAGCCTGTAATCCTTGCACTTTGGGAGGCCGAGGCGGGTGGATCACGAGGTCAG
>NW_012107753.1:1321971-1328874 GCF_000951045.1 Mandrillus leucophaeus | reverse complement strand
TGGTCAAATCTTCCTCTGACTTCCCCCCACCCGGCTTCTTCTTTTTTTTTTTTTTTTTGAGATGGAGTCTCGCTGTAGCCCAGCCTGGAGTGCAATGGTGCAATCTCAGCTCACTGCAACCTCCGCCTCCCGGATTCAAGTGATTCTCCAGCTTCAGCCTCCTGATTAGCTGGGACTACAGGCTTGAGCCACCGCGCCCGGCCTAGGGCATTTCTTTTTCTTCTCTCTCTCTGCTCCTCTCTACACTGGCTGATGCCCTTATTCGGATAAACATTCAAATGGTCAGCTAAGGGTTCTCCCTGTCTCTAAGCTCTCCTCCCAACTTACCTTACAAGCATTGTTTCATTAATTGTTCTATGTGACCCTTGTTTAAAGAATTCTAGAGAATAAATTCTGAACTCCTTAGCATGACACTTGAAGGTTCTCCGGAGTTCAAGACCTATATCAACTTCATTTACTTATTCATCAGGATTTCTCATGTGTTAAGACTGTGCCAGGCACTTAGAGTATGATAGTGGGTAAAAGTAGGCTTGTCCACCCTTGGGGATTTTGCTGTCTAATAGGAAAGACAGATATGAATAAAATAATAATTATGAAGAAATGTGAAATTGCAACTACAATAAAACAGCAGCTCAGACTTATGTAATGCCTGCCATGCATCTAGCATCATTCTAAGAATTTTACATATGCTGTCTCATATAATCTTCAGAACTTGTTCATAACTGCTACTTCCTACTTTATGGATGAGAAAAGAGGCACAGAAAGTTTAAGTGATTTGCCCAAATTCACACAGCTGGAGAGGATTTAAGCCAGGTAGCTTGGTTCCAGATTTTGTGTATGGAACCACTGTCATATTTCGATAAAAGAGAAGTGCCTGGTGCTATGAGGATCATTAACTGGGAGTGCAGCCTGGGTAGACAGAAGCACAGAGAGAAGGAAAAGTGCCTCATGGGTGTTGTATTGAGGAGGGTACACAACTTGGTGGTATGCCGGGTCTGTTGGGAACTGTTGAGGATATATATATATATATAGAGAGAGAGAGAGAGAGAGAGAAGATATATATGTATCTTTTATATATCTTATATATATATCTTATATATCTTTATATATCCTCAACAGTTCATACACACACACACACACACACACACACACACACACACACACACACACACATATATATATAGAGAGAGAGAGAGAGAGAATGGGGAATTGGAAAAGCTTCCTAAGGAAGGGACAGCTAAACTGAAGTTGGAAGTATACATTGGCATTAATTGGACAAGAAGAACGGAAAAGTGTTCCATCCAGAGGGAAGGTCATGTGTCAAGGCCATATGGAGGCGAGGAGCAGAGTGCTTAGGGGGTCTGAAATGCGAGCAGGTGGAGCTGAGAGAGCAAAGGCAGAGGGAGAAGCATGGTATAGGATTCGGCTGCAGTGGGATTAGGCTGGGGAGGCAGGTAGGTACCAAATCACCCAGGACCCTATAGGCCATATTATGAACCTTTTCCTTTATCATAAATGCAATGGCACCATTGCCATTGGGTTTTTGTTTTGTTTCATTTTTCTGAGATAGGGTCTCACTCCGTCACCCAGGCTGGAGTGCAGTGGTATGATCATAGCTCACCACAGCCTTGAACTCCTGGGCTCAAGTGATCCTCCTACCTCAGCCTCCCAAAGTGCTGGGACCACAGGGGTAAACCACCACACCCAGCCCCATTGAGGTTCTATTCAAGGGGAATGACAGAGATGTGTCAGAGGTCTCTGGGTTGTTCCCTGAATTGATGTGGTCTCATTCTCTGCAAAAGGGAACCCAAGAAAGAGACCACGTTCAGGAATAAGACCATGGACTCTGTTTTGGACCTGTTGACTTTGAGAAACACATATGAGATGTGAAGGAAACGTTCAAATACTTGGATCCGGAGTTCATAGAAGATATCCGGGCTGGGCCTTTAAGTTCAGCCCTTGTTTCATTGCCTTTTTGCAACTGAAAGATGCACCTTTTGAAGGACTTCTATCATGCTGAGGAGAATTTTAAGTTCTACTTATGAGACTGCATTAATCTTTTGTTATAGATTTGAATGTGGGGTGAAAATAAGTCAGAGTGGGAAGAATTAATTTTAGAGTCCTTCCCCACTTTCTACTTTTACAACAGAATACCATTGGATAATCATTTATCCTGCAATAATAGGAACTAGTTTTTGGAAATTGTGATTTGAGTCTCTTATAAGGAAACTGGCAAGACTAAAAAACAACCAAAAAGCTGTGTGAGAAGGCTTCTTAAGACTGCAGTGTAACCTCAGTGTTCAAGTCAAAAGGGAGTGTATTTGTTAGCTATTGCTGTATAACAAATTACCCCAAAACTTAGGGGCTTGAAACAACAATGAAAATGTATTGTCCTCACAGTTTCTGTGCATCCAGGAATCTGTGAGCAGTTTAGCTGACTGACTTGAGCTCAGGAGGCAAGAGGTCTCAGTCAAGATGTCAGCGAGTGCTTCAAGAAAGCTTGACTGAGGTTGTAGGATCCACTTCTGAGGTTCAAGTTCATTCACGTGACTGCAAGCTAGTGTTAGCTGTTGGCAGGAATCCTTGGTTTCTTGCCACAAGAGCTTCTCTCAGAGCGACTTGAGTGTCCATACCATATGACTAGAAAGCTCCCCCTAGACAACCCAACAGTGAGAGGGCCAGATGGAAGCCATCCCTTTTATGAGCGAGTCTTAAAAGTCACAGTGTGGTGAGTGCTTCATTCCAAGCAAGTCACTACGTTTGGCCCACCTCAAGGGTGAAGGAGGGAACTTGGCTCCACTTTCTGAAGGGAAGAGTGTCGAAGATTTTGTGGGCATATTTTAGAACACCACATGGGTGTTTGAAATCTGAGCTGTGGAGGGGGCCTTCCCTCTCACCCTGTGTAGGAATTAATTTCGGGTACAGCATCCCCGACAGATGGTCATTCAGCCTCTGCTTGCCACTTCCAGCTACGAGGAGTTCACTACACTGTGAGTTAGTGAATTCCATATATATCCAGTGTTAATCATTAGAAGCTTTTTCTGTTCATGAAATTGAAAGCTCTGTTGTGGATATTCCATTATTAAAGCTAGTTCTGCTACTCTAGAATGGCACTTTTACATGATGACTTTTCCAATATTTGCAACTGTGGTAGTCTTAACTTTTCTCTTCTCCAGATGAATTTTTTTCTGTTCCATTCAGAGCTTCCTCTCATGTTTTAATTCTAAGCTTCTTCCACATTCTGGTCACCTCCTTGTGAAAACATTCTGATTCAGTTTATCCTTCCAAAACTGAAAACACACTACTAATTCTGTAGTGCGAGCTAAGTATAAAGGGACACAGCAAGGGTTTCCTCACTTTGCATTATAGTGGAGGACTGAAAAATGACTGTGAAACCTGAAATAATGCAAAATGACCTTAATGGGAAAAATGATGATCACTGTGAGACCTTTATAAACTTCTGGTTTTTTTGTTTTGTTTTGTTTTTGTTTTTTTGAGACGGAGTCTTGCACTGTCACCTAGTCTGGAATGCAGTGGCACGATCTTGGCTCACTGCAACCTCTACCTCCCAGGTTCACATGATTCTCCTGCCTCAGCCTCCCAAGTAGCTGGGGTTACAGGCGCACACCACCACATGGCTAGTTTTTTGTATTTTTAGTAGAGATGTGGTTTCACTATGTTGACCAGACTGGTCTCAAACTCCTGACCTTGTGATCCGCCCACCTTGGCCTC
Source organism: Mandrillus leucophaeus (assembly GCF_000951045.1). Classification (NCBI taxonomy): domain Eukaryota; kingdom Metazoa; phylum Chordata; class Mammalia; order Primates; family Cercopithecidae; genus Mandrillus; species Mandrillus leucophaeus. The sequence continues at coordinate 1,325,142 of NW_012107753.1, read as the reverse complement.
CCAAAGTGCTGGGATTACAGGTGTGAACCACTGTGCCTGGCCAAAATATCTGTTTTTAAAACTTTAAAACTTGTTAAAATAAAATTAAAAATTTTATTTCAAATTTAAATGCAAAAATTAGTAAAACTAGTGTTCATTTAGTATTTGTTAGTATTCTGTAATGAAAATATCACATATTACATTAAAAATAGAGAATTTAAAATACAGAGAATTAAAATACTTTTGCAAAAGAAAAAACCAGACAAACAAAAACATTAGTAGTAGATTGAACAGTGCTTGCTGCCTCCTTCTTCTTGGTATATAACTTATAATACAGAGTGAGTATTTTTGCTTTGGCAAATTGTCATCCTGCTTTTAAAATTTGTATCAGCTTTCAACGTTATATCCTTTGAGCTTTCAGTGTTATAAAACATCTCTGAGATATTTCTCTGAGAGTTCCTTTAATGTGAAGTTGTTTTTGCTGGTATCATTTCCTTGGAGACAACTTTAATCACTGTCCACATTTATGTTGATAAGTTCACCTTTGCTAAGTTCCTCTGGCTGTAGACTTTAGCTTTTCTGACAGTGGCAGTGACCACATTGCCATGGTTAGCTGTATAATTACATGTAGGTCTCATTCCCACCACTTTTCACTTCTTTGCTGTACTTTCATCTTGGTTGACCAATTCACTGTCTCAATTATCCATTCTTATAAAATGCCACATGGGTTTACTGCTGGGAAGCAAGGAAGCAACACAGCTACATGCTTTGATGTCAGTGTGTGACCTGAATAACAGACGCACAGTGACTAGCCACACGTACTTTGGAATAAGAAGTGTGGTTGGTCACTGATCATGATGCCCGTCTGTTTTGTATGTAATGACTTGTGGACTGCAGAACTGGAAGCTAAGTTTGCACTTCATTCAATTACTCACAGTTAATATGCCATGGTAATTGATATTTGAACCATATTGTTAGGGGACCAGTATTTAACTAAATCATGGCATTGAAAATTTGTGTACATCAGATTCATGCAAAGCAAAGTCTGCCTGTAGGCGTATGAATTGGTCTGGAGTTGGAATCGATTTTTTTTTTTTTTTTTTTTTTCCCCAGACAGAGTCTCACTCTGTTGCCCAGGCTGGAGTGCAATGGCGCGATCTCAGCTCACTGCAACCTCCTCCTCCCGGGTTCAAGTGATTCTCCTGCCTCACTCAGCTTCCGGAGTAGCTCGGATTACAGGCATGAGCGACCACGCCTGGCTAAATTTGTATTTTTAGTAGAGATGGGAGTTCCCCATGTTGGTCAGGCTGGTCTCGAACTCCTGACCTCAGGTGATCCACCCGCCTTGGCCTCCCAAAGTGCTGGGATTACAGGCGTGAGCCACCGTGCCCAACCCATAATAGATTTTTATGGGCGACTGTTCTATGCTGCTTATTTTAAGCTCATGATCCTCACTGTGATCAAGTCTCATATGTCTTTACCTATGCATTTGAATTGTGTAAAATGTAAGTATAGGATATTACATACATTCCAGTTAGCTTGTGGCTGTAGTTTTGACACTTTAAAAATTTTCTGATACATAATATTTGTACATATTTGTGGGGTCTTTGTCTTTTTAAAGCTGGATTGTGCTATCTAGTAAACAAACTGTCTTCTTCAAATTGTTATCCTTTTCACAGTAAGTCATTAGCAGGAACATGACTGAGGCCAAGCTCAATGATATGTTTCCAGAGCTCTCTAAGAGCTCTCCGGTCATACTTCCCTCATCCTATTAATCAACCTTTTAAGTAGGAATATACAGCAGCTATGAATTTCTCCAACTCTGCTGTCATCCAGCGTGATGTTTTCGAGCCTGTCCAACAAAGTTACCTGTTTGGTGCCATCAGATGCCTTTCTGAAATCAAAGTATATTGTATCAGTAGTGGTGTCCTGAAATGCCACTGTGGTTACCCTACCACAAATTAACACTATGGATAATACCTTATGTATGCAGAGAACTTTCACAGTTCACTGGAGTGTTTGGCGTATCTCTACTTTAAAACATTTTGTGTATATAGATTTGAAGGGAGATGTGGCAGATATCATTACTTTATTTTCAAAAATGGTAAATCAGAGAGGTTAAGGGATTGGCCCTTGTTCACAGAGCTAGTAAACAGCAGAATCTTGATCCTTCAGTAAATCCAGTGTGTTTGACCATCTCAAACTATCTCAGATAAAGTGACTGCAGGCAAGAAAAAGGGAGTTTCTGCAGTGTTTTCCCATCATTGATTTATTAGGACAGATCAGTCTTATAACCGTCCTCTTATAGGGTCTGCGCTGGTTTCCCACGGCTGCTGTAATGAAGTACCACAAACAGGGAGGCTTAAACAACAGTAATTTATTGCCTTACATTTTTGAAGTCCAAGATCAAGGATTCAGCAGAGTTGGTGTCTTCTGAGGACTTTGAGAGAAGGATCTGTTCCAGGCCTGTCTTCTTTGCTCATAGATGGTTGTCTTCCCTCTATGTCTCTTCAAATCATTTTCTTTCTATGTGTGTTCCTGTGTCTAAAAGGACACCAGTCATACTGAATTAGGGCCTATCCTAATGATTTCATTTTAACTTGATTACCTCTGTAAAGATGTTATCTCTAAATAAGGTCACATTCTGAATTATTGGGTGGGTTAGGACTGTACCATATTAAATTGGGGTGGAAGGGGAGGTTCAACTCATACTAGGTCTATAAGGCAGATTTCAAGGTTGTTTTTTTTTTTAAAAAAATGGCCATCCAGGCACGGTGGCTCATGCCTGTAATCCCAGCACTTTGGGAGGCCAAGGGGGCGGATCAGGAGGTCAGGAGTTCGAGACCAGCCTGGCAAACATGGTGAAACCCCATCTCTACTAAATATACAAAAATTTGCCGGGCATGGTGGCAGGCGCCTGTAATCCCAGCCACTCAGGAGGCTGAGGCAGGAGAATAGCTTGAACCTGGGAGGCAGAGGTTGCAGTGAGACAAGACTATGCCACTGCACTCCAGCCTGGGCAACAGAGCAGGAGTCCGTCTCAAAACAAAACAAAAAAAGCCAAAGGAATATAGGCTTGTGTAGGGAGTACTTTTGCGTGTGCCTGCATTTTTAAATCAATGTCTATGTATCTGATACAGTCTGTTGAGATCAACTTTATGGTCAGTTGATACTGCCGTTGAGTTTTTCAAA
>NW_012107753.1:1303997-1321921 GCF_000951045.1 Mandrillus leucophaeus | reverse complement strand
AGGACTTTGAGAGAAGGATCTGTTCCAGGCCTGTCTTCTTTGCTCATAGATGGTTGTCTTCCCTCTATGTCTCTTCAAATCATTTTCTTTCTATGCGTGTTCCTGTGTCCAAAAGGACACCAGTCATACTGAATTAGGGCCTATCCTAATGATTTCATTTTAACCTGATTACCTCTGTAAAGATGTTATCTCTAAATAAGGTCACGTTCTGAATTATTGGGTGGGTTAGGACTGTAACATATGAAATTGGGGTGGAAGGGGAGGTTCAACTCATACTAGGTCTTTAAGGCAGATTTCAAGTTTTTTTTTTTTTTTAAAATGGCCATCCATGCACGGTGGCTCACGCCTGTAATCCCAGCACTTTGGGAGGCCAAGAGGGGTGGATCATGAGGTCAGGAGTTCGAGACCAGCCTGGCCAACATGGTGAAACCCCATCTCTACTAAAAATACAAAAATTTGCCAAGCATGGTGGCAGGTGCCTGTAATCCCAGCCACTCAGGAGGCTGAGGCAGGAGAATCGCTTGCACCTGGGAGGCAGAGGTTGCAGTGAGACAAGACTATGCCACTGCACTCCAGCCTGGGCAACAGAGCAAGAGTCTGTCTCAAAACAAAACAAAAAAAGCCAAAGGAATATAGGCTTGTGTAGGGAGTACTTTTGTGTGTGCCTGCATTTTTAAATCAATGTCTATGTATCTGATACAGTCTGTTGAGATCAACTTTATGGTCAGTTGATACTGCCGTTGAGTTTTTCAAAAGAGAGAGAGTGAGTGCTTTTCCTAAATTCGTTCTTAATTGTCTACTTGCTGAATGTAGTCTCTGAAGACGTCTTTTGTGAGGCAGCTGCTGAAATTATTTGCTTGTTTGATGATTTCAGGATTCAAATGTGTCATTTAACTTTAGAGCTGAGATTTGTGGTGAATTTCACTCCAAGCTTAGTGTTAATTTTACACACATCTAAGCAGTTTCCTTCTTCCATAAGTCGGTTAAAGCATCAAGGGATTCTGAATTTAGGGAAAAAAAAATAAACTAGGCAGCAACAATTTGCATCTCAAAGTGATTCACAAGTTATCAAGTATATTCAAGGGTTGTTTAGCATATTACCAACTACTTATCAAAACACGGGACTGATTATGACCTTGTTTTAGATTGCTGGTGTTGAGGTGCTACCAATGTGAGACCTATATCATTGTGTTTCCTCATTGCCTTCGCTTCTCCTGTGGTTTTTTCCTTTTGGTTATTTGGGTGTTCCACAGATTACCAATGTGTGGATTTCACATGAAATAGATTTTGATTTTTTACTTATTATTATTATTATTTCTTGAGATGGAGTCTCGCACTGTTGCCCGGGCTGGAGTGCAGTAACATGATCTCGGTTCACTGTAAGCTCTGCCTCCCGGATTCAAGCCATTCTTCTGCCTCCGCCTCCTGAGTAGCTGGGACTACAGGCACCCGCCACCACGCCACCACTAAATTTTTTGTATTTTTAGTGGAGACGGGATTTCACTGTGGTCTTGATCTCCTGACCTCATGATCTGCCTGCCTCAGCCTCTCAGAGTGCTACAATTTCAGGCATAAATCACTGCACCTGGCCAAATTTTGATTTTTTAAAAATAACATTTATTGTGAGTAGAAAATTTGGTTTTGCTCACATGTTTTTCTGGTGATCTTTGTACGTTTTACTTTTTTTTTTTTTTTTGAAGTGATTCTTCTTTTTAATTAACTCATTGGGTAAAGAAAGTACAGTTGTAATGTCTATGTAAGGTGTAATGAATAAGGAAAGGATGTGACGAACTGTGGTTATCTTTGAAGCCCTCTGTGTCCTCAATATCCAATCCCTTCCCTTATCACCATTATACTAAATTTTATGTTTATCATGTCCTTTTACTTATACTTTCACTATCTTTTTTTTTTTTTTTTTTTGAGATGGGGTCTGAATCTGTTGCCTAGGCTGGAGTGCAGTGGTACAATCTCTGCTCACTACAACCTCCACCTCCTGGGTTCAAGTAATTCTCTGCCTCAGCCTCCTGAGTAGCTGGGATTATAAGCACCCACCACAACACCTGGCTAAGTTTTGTATTTTTAGTAGAGATGGGGTTTCACCATCTTGGCTAGGCTTGTCTTGAACTTCCGACCTCAGGTGATCCACCCTCCTTGGCCTCCCAAAGTGCTGGGATTACAGGCGTGAGCCACTGCTCCTGGCCTCACTATCTTTTTTCACTTTCTTTTTTTCTTTTAGTCAGAGTTTTGCTCTGTCACCTGGGATGGAGTACAGTGGCGTGATGGTAGCTCACTGAAACCTTGAACTCCCGGGCTCAAACAATCCTCCCATTTTAGTCTCCCAAAGTGTGGGATTACAAGTGTGAGCCACTGCGCCAAGCCTATACTTTCACTTTTTATATTTGCGTTTCTAAATAATATATTGTTTAGTTTTTCAGTTAAAAATTTTTATTTTAAATCATTAAAAAATGATTTAAAAAGTTACAAGAATATACAAAATAACCCTTCTATAGACTTCACCCGGCTTCTCCAGTGTTAATATTTTACAAAATTTGCTTCATTATTCTCTACTCTCTCTACATGTATAGGTAGACACACATACGCACGCACACACACACACACCGTATTTTTCTGGACTAAGTTATAGACATGCTGTTGGAGTCTAAATACTTTATTTTTTCCCCTAAAAAATAAAGATACTGCCTTACATAATTGTGTATGATTAGCTGGGTCAGGAAATTAACATAGGTATAATTCTACCACATAATCCGTAGACCCATTCGAACTTTGCCCACTGGCCCAATAATGCCATTGGTGGCTACTTGCCCTCCTCTTGTTCAGAATCGACTCCAGAACCACAAGCTCCATTTATGTATCACATTCCTTTAGTTGCCTTTCATCTGTAATGAGTCTTTAGTTTTTCTTTGTCTTTCATGCTCTGGATAATTTTCAAGAATATAGAACAGTTTCTTCTTTTTTCAAACTGTCCCTTAATTTGGGTTTGTCTGATGTTTCCTCACAATTAGATTCAGGTTGTGCATTTTTGGCAGGGACGTCAGAGAAATGATACTGTGCTCTCGGAGCAGCGTATCAGGAAGCACAGGATGTGAAATTGTCCCGTTATTGGTGATGTTAACTTTGGTCACTTGGCTGAAGTGGTGTGGGCCAGCTTTCTGCACTTCTCTTTGTAAAATAAACTTTGTGGGGAGATACTTTGATAATTATATAAATATCCTGTTTCTCAGCAAGTTTTCACCCACTAGTTTTAGTGTTCATTGATGATTTTTGCATGAATCATTTTTTCTATGATGATGGATGCCAAATGCTCATTTTCTAATTGTGTCATTTCTTCCACATAGTTGGTATTCTACTGGAAGAAAGAACTCTACATTCTCACTCAAGTACTCACTTACTTACCATTGTGGACTCATGGATTCCCATATTATTTGTTGGATTTTAATCTGTTAGTATTATTATTTATTTTGATGCTCAAATTGGCCCAGATTTACCTAGTGGGAGTCTGTTTAGAGTGGCTTCTTTGTCCTTTTGACTACTTTCCGACCATATTCTAGCACTTCCTTACTTTTGGCACAAAATTATGTTTCAGATTCATCTTGTATTTTCTTTACCAGAGCCCTGGAATGAGTCCTGGAGTCACTTGGTTCTGTTTAGTGGAGAATGGTATTTAAAAACCAAGATCTGAGAACTAGGGGTGCTAATTGCATCTGGGTTTCATTGTCTCTAGGCCTCTCAGCAGATAAAGCCAGTATGTGTGTACATGTAATGTGTATGTGTGTATGTAAATACATGTAAATATATATTACTTCTATATGTAATCAGTCCCTGGTGGCTGTCTCCTCGGCTACAGCCTTGCCCATTCCACCTGCCTCCTTGACACTGCACTTCTCCAACCCCAGTTCCCCTGGCACTATTAGCATTCTCAGCCTTGACTGCTCCCTTAGCCCCAACTGCCTCTGCATTCCTGGATCCACCAGGCCCACCTGCTGGGGTTGTAGGAATGGAAGGAAAAAGAAGGGAAAGGCACAAATAAATAATTTATAAAGAAAAGAAAGAAAAGGAAAAGGCTGTTTGTTTTTTAATATTTTATATGAAAAAATACATAACATATAGTATCTAATAGCCCTTAGCCTGTAGGCAGACTGGGGTTCAAATTCAAGATTTATTACCTGCCAGATGTGTAATTTTGGGCAAGGTACTTAACATCTCTGTGCCTTAATTGTATCATCTGCAAAATGGGGCTAGTAATAGTGCCTCATAGGGTTCTTGTGAGGTTTAAACACGTTAATGCATGTAAAGTGTGTAGGATGGTGTTTGGCACATAGGAAATACATTTTAATCCTTTTATTATTATCAGACATCCCATCATTTTATAATATGTTGCTTTATATTTGTAATAAAATTTGTTAAATACCAATGATTTATTAGTGGTGTCTTCTGCAAAGAACAGAAGAATTTTTAAAGTTACTTTTTTTCCTGCCATGAATATTATTTTCTTTATTCAGATTTGACTGTATACCTTATACCAGTTTGCAACATAAGCATTACATTAAATTACTGTTACAAATCTTGAATCTTTGCGCTTATCTTATAAACATTTAATTTTTAGAGAAGTTTTAGGTTCACAGCAAAATTGACAGAAAGATACAGAGCTTTCCCATGTATCCCCAGCCTGGACACATGCACAGCCCCCTCATTATTAGTGTCTCCCACCAGAATGCTACATTTGTTACAACTGATAAATCTACATTGACACATCATTATCAACCAAAGTCCACAGTTTACACTAGGGCTAACTCTTGGATTTGTACATTATGTGGTTTTGGACACTTGTATAATGATGTATTGACCATTATAGTATCATAGAGAGTGTTTTCACTGTCCTAAAAATCTTCTGCTCTGCTTATTCATCGTTTCCCCTCTAACCCCTGGCAACTACTGATTTTTTATTGTCTCCATAGTTTGCCTTTTCCAGAATGTAATATAGTTGGGATCATATAATAATGAAGCTTTTCAGATTGGGATCTTTCACTTAGTAATATGCATGCAAGTTTCTCTATGTATTTTCGTGGCTTAATAGCTCAGTTATTTTTATTGCTGAATAATATTCCATTTTCTGGATGTACCACAGTTTATTTATCCATTCTTCTACTGTAGGACATCTTGGTTGCTTCCTAAAGGTACATCCTTCATCTATCAAGGAGTGTGTGTTTTCTACTGCAAAATGATACTTGTAAGCCACCAGAGTCTGTACTCTTCCAAGGGCATTTGATCAGTCCCTGATGTTAAAGGAAAATGTTAAGGCCAGGCGCGGTGGCTCACGCCTGTAATCCCAGCACTTTGGGAGGCCGAGATGAGCGGATCACAAGGTCAGGAGATTGAAACAATCCTGGCTAGCATGGTGAAACACCATCTCTACTTAAAATACAAAAAATTAGCCGGGCGTGGTGGCGGGCACTTGTAGTCCCAGCTACTTGGGAGGCTGAGGCAGGAGAATGGCATGAACCTGGGAGGCAGAGCTTGCAGTGAGCTGAGATTGCGCCACTGCACTCCAGCCTGGGTGGCAGAGCAAGACTCCGTCTCAAAAAAAAAAAGAAAAAAAGAAAGAAAGAAAAATGTTAAATGTTATTTCTATCTGGAAGCTAATCATAAATAAATATAAAGCTTCTGAGAAATGCTAGTGAAAGCCACTGGGATGGTTTTCAAGTTATATAATTGTAATTTACATGCATCTTTTTAGGAGTTCACATCAGAGGTTAGCAACTATAGACCACAGGCCAAATCCAGCTCCCTGCCTGAGTTATGTGGCCTGTGAGCTAACTATGGTTTTAAAATGGTTGGAAAAAAGTGAAGAAGAAGAAGAAGAAGATTTTATAACAAATGAAAATTACATAAAATGCAAATTTCAGTTACTGTAGATAAAGTTATATTGGAATATAGGCATAGCCATTTGCTACTATATTGTGTATGGTTGTTTTTGCAATTCAGCGACAGATTTAAGTAGTACAATAGACACAATATGGCCCACAAAGCCTAACATATTTACTGCCTCACCCTTTAGAAAAACTGTGCTGATCCTTGGTTTATTGCTGCGGGAAGTCAGACTTAATGGTTATCTCCCTTGTTTCCTGAACATCGCTGTTATCCTATTCTTTTTTCAAGGTGCCCAGATTTCATATTGTTCAAACACACGTGCTTTAGGAACAATTTGTGCAGTTAACACAATCATCACAGGGTCCTGAGGCAACCTACATCCTCAGCTAATGAAGATGACGGGATTAAGAGATTAAAGTAAAGACAGGCATGGGAAATTATGAGTATTGATTGGGGAAGTGATAAATGTCCATGAAATCTTCACAATTTATGTTCTGAGACTGCAGTAAAGACAGGCGTAAGAAATTATAATTAAAGTATGAACTTGGAGAACTAACAAATGTCCACAAAATCTTCACAATTTATGTTCTTCTGTCACGGCTTCAGCAGGTCCCTCTGTTTGGGGTCCCTGACTTCCCGCAACAGTTTATACTATGAGAGAAGCAATCATAAACTTTTGGAAGAATCTCTGGGAAGACATGTCTAGTTTAGGAGATACTCCTGGCTTCCCCTGCACCTTAGGCAATTAAAATAACCTGGCTTGTTTCTTTATTTATGAAATGAGAATATTGGATCTGAAGATCTAAGTCCCTCATGCCTCATGCTATTCTCTGATGTCTTTGTAACATTATTCACCTCATTGTACTAGTCCGACAGGGTTTCCCCCACCCCCTTTGGTTTTTGTTTTAAGGCAATCTCACTTCATCTCTCTTTTCCATTAATATGTTTGACATGAATTGAGCTAATATGGCAATTTTTGTCTCTGTTCAGAAACTTCAAGAAATCTTTGAGACGTCATATTTTTATCTGGTTTTATCTCCTCTCACAGTGACGTAAGAGTGGATTTTGTATAATGGATTGAAATATGTTATTTTATTTTGTTGGATGGCTGAGCTATTTCACAGTGGCTCAAAGAGCAGTTTACTTTGTTCCATAGCAACAAGCCTCTTACCCAAATTTGCCATCTGGTGTTTGAAGCCTGTATCTTGCAGCAGTGTTTTTCATTAGTTGACAGCCATTACTCATCTGCTTTTGGCTTTAGTATTCCCAACATTCTCATTATTGCTCATCCTAAATAGTCCCAGTTTCAAGTAATAAAGCACTTGGAGTTGTTTGCTTAGCAGAAGGGATTCAATTTCATCTGGAAAACAAGGGGTCAGTTGAGAAGGTACCTGCCAGCTGGGACCATCCGTGACTTTATTATTTTGTGAAACTTGGTTTTTAATGACTTGTGTACATGCTTAACGGCCCACCTAGAGTGTGGCCTGTGAAGGGGAAGGCCCATTGGCCATGGTGGGTACCCACTAGATGGTGAATGAGTGAGCAGGTTTCCTGCACGAATCCAGGAAACCTTGGGATGAAAAAGCAGTAGCCCCATGAAGAAAGCATCAGTCATACTTTGTAATTTTGCCACATTTACTTTCCAAATTTTTTTTAGAGATTTTCTGGGAATAAATCTTAGGGCTGATCCCTGGCTACCGTCTTGATCTGATCTCCTATCAGTCTTTCTTGTAGTCCTTGTACTGTATCCCCCACTAGCCTCCCTGGTGTTTCAGAACCTGCCAAGCACACTCCCATTCTGGGGTCCTTGCTAGAAATTCCCTCTGCCTGGAATGCTCTTCCCCAAATGTCTAAGTAGTTCACTCTCTCCTTTTATGCAAGTCTCTGCTTAAACTTCACTCCTCAGAGAAACCATCACACTCCATGTTTTAGTCTATTTACCTCCCTTTATTTTCACCATAACACGCACTATGCAGTGTATCTTTATCAATTTATTGTTCCCAATCTCTGGAATAATCCTGAGCATACAGGAAGCACTCAGGAAGTATTTTCTGAGTGAAAACATCAATGAAAGCAAGACAAAAATCTATTAAGTACTTGATTTGTGAATTAAAGTTTTCCCCAACCCAGTGCTTCCACATTATTTTCAGAGTTCTCCTGTCTATTTCACATCTTGTAGCTTTTTGCCTCTTTGCCTCTGCTCCTGTTGTTACCCCTTCCATCCCTTTTCCTTCAGCCCTGGATACTTCCCAAGTACCAAATCCTACCAGTCACTGTCCAAGTTCTTCCTTTTCTTTGAAATCTTCACTGATCACACTTACTATCTCTCCATTGGAACCCATAGGGCCATTGCGCTTCCTCATCCTCCCGTCTCACGTCTCATTCATTTTTTACCTCTGCCTGTCTTAACTCCTCAACCTTAAGCTCCATGAGTAGAGACTCTGCATATATATTTCTATTTTTCATACTTTGCATTTTCATATACATTTAATGCATATTTGTATTATATTGGCTAGAATAAGACATTTATTATTAACAACTTTGTATCTAAAAAGGAGTAAAGATGAAAGTGGAGTCACTCTCAACTTCTTTCCTAAAGAGATAACCACTGTCATTATTTAGACACCTGCTGTGGTTGGAATGTTTGTCCTCTCAGAAACTCACTTTGAAACTCAGTTGCCATTTTAATAGTATTATGAGGTGAGGCCTTTCAGAAGTGATTAGGCTGTGAGGACAGAGCTCTCATAAATGGGTTAATCTTGTTACCATGGTAGTGGTTATTTTGACAGCTAGTTGTTATAAAACGAGTCTGGCCTCGCGTACTTCCCTCTTTCACATGCTCTTGCCTGCCCTTCCACCTTTCTGCTGTACGATGACTCTGGCTAGATGCTGGTGCCATGCTCTTGGAATTCCTAGCCTCCAAAACGGTGAGCCAAACCCATTTTGCTCTTCATACATTACCAATCTCTGTGGTATTCTGTTGTAGCAGGAGAAAATCTACTGGGACAGAAAATTGGTACCAAGACCCGCATTGTTGGAGTAATAGATACCTGAAAATATGCAAGTGGCTTTGGAACTGGGTAATGAGTAAAGGCTGGAAGAATTTGGAGGAGCAGGCTATAAAAAGCCTAGATTGCTGTAAATGGAGCATCGAGAGTGCTTCTGGTGAAGGCTCAGAAGAAGAGAGACTGGGGAGAGTTTTGAACTTCTTAAGGATTACCTAAGTGGTTGTGACCAGATGATAGAAGTATGGACAGTAAAGGCCATCCTGATGAGGTCTCAGATGGAACTGAGGAACAAGGTATTGGAAACTGGGGCAAAGGCCATCCTTGTTATAAAGTAGCAAATAACTTGGCTGAAATGTGTCTATAACTGAGGGCTTTGTGAAAGGTGGAATTTAAAAGTGATGAAATTGGATATCTAGCAGAAGACATATTTAAGCAGCAAGGCATTCAGGCTGATGCATGGCTACTTTTAACCGCTTGTAGTAAGATGCTAGAGGAAAGGAATGATTTAAAGATGGAATTTATAATGAAAAAGGAAGCTATGTGAAACGATTTGGAAAATTTGCAGCCTGGCCATGTAAACAACAACAACAAAAGCATTCTAGTGTGGAACCAAGAGACCATTTACTGAGGAGATTAACACAGACAGAAGGGAACCACCATCAGTACAATGGGAGATAGACCCTGAAGGCATTTCAGAGATATTTGAGGCTGCCCGGCTCATCACAGGCCCAGAGCTCTAAGAGGGCGGAATAGTTTGAGGGGATGGGCTAGGAGCAACCTACACAGGCTTAGTGCCCAGACCCATCTCACATCTCTGCTTCCTGCATTCTAGCACAGTGCTCTTTCACTGCTCCCACCGTGGCTCAAGCAGGTCCATGTGTGACTCAGGCCACAACTTCAGAAGATGCAAGTGGCAAATCCTGGTTGCATCCATGTGGTGTTAAGTTTGCAGGCATGCAGAATGCAAGATCTATGGGGGCATGGCTTCATCCACCTAGATTTCAAAGTGTGTTGCAAATAGCCCCAGGCAGAGACTTGTCACAGAAGCAGAGCCACTGCAGAGAGCCCCGACTATGGCAATACTGCACAAACATGTGGGGTTGGGGTTAGTGCCGGAGCTGCCACAGAGAGTCCTCACTGGGGTAATGCCTAGTGGAACCCTGGGAGCAGGACTGCCACTGAGACTCCAGGATCGTGGAGTTACTAGCATGTTACTAGCCTGTGAGAGGAGCAGGCAGGAGACCCCAACCTGTGAGAGCTGAAACATGGGCTGGGCCTAGGAAAGCCGCAGTAGTGGGACTGCCTAAGACCTGTGTGCCCAGGATGCAGAAAATGGAGTCAAAGATTATTCTCTAAATTTAGGGCTTAAAGTGTTTTCTCCCATTGGGTTTTGGACTTATTTGGAGCCTGTTACTCTTTTCTTTTTGCCTATTTCTCCCTTTTGGAATGGGACTGTCAATCCTATGCTTGCCCCACCGTTGTATTCTGGAAGCAGATAACTTACTTGATTTCACTGGCTCACAGCTCTAGGAATATGCCTATGGATGAATCCTGTCTGGTGTGGTGTCTCACCCACATCTGATATAGATGAGACTGTAGACTTTTTTTTTTTTTTTTTTTTTTTTTTTTGGAGACAGGGTCTCACTCTGTCACACAGGCTGGAACTACAGTGGTGTGATGACAGCTCACTGCAGCCTTGACCTCCCAGGCGTAAGTGATCCTCCCACCTCAGCCTCCTGAATAGCTGGGATTACAGGCGTGTACCACCATACCTGGCTAATTTTTTCGATTTTTTTAGTAGCGATGGGGTCTTGCTATACTGCTGGTCTCAAACTCCTGGGTGCAATTGATCTTCCCGCCTCAGCCTCCCAAAGTGCTGGGATTACAGGCGTAAGCCACCACGTCTGGCCTGAGACTCTGGACTTCTGAATTGATGCTGCAACAACTTAAGACTTTTGGGACCATTGGGATGAAATGAATCTATCTTAGGCCAGATGCAGTGGCTTACGCCTGTAATTCTAATGCTTTGGGAAGCCAAGGCAGGCAGATCAATTGAGCTCAGGAGTTCGATACCAGCCTGGGCAACGTGGTGAAACCCCTTCTTTACCAAAAATATAAAAATTAGCCAGGCATGGTGGCACATACCTGTGGTCCCAGCTACTCCAGAGACTTAGGTGGGAGGATCACTTGAGCCTGTAAGGTGGAAGTTGCAGTGAGCCGAGATCATGCCATTGTACTCTAGCCTGGGTGACAGAGTCAGATCCCATCTCAAAAAAAAAAAAAAAAAAAAAAAAAAAAAGGAAGAAAAGAAAAAAGAAACAAATATATTTCGTACGTGAAAAGGATATGAGTTTTGTGGGGCCAGGGGCAGAATGCTATGGTTTGGATGTTTGTTTTCTCTGAAATTCATGTTAATATTTAATTGCCATTATAACAGTATTAAGAGATAGGGCTTTTAAAAAGTGACTGGGTCATAAGGATGAAGCTCTAGTGAATGGATTAATGCCATTATGAAGCGAGTGGGTTAGTTATTGTGAGAGTAGGTTGTTAATGTTTTCTTTCCTTTTTTGTTGTTGTTTTTTGTTTGTTTTTGTTGTTGTTTGTTTGTTTGAGACGGAGACTCTGCTCTGTTGCGCAGGCTGGAGTGCAGTGGCATGATCTCGGCTCACTGCAACCTCCGCCTCCCTCAGCCTCCCGAGTACCTGGAACTACAGGCACCTGCCATCACGCCTGGCTAATTTTGTATTAGCCAGAGACAGGGTTTCACCATGTTGGCTAGGCCGGTCTCGAATTCCCCACCTCAAGCAATCCGCCCACCTCAGCCTCCCAAAGTGCTGGGATTATAGCCGTGAGCCACCACACCCCATCATGCTTTCTTTTCTCTAGCTTACTTTAGTGAATAATACAGTATATAATATATTAATATAGAAAATATGTGTTAATTAACTTTGTTGATTATGTTGATTGTGTTATTGGTAAGTCTTTTGGCCAACAGTAGGCTATTAGTAGTTAAGTTTCTGGGAAATCAAAAGTTATTGCTTATTTTAGACTATGGCGCTCCTAACCCCTGCATTAGTTGGGTCACCTGTAATCCCTTTTTCTTCTTGAATTACTAATTCTATTCTACTTCCCTCATGGAGTTTTTACTAATGCAATATGTTTTTACACTTGAAGGTCTTCTATTGATCAAGCATTGCAGTAAAATGTCTGTACATAGATTTACACATTTATAATGGCCTGGAAATACAGGGAAATTTTAAAAAATTGTATTACAAATTTTTAAAGTAATTTGTTAAGTGTAAAATAAAGTTTTTTTCCTCCAGTTTGATAATATATCTATGTGACTTGCTGGTAGAATGAAATAAACGGCAGCATCAATTTTTTCTTACTTTCCATTTTTATAATAAGATGTGAGTTTTAGGAATAATTTTAACATAAATCAAGTAGATGGGAATGGAAAAAGTTTTATTGTAGCAATAGCACTCAATTCTTTGAACTTGTTATGTGATAAAAATTACATATTAATCTATCATCAGAAATGTCTTTAATGATCTGTTAATTGATAAGCAATGAGCTCTTCTATCATTTTATTGATAGTTGAAGACCATAGTGCTACAGAAATATCATAGGGTGCCAGGCAGAAGCCTTGGTAGGGGCATATTTGAGCTTGGTGACTATGGCTATTCCATCTACTGCTCTGCTTGCCTTGTTCCAGTACTGCTTGGCTACTCGGGTGCAGCCCAGAAAAAGGGAAAGTGGGGTTCAGTTATTTTTACCAGCTGGATGTTAAGTGAAAGACAATGGAAATATGAAATACTAGATGGTGGGATCTAACCTCGACAAGGAAAATGGAGGAAGAAGATGGCTGGTGGACTGGGCAACAGTACAGGGAGAAAGTAAAGAGAAGGCTCTTTAAGGTGCAAGATTGGTTGTAGTAATTGAAGTGGCAAACAGGAAACAAACAGGATACAGGAAAGTGTTGTCAGATGTGTGATTCAGTGGTTTTGGAGTTGGAGCAATTATGAGTCATGAACCTGTCCAAGGTCTAGTCGTGGGTTTTGTGGCTGAAGCAAAGTAGAACAGATCACTGATGATGTGTTCACAGAAATAGGTGTCCCTGTGATATTCAGAAGAGTTGAAATCATAAGGAATGGAGGCAGGGTTTGGAGTGGAGAGAAACAGTAGGCATTAACAAATCTGAAGAACAAGGCAAAGATTGGTGAAGGAAAACTCCAAAGAGAGAGGAAGGATGTTGAAACTGAAAGAGGAGAGTCTCAAAGAATCAGATTTGTTTGTTTAGAAGAAGCTAGAGGAAAACAGTTTGGAAATGGCCATGAGGGACATGGAGTACTGACTCACTGACTTATCCAGATGTCTGAGTATCCACCATTTGAGAAGTGTAGTGGAAGCCATGTGCCCAGGGGAGAGCCCCAGTTATTAAGAGGGAGGAACTCAGAGCAGATAGTGAAGACAAAAGGGAGTTTGCTGCTTATAGAGGGGCAGTAGCAAGAGGTCACTGTGAAGAGTTGTTGTGGTAAGTGAGCAGTGGTAGGGATTTGTTCAGGGATATGGATGTACAGAGCTTTATGAAGATACTGGTGCAAATTAAGATTCCTGGTGTGAGTTCCAGTTTGGGTATTGACTGAAGAAAACAGAAAGGAAACAGGTAGTTTTAGTCCAGCAGTCTTTGAAGAGCTGGACTCTTGCCTAACTACTAAACATCTGGTATACGTTGATAGATGTGTCTCACTTGGTTGGAATAATGAAGACTTACATACTGCAGACATGCTGAATTATTATCTTATTTTTATTTATTTATTTGTTTTGAGACAGAGTTTCACTCTTGTTGCCCAGGCTGGAGTGCAGTGGCGCAATCTCGGCTCACTGCAACCTCCGCCTCCCAGGTTCAAGCAATTCTTCTGCCTCAGCCTCCCAAGTATCTGGGATTACAGGTGCCTGCCACCACACCTGGCTAATTTTTTTTTGCAGAGACAGGGTTTCACCATCGTCGCCAGGCTGGTCTTGAATTCCTGACCTCGTGATCCACCTGCCTTGGCCTTCCAAAGTGCTAGGATTACAGGCATGATCCACCACGCCTGGACAATAGACATTGTATTTCTATTAGATGGCACTGTTCTGAACCATGAGTTTTCCTAAAGGGTTAATGAAACTTTCTTAATTTCTTCTAAAGTTACTGGTTCATTGAATTTTTCTTTCTCTCCAGAATAAACTTCTATCATTTATATTTTCCTCAAAAATTTTTGTTTTTTGAAAGCCAGGCGCAGTGGTTCACACCTGTAATCCCAGCAGTGGGAGGCTGAGGCAGGCAGATCACTTGAGGTCAAGAGTTTGAGACCAGCCTGGCCAACATGGTGAAACCCCATCTCTACTAAAAATACAAAAATTAGCCAGGCATGGTGGCACAGGCCTGTAATCTCAATTACTCGGGAGGCTGAGGCACAAGAATCACTTGAACCTGGAAGGCACAGGTTGCAGCGAGCCGTGATTGCACCATTGCACTCCTCCCTGGGTGACAAAGCAAAACTCTGCCTCAAAAAAAAAAAAATAAAGCTGGGCGTGGTGGCTCACGCCTGTAATCCCAGTACTTTGGGAGGCCAAGGTGGGCGGATCACGAGGTCAGGAGATGGAGACCATCCTGGCTAATACGGTGAAACCCCATCTCTACTAAAAATACTAAAAATTAGGCTGGCGTGGTGGCAGGCACCTGTAATCCCAGCTACCTGGGAGGCTGAGGCAGGAAAATGGCAGGAACCCAGGAGGCGGAGCTTGCAGTGAGCCAAGATCACGCTACTGCACTCCAGTCTGGGCGACAGAGCCAGACTCTGTCTCAAAAAAAAAATCTTTTTTTCAAATATATTTTCAAATGTGTGAGTATAGTGCTTTACTTATTTATAGTTTACAGTAAATCAGCTTTGAGATGCATTGATAAATTCTGTTTTTATGTTTTTTGGTTAATTGCATATCTGCTTTGATGTTTATGATTCTTGTAACATTTATTGATTCTAATATATTTTTAGAATCAACAAATTACTTTTCCTTAATCGTGAGAATTATACTTTCATTTTTTCTTCTGGTTTGGGAAAACTTCCCGTTTTTCAGTATTTCATGTTCCATAGGATATTTTTTCTCATAATACTACATTTAATGATAAAACAGGATTATTTCCTGCATATAAATTTTGTTGTTTCCTGTCCTTTCTTGCTCTGCAATCTACTTTTCTAGAGAAAGCAATCACACTTCACTAAAAAAAAGAATCAATAATAGTTTATTTAGCGTTTAACATGTTCCGGGGATATGCTAACTTTTTTGCCAGAATTATCATAGCTAGTCCTCAACGATAGTTCTGTGAAATGTGCGCTGGAGTTACCCCCAATTTGCAGATGGGAAAACTGAGCGAAGAAAGATTAAGAGACCCAGCCACGGTTGCTTCACTGTTCTCTGTGGGCGTCACACTTCATAAGCCTAACTTGAGAAGTCACTCTTTTGTTTATCTCATTATAGTGTCTATTACACATGGTGCTTGAAAAATACCTATGTATTGCAGATGTCTAGTGTCAGAAAATCAACAGCGTTTATACTAAGACTCAGTTGTCAGGCATTTATTACATGTAGTTATATTTAGTGTTAAATTGCTCCATGATACCACTATGGTTGCACTCTTGGGTTTCCCATAACAGCTTAACAAAAAATCTACTAATCATCTGAGATAAGGTATAAGTTCTATAAATAAATGTTTCATTTAATCATCAGAGGTAGAGGAGAAATAGATGCCAATTAACCAGTTAAAAAATTTTATTTCTGGCCGGGTGCAGTGACTAATGCCTGTAATCCCAGCACTTTGGGAGGCCAAAGTGGGCAGGTTATTTGAGATCAGAAGTTTGAAACCAGCCTGGCCAACATGGTGAAACCCCATCTCTACTAAAAATACAAAAAAAAAATTAGCTGGGCATAGTGGCGGATGCCTGTAATCCCAGCTACTTGGGAGGCTGAGTCTGTAGAATTGCTTAAACCCAGGAGGCAGAGGTTGCAGTGAGCTGATATTGTGCCACTGCACTTCAGCCCGGGTGACAGAGCAAGACTCCATCTCAAAAAAAAAAAAAAAAAAAAAAACCCAAAAAATTATTTCTAATTTTGTGGGTACATAGTAACTGTATATATTGATAGAGTACATGAAATGTTTTGATAAAGACACACAATGCATAATAATCACATTGTGGAGAATGGGGTATCTGTCCCCTCAAGCATTTATCCTTTGTGTTACAAACAATACAGTTCTATTCTTTTAGTTATTTTTAAATGTACAATTAAGTTATTATTGACTACAGTCATCCTGTTGTGCTATCAAATAGTAGATCTTATTCATTCTTTATATTTTTCTCTTTTGTATCCATTAACCATTCCCCCATCCCTGCTCCAATTACCCCTTTCAGCCTCGGGTAACCATCCCTCTACTCTCTATGTCCATGATTTCAGTTGTTTTGATTTTTAGATTCTACAAATAAGTGAGAACATGTGATATTTGTCTTTCTGTACCTGGCTTATTTTACTGCATGATCTCCAGTTCCATCCATATGGTTGCAAATGATAGGATCTCATTCTTTTTTATGGCTGAATAGTACTCTATTGTGTATACATACCACGTTTTCTTTATCCATTCATCTGTTGATGGATACTTAGGTTGCTACCAAATCTTAGTTATTGTGAATAGTGCTACAATAAAGGGAGTGCAGATATGTCTTCCATATATTGATATGCATTCTTTTGGGTATATACCCAGCAATAGGATTTCTGGATCATATGGTAGTTCTATTCCTAGTTTTTTGAGGAACCTCCAAACTTCATGGTGGTTTTACTAACTTACATTTCCACCAACAGTGTATGAGGGTTTGCATTTCTCCACATCCTCACCAGCATTTATTATTGCCTGTCTTAGATATAAGCCATTTTAACTGGGATGAGATGATATCTCATTGTAGTTTTGATTTACATTTTGCTGCTGATCAGTGATGTTGAGCACCTTTTTATATGCTTGTTTGCCATTTGTATGTCTTCTTTTGAAAAATGTCTATTCAGATCTTTTGCCCATTTTTTGATTAGATTATTAGTTTTTTCCCGATAGAGTTGTTTGAGCTCCTTATATATTCTGGTTATTAATTCCTTGCCAGATGGGTAGTTTGCAAATATTTTCTCATGTTCTGGATATCTTTTCATTTTGTTGATTGTTTCCTTTGCTGTGCAGAAGCTTTTTAACTTGATGTGATCCCATTTGCCCATTTTTGTTTTGGTTGCCTGTGCGTGTGAGGTATTATATAGGAAATTTTTGCCCAAACCAATGTCCTGGAGAGTTCCCCAATGTTTTCTCATAGTAGTTTCATAGTCGGAGGTCTTAGATTTAAGTCTTTATTCCATTTTGATTTGATTTTTGTATATGGTGAGAGATAGGGGTCTAGTTTCATTTTTCTGCATATGAACATCAGGTTTTCCCAGCACCGTTTGTTGAAGGTACTTTTTTTTTTGAGACGGAGTCTCGCTCTGTCGCCCAGGCTGGAGTGCAGTGGCGCCATCTCAGCTCACTGCAAGCTCCGCCTCCCGGATTCACGCCATTCTCCTGCCTCAGCCTCCGGAGTAGCTGGGACCACAGGTGCCCGCCACCTCGCCCGGCTAATTTTTTGTATTTTCAGTAGAGACAGGGTTTCACCATGTTAGCCAGGATGGTCTCAATCTCCTGACCTTGTGATCCGCCTGCCTCGGCCTCCCATAGTGCTGGGATTGCAGGCTTGAGCCACCACGCCCGGCCAGTTTTCTTTTTTTGATGTGTCTGTCTGGTATTGGTATCAGGATAAAACAGGCTTCATAAAATGAGTTTGGACGTGCTCCCTTCTTCCCTATTTTTCAGAATAGTTTGAATAGAATCAGTGTTAGTTCTTTCTTAAATGTTTGGTAGAATTCGGCAGTGAAGTCATTGGGTCTCAGGCTTTCCTTTACAAGGAGACTTTTCTTTTTTTT
>NW_012107753.1:1294027-1303577 GCF_000951045.1 Mandrillus leucophaeus | reverse complement strand
AGTGCAGTGGTGCGATCTTGGCTCAGTGCAATCTCTGCCTCTGGAGTTCAAGCTATTCTCCTGTCTCAGCCTACCGAGTAGCTGGGGTTACAGGTGCCTGCCACCACGCCTGGCTAATTTTTTGGTAGAGACAGGGATTCACTATTTTGGCCAGGCTAGTCTCAAACTCCTGACCTCGTGATCTGCCTCCCCATCGCCCGCCTTGGCCTCTGTAAGTGCTGGGATTACAGGTGTGAGCCATTGCACCTGGCCAGATCATCTCTCTTTTTTACTTAGTCTAGCTAACGGTTTGCCAATTTTGTTTATTCAAAAAACCAACTTTTTGTT
The DNA here is from genome assembly GCF_000951045.1 of Mandrillus leucophaeus. Lineage (NCBI taxonomy): Eukaryota > Metazoa > Chordata > Mammalia > Primates > Cercopithecidae > Mandrillus > Mandrillus leucophaeus. The sequence goes on along the minus strand of NW_012107753.1, from coordinate 1,303,250 downwards.
TCACTGATTTTTTAATATTGTTTTCTTCATTTGAAATTCATTTATTTCTGCTCTGATCTTTATTATTTCTTTTCTTTTGCTGATTTTGGGTGTGGTTTGTTCTTGCTTTTCTAGTTCTTTAAGATGCATTGTAGATTACTGATTTGAAGTTTTTCTCTCTTTTTTTGGTGTAGGCACTTAGAGCTATAAACTTCCCTATTAGTACTGCTTTTGCTGTATCCCATAGATTTTGGTATGTTATGTTTCCATTATCATTTGTTTCAATGAATTTCTGAATTTCCTTCTTAATTTCTGCATTGACCCACTGGTTATTCAGGGGCATGTTATCTAATTTCCGTGTGTCTGTATACTTTTCAGACGTTCTCGTTATTTATTTCATTGTGGTCAGAGTTGCTTGATATCATTTCAATTTTTTGGGTGTTTTAAGACTTGTTCTTTGACCTAACATATGGTCTATCCTTGAGAATGATTCATGTGCTGAGGAAAAGAATGTATATTCTGCCGCCATTGGATGAGGTGTTCTATCAATATCTATTAGATACATTTGATCTATAGTGCAGATTAAGTCTGATGTTCCTTTGTTGATTTCCTTGCTGGAAGATCTCTCCCATGTTGAAAGTGAGGTGCTGAAGTGTCCAGCTATTATTTTATTGGGCCTATCTCTCTCTTTAGCTCTAATAGTATTTGCTCCATATATCTAGGTACTCCAGTGTTGGGTGCATATATTTTTAAAATTGTTATGTCCTCTTGCTGAATTGATTTCTTTATCATTATATAGTGACCTTCTGTGTCTCTTCTTATAGTTTTTGTCTTGAAATCCATTTTGCCTGATAGAAATATAGCTACTCCTGCTCTTTTTTGGTTTCCATCGGCATGGAGTATCTTTTTCCATCCCTTTATTTTCAGTCTATTTGTGTCTTTATAGATAAAATGTGATTTTTGTAGACAACAGATCATTCAGTCTTGTGTGTGTGTGTTTAAATCCATTCAGCTCTTCTGTGTCTTTTGATTGAAGAGTTTAGTACATTTACATTCAATGTTATTATCGAATGTAATAATGTTTTTATCGAATGTAAATGGACTAAATGCTATTATTGATAAGTAAAGACTTAGTCCTGTCATTCAAACTTATTATTGATAAATAATGACTTAGTCCTTCCATTTTGTTGTTTCCTGGTTTTGTGGTCTTCTTTTCCTTCTTCCTGTCTTCCTTTAGTGAAGGTGATTTTCTCTGGTGATGTGATTCAGTTTCTTGCTATTTATCATCTATCATATATCTATCTTTTTATATCTTTTTGTATCTATCGTATAACCTATTATTTTAAGCTGGTAACAACTTACTACTGTTTGCATGAACAAACAAAAAAACAAATCAAAGAAAACTAATAAAAACTCTACACCTGAACTTTACCACCCTTCCCTTTTTTAACTTTTTGTTATTTCTATCTTATTGTTCTGTCCATGTTTTGAAAAGTTGCTGCAGTTATTATTTTTGATTGGTTCATGATATATTCTTTCTACTTAGGATAAGAGTAGTTTATGCACCGCGGTTACAGTGTTACAATATTTGTGCTTTTCTGCTTACTGACTAGCACCAGTGAGTTTTATACGTTCATGTGATTACTTATTACTCATTAACATCCTTTTCTTTCTGATTGAGGTACTCCCTTTAGTATTTTTTATAGGACAGTTCTAGTGTTGATAAAATTCCTCAGCTTTTGTTTGTCTGGGAAAGTCTTTATTTCTCCTTCATGTTTGATGGATATTTTTGCCAGATAAACTATTCTAGGATAAAAGGATTTTTTGATATTATTTTAATATTTGATATTCCTTCAGCACTTTAAATATGTCATGCCACTCTTTCCTGGTCTGTAAGCTCCCCATGGAAAAACCTGCTGCCAGATGTATTGGAGTTCCATTATATGTTATTTGTTTCTTTTTTCTTTTTCTTTTTTTTTCTCTTTTTGAGATGGAGTTTCACTCTTGTTGCCCAGGCTGGAGTGCGATGGCGCGATCTTGGCACACTGCAACCTCCGCCTCCTGGGTTCAAGCGATTCTCCTGCCTCAGCCTCCCCAGTAGCTGGGATTACAGGTGTCCACCACCATGCCTGGCTAATTTTTTGTATTTTTTAGTAGAGATGGGGTTTCACCATGTTGACCAGGCTGGCCTTGAACTCCTGACCTCAGGTGATCCACCCACCTCGGCCTCCCAAAGTGCTGGGATTACAGGCATGAGCCACTGTGCCTGGCCATACTTCTTTTCTCTTGCTGCTTTTAGGATTCTTTCTTTATCCTTGATCTTTGAGAGTTTATTAAATGCCTTGAGGTACTCTTCTTTCGATTAAATGTGCTTGGTATTCTATACCTTCTTGTACTTGGATATTGGTATCTTTCTCTAGGTTTGGAATGCTGTTTATTATCCGTTTGAATAAACTTTCCATCCCTATCTCTTTTCCTGCCTCCTCTTTAGAGGCAAATCTAAGAATTACTGAATTTGTGGATTTTTAGATCCTACAGGCTTACTTCATTGTTTTTTATTCTTTTATTTTTGTCTCCTCTGACTGTGTATTTTCAAATAGCCTTTTTTTTCCCACCCAGGCTGGAGTGCAGTGGCGCAATCTTGGCTCACTGCAAACTCTGCCTCCCAGGTTCAAGCAATTCTCTGCCTCAGCCTCCCGAGTAGCTGGGATTACAGGCGCCCGCCACCATGCCCAGCTAATTTTTGTAGTTTTAGTAGAGATGGGGTTTCACCATCTTGGCCAGGCTGGTCTTGAACTCCTGACCTTGTGATTCACCTGCCTTGGCCTCCCAAAGTGCTGAGATTATAGGCATGAGCCACCGTGCCTGGCTTCAAATAGCCTATTTTCAAGCTCATGAATTTTTTCTTCTGCTTGATCGATTCTGCTATCAAAATACTCTGGACTGGGCACAGTGCCTTACACCTGTAATCCCAGCACTTTGGGAAGCCAAGGCGGGTGGATCACGAGGTCAGGAGATCAAGACCATCCTGGCCAACATTGTGAAACCCTGTCTCTACTAAAAATACAAAAATTAGCTGGGGGTGGTGCTGCATGCCTGTAATCTCAGCTACTTGGGAGGCTGAGGCACAAGAATCGCTTGAACCCAGGAGGTGGAGGTTGCAGTGACACAAGATGGCGCCACTGCCCTCTAGCCTGGTGACAGAGCAAGACTCCTTCTCAAAACAACAACAACAATAGTCTGATGCAGTCTTCATTATGCCAGTTGCATTTTTCAGCTTCAGAATTTTTGCTTGACTCTTTTTAATTATTTAAATCTCTTTGTTAAATTTATCTGATAGAATTATGAATCATTTCTCTGTATTATCTTGAATTTCTTTGAGCTTCCTCAAAACAAGTATTTTGAAGTCTCTTTCTGAAAGGTTACATATCTTTCTCTCTTCTGGATTAGTCCCTGGTACTTTATTTAGTTCATTTGGTAAGGTCATTTTTTTCCGGGAATGTCTTGATACTTGTAGATGTTTGTCTGTGCCTGGGCATTGAAGAGTTAGGTATTTATTGTGATTGTCACTGTCTGGGCTTGCTTGTACCTATCTTTCTTGGGAAGGCTTTTCAGGTATTTCAAAAGACTATGGTGTTGTGATCTAAGATATATCTGCTTTGGGGGGCACCCCAAGCCCAGTAACAGTGTGGTTCTTGCAGACTTGTAAAGGTAGTGCCTTGATGGTCCTGGACAAGATCTGGAAGAATTCTCTTGTTTACCAGGCAGAGACTCTTGTTCTCTTCCCTTGCTGTCTCCCAAACAAACAGTCTCTCTCTGTGTTCTTAACCACCTGAAGCTTGGGGTAGAGTGACACAAGCACCCTTGTGACCACAATCACTATGACTGTGCTGGGTCAGACTTGAAGCCAGCACAGCACTAGGTGTTGCCCACGGCTTGCTGTAATCACTCCCTGGCTACTGTCTATGTTCACTCAAGGCTCTGGGGCTCTAAATCAGCACGAAGTGAAGCCAACCAGGCTTGTATCCTTCCCTTTAGGATCATGAGTCAGCCCAGTCCCCTGACATTTCTAGAGGTGCCATCAGGGAGCTAGTGACTAGAGTCAAAAGCCTTAGAAAGCCACCTAGTATTCTATTGTACTGTGGTTGAGCTGACCCTCAAACCACAAGAAGCAGTTCTTCCCACTCTTCCCTCCACTTTTCAAAGGTGGAGGAGCCTTACCTTGTGGCCACTGCCACCACAGGTCCACGGGAAGTACTGCCAGACTACTGCCTATGTTCCCTTAAAGCCCAAGGATTCTTAGTCAACTTGTGGTGAATTCTGCCTGGCCTGGGATTCACTCTTCAGAGCAGTGGGCTTCCCTTTGGACCAGGGCAGATCCATAAATGCTGTATAGGAGCCAAGTTCTGGAACTGGGGACCCCAGGAGCCTGCTTGATGTTTTATTCTTCTGTGCCCAAGCTGGTATTTAAAGTGCAAGACAAAGTTCCGTTTACCCTCTGCTTTCCTCAAGCAGAAGGAGTCTTGCCCCATAGCCACCACAGCTGGGAATGTGCTGAGTTTCACCCAAGGCCCTCAACATAGTACCTGGGTATTGCTGCTGGTTATTCAGGGCCCAAGGGCTCTTCAGTTAGCAGGTGACGAATCCTACCAGGACTGAGTCCTGTCCTTCAAGGCGTCAGGTTCCCTTTTGACCCAAAGTATGTCTAGAAATGCTGTCAAGGAGTTAGGGCCTGGAAAGACAGTTTCACACCCCTGACAGGTGCCCTATCCTGCTGTGGCTGACCCGGTATCCAAGATGCAAGAAAAAATCCTCCCCACTCTTCCCTCTTCTCTCCTTGAGTGGAACGAAGGAGTCTCTTTTGGAGCCATGAGCTGTGTGGCTTGGAGTTAGGGGAGGGGAGGCACCCCTCCTGCAGCCACCCCAATTTGTGTCTCTGGAGGTTGTGTTCCCCCCTGCCCAGTCTGTTGTCTCTGGGCCCAGTTCAACACTAGGACTCACATAAAAGTTGCAGTCCTTGTGGCCTAGACTGCCTTTTAAGTTTATTAGGGCCCCTGGGCACTTTAGCCTGCTGTGGTCTGTGGCTAGGCTTGTGGAAACTCAAGTCCCAACTGCTGGGATCAGCAATTCTCCTCTGGCCAGGGCTAGTTTGAATACTCCCTCTGTGGGCAGACATCAGCTAAGTTTGGTCCAGTTTTCTTTTGTGCTGTAACAGAACAGCACTGAGTTCAGTGGCTTATAATTGCTGTGCTCTCCTTCCATCAGCGCCCATAAATGCTCTCCATACCACACCACAACGACCTGGCGGGTAGGGAAGGGGTGGCATATGCAATTCAAGGCTGGTTTTTGTATCTCATCAGTGCCTCTTTCAGCGAGACGAAGTTAAAACCAGGTACCATGACTGCTCACCTGATTTGTAGTTTTTATGAAGGTATTTTTAATATAAATACTTGTTAAATTGGTGTCCTTGCACGGGGTGATTGGTGAAGCCTTCTATTCTGCCATCCTGCTCCGCCTCTCCAATTAGCCACTTTTAATACCTTGTATCTTCAACTGAGAATTTTTGAAGTCTCACTTACATCAATATTATGGCAGAAAAGGAGAAATCACACACAGCTTGTCTTTGGATGACCAAAAGCAAACCCTTGTCTTTTTTTTTTTGCCTCTAAACTCAATTCCATTTGGTATCAAATACCTTTTAACTCGGCTATAGTATAGTCTCTTTTAAGAAGATTTACATATTTAATAAAAACAAATGACTATGACTCACTAATATGTGTTTCTTTTCTTTTCTTTCTTTCTTTTAAAGATAGTGTTTTTAGAAGAAGCATCTCAGCAAGAAAAACTGGCCCAAGAATGGTGCTTCAAGCCATGTGAAATAAGAGAACTGAGCCACCAGTAAGTTGTTACTTCTTCCCTTTTACTGGGTGCCACTAATAAGCTTAAATTATAGAAAACCTGCCTGGAGAGACGGAGAGACTTTAAAAAAGAATATTAATTTTAAAATAATTATTTTTCATTAATTATTTGTTAAAGGAGGAGATGGGAAGGAAAAGGTAAACAGTAAGCTGAAGGATGGAAACTTAAGAGAGCTAGAGGCTGCCATGGTTCATCAATTTCTTTAGCATATATTTGTTGAGCATGCTATGTGCAGTACCTAGGGTCTGGAGGTGAAAAAGATCTTCAAAGTCCTTGTCCTCACAGGGTTTACAGTCCATGGGGGACAAAGACAGTAAACAAGCAAACAGATACCTGAGCATGAGCATGGTAGATTGTGATAGCTTCTATAAAGGAAGGAAACAAGGTGGGGTGGGTATGATAGAGGTTAACTATTAAGAAGTAGGGAGGAGGCAGGCGTGGTGGCTCACGCCTGTAATCCCAGCACTTTGGGGGGCCGAAACAGGCAGATCACGAGGTCAGGAGATCGAGACCATCCTGGCTAACACGGTGAAACCCCGTCTCTACCGAAAAATACAAAAAATTAACCGGGTGTGGTGGTGGGCACCTGTAGTTCCAGCTACTCGGGAGGCTGAGGCAGGAGAATGACGTGAACCTGGGAGGCGGAGCTTGCAGTGAGCCGAGATCACGCCACTGCACTCCAGCCTGGGCAACAGAGCGAGACTCTGTTTCAAAAAGAAAAAGAAAAAACAACAGAAAAAAAACAAAAGAAGTAGAGAGAAAAGAAAATTTGAGAATCAATTGGTTAGGGAAGTTCAGAAGCCCACTTGAGCTGTGATATTATATTTCAACTACTTTTAGTGGTTTTTAATGTTTGTTATATTTTATATATAACATATATTTAATATATGTTATACAGTTTTTAAAGAAATGATTGGGCCAGGCATGGTGGCTCACACGTATAATCCTAGCACTTTGAGAGGCCAAGGCAGGTGGATCACTTGAGATCAGGAGTTCAAGACCAGCTTGGCCAACATGGTGAAACCCTGTCTCTACTAAAAATACAAAAATTAGCCTGGTGGCGCATGTGGCACCTGTAATCCCAGCTACTCGGTGGCTGAGGCAGGAGAATCTCTTGAAGCCAGGGGGCAGAGGTTGCAGTGAGCCGAGATCACTCCACTTCACTCTAGCCTGGATGAAAGAACAAGACTCTGTCAAAAAACAAACAAACAAAAAATCTCAGTTTCCTCATAGCCTGCTTGATATGTTTTATGGAAATGGGAAAACTTTTTTTGATTATAATTTTTATTTTATTTTATTTGATATTTATTTTACTTTAAGTTCTGGGAGACATATGCAGAATGTGCAGGTTTGTTACATAGGTATACATGTGCCATGGTGGTTTGCTGCACCTATCAACCCTTCATCTAGGTTTTAAGCCCCACATGGATTAGATATTTGTCCTAATACTCTCCCTCCCCTTGCCCCCCACCCCCCAACAGGCCCCGGTGTGTGATGTCCCCCTCCCTGTGTCCATTTGTTCTTATTGTTCAGCTCCCACTTATGAATGAGAACATGCAGTGTTTGGTTTTCTGTTCCTGTGTTAGTTTGCTGAGAGTCATGGCTTCCAGCATCATCCATGTCCCTGCAAAGGACATGAATGGGAAGACTTTTTTAAAGCTAGAATATTTTATCTTGTTTCAGGCCAAATAAGTTCCAAGGCCAATAAAAGTGGTACCATTTATATTCTGAAAACACTGATAATTTGGAAATTGACTTTCACATAATATAGAGGAACATAGTTTCACGTAATAGGGAAACATTGAACTAGGAATGAAAATACCTGGTTTGAATCCACAGACGTAGTTTTGCAGATGTTAAATGTGAAGTAAGCCACTTTCCCTCTTTGAGCTCATTTAGACTATGAAGCTCATCTCTGGTCATAGTCCAGAGAGACAAAGTAACTGTTTATAAAGTTTCACTCCACCTGCAGTTCTACTCACATCCCTTGCCTCCTTCCCTCTCCCTGCTGCCTCTCTATGGACTTGGAAGTGTGTGGGTGGTGGGCATGGTAATGAATATAGTAGCTTCTGCTGTTACCATCTACTTCCTCTTCCTAGATTTTCTTGTAAGAGTCTATGATGAGGAACAACTGACATTGATAGTCTCCTCCTTGTGTGTCTTTGTGATGGAGGATTAGAAGAAGGCTTAGAAGTAGTTGAAGTGGAGGCTGAGATGGGATGAGAGAATGGTGGAAGTGGTTGTAGGATGGGGAGGAGGGTGAACGTAACTGTGGGTCGTCACATCCTTTTCTTCCTCTTTATGAGGTTGCCTTTGAAATTAAATCCATCAGAAATGCAGATTCTGGGGGCCGTATGTAAGTACTGCACACAAAGAAGTAGTAAAGTAAGAAATAATTTAAATTTTAGTAGAAGACTGAAGTCTTTGAGGAAAAATTATATTTAAAATGCAAAGAGATTCTTATATCAAGCACACAAGTTATGTGCAGTTGAATTTAAGTCATGATTAAAATACCATAAAGGGATGTCTCAGACCATTTTTAATAGACTTGGCCCAATACACAGTGTATCTACAAGTCTATCTCAGTACCATGTGGATTTTTTAAAAATGAAAATCACAACTGGAGTACCATGGGCAGTGCTGTGGTAGGAGTGAATCAGACAGTGGCCATGGACCGTGGACAGGTTTGCAGGGCCAGGATTAGGGTGAGAGGAGTGAGGCATTCACCTCAGGCACAAAATTTAAAAGCAGTGGGGGAGGGGCAAAAATTCAGTGACCAAAATCAATACTTTTAAGGCAATATTTTAAAATAAAAAAATGAATGCATGGCCGGGCACAGTGGCTCATGCCTGTAATCCCAGCACTTTGGGAGGCCGAGGTGGGCAGATCACTTGAGGTCAGTAGTTCAAGACCAACCTGGCAAATACGGTGAAACCCCATTTCTACTAAAAATACAAAAATTAGCCAGGTGTGGGCCAGGTGCGGTGGCTCATGCCTGTAATCCCAGCACTTTGGGAGGCCTGGGTGGGCGCGCATCACGAGGTCAGGAGATAGAGACTGTCCTGGCTAACACGGCGAAACCCCGTCTCTACTAAAAATACAAAACATTAGCTGGGCATGGTGGCAGATGCCTGTAGTCCCAGCTACTCGGGAGACTGAGGCAGGAGAATGGTGTGAACCCCAGAGGCGGAGCTTGTGGTGAGCAGAGATAGTGCCACTGCACTCCAGCCTGGGCTACAGAGTGAGACTCTGTCACAGAAAAAAAGAAAAAGAAAAAAAAAAATTAGCCAGGTGTGGTGGCAGATGCCTGTAAGCCCAGCTACTC
>NW_012107753.1:1283407-1292222 GCF_000951045.1 Mandrillus leucophaeus | reverse complement strand
CAGGATGGTCTTGATCTCCTGACCTCATGATCTGCCAGCCTCAGCCTCCCAAAGTGCTGGGATTACAGGCGTGAGCCACCACGCCCGGCCCTGAATCCTTTCTTTAACTCTTATGTGACCTCTTATCCCACATCCCCAATTACTTCTTGGACAGTTGGCAGTCACACTTTGACAGTGGGTTTAATATGGCATGATAACCCTCTTGCCATAAAAAACAGACTTTCCTTCTAGATTCTCTATTCTTTATGTCATATGTTCATGCTCACATGCTCAAAAACTTACTCGCAGCCAGGTGAGGTGACTCACGCCTGTAATCCCAGCACTTTGGGAGGCCGAGGCAGGTGGATCACCTGAGCTCAGGAGTTCGAGACCAGCCTGGACAACATGGTGAAACCCTGTCTCTACTAAAAGTACAAAAAATTAGCTGGGTGTGGTGGTGGGCAACTGTAATCCCAGCTACTCGGGAGGCTGAGGCAGGAGAATTGCTTGAACCCAGAAGGCAGAGGTTGCAGTGACCTGAGATCGTGCCATTGTACTCCAGCCTGGGCAACAAGAGCAAAACTTCATCTCAAACAAACAAACAAAAAACTTACTCACTTTGACTTACTTCTCTCCTTTGTTTCCTAGAGCTAATAAAACATCAAGTTTTTTTTTTTTTTTTTCATATTCATCCTTTTCCTTTCTGTATCTATCACCATGGTTTTTATTTAAAAGTATCCCCATTGGGAGACTCGGGAGTCACTCAACACATGGCCACCACCCCTAGATTCATCATCCTAAACCCTAAGCTCAATATATCACAGTCTGCCAAAGGAAAAAACCACAAACACATATTCTCATGATCCCCTTTGTCTTAGCTCCCCAATAACACATGTATGTTAATTCACTAAATTGAGTATTCAAGACCCTTTAAAAAAACTTTTTCCTGTTTTTAGGAAAAATTTTTATACAGCAAAATACAGAGATCTCAGATACATAATTTGATAAGTTTTGGCAAATACGTATATACCCACATAACCAGCACACCAGTCAAGATGTAAAACATTCTTATCCTAGGAAGTTCCCTTGAGCCCCTTCCAGTCTCTACTGCCCCGATAGGCAGACATTGTTTGTCTTCTCTCACACAGATTACTTTTGACTATTTTTGAACATCGTATACATAGAATAACTCAATATGTACTCTTTTGTGTCTGAATTCTTCCATTCAACCTAATGTTTTTGACATATTCATATTGTTGTGTCCATCAGTTCATTCACTTTTATTGCTGCATAGTGTTACATTGAACCATGGTTTGTTTATCCATATTTTCTGGTGGTAGATATTTACATTGCTTCCAGTTTGGGGCTAGTATGCATACAACTTCTATGAACATTCTCGTACAATTCTTTTCTTAAACCTATGTTTTATTGCATTTGGGTAAATAGAAGTGAAATTGCTCACTAAGATTTTTTATGTCTGAGACCAGATCTACCTCTCTCTGTTTCCTCCTTTTTCTTTTTCCCTTCTTCCTCCTCCTCTTTTTTTTTTTTTTTTTTTTTTTTGATGGAGTCTTGCTCTGTTTCCCAAGCTGGAGTGCAGTGGTGCGATCTTGGCTTACTGAAAGCTCCACCTTTCAGGTTCACACTGTTCTCCTGCCTCAGCCTCCTGAGTAGCTGGGACTACAGTCGCCTGCCACCATGCCTAGCTAATTTTGTGTGTGTGTGTGTGTGTGTGTGTGTGTGTGTGTGTGTGTGTGTTTAGTAGAGACAGGGTTTCACCGTGTTAGTGAGGTTGGTCTCGATCTCCTGACGTCGTGATTTGCCCGCCTCAGCCTCCCAAAGTGCTGGGATTACAGGCGTGAGCCACCGTGCCCGGCCTCCACCTCCTTCTTTTCTTCTTCCTCTTCTCCCTTCTCCTTCTTCTTTCTTTTCTTGCTTTTCTTCTTCCTCTTCTTCTTCTTCCTCTTCTTCTTCCCTCCTCCTCTTCCTCCTCCTCCTCCTTTTCTCCTTCTCCTCCTCCTCCTTTCTCTTCCTTTTCCTCTTCTCCTCCTCTCCTTTTTCTTTCTCCTCCTTTTTCTTCCTCCTCTCTCTCTCCCTCATTCACCCATAATCTCCTGAACTAGATTATAAAGTCTTTGAGGACAATATGCCTTGTTTTTCTCTGGACTCTCCACAGGGCTTGGCAGAGTTTCCTAAACAGAGTAGACATTTGGGAAATATTATTTGGTTAAACAATTTAACTGCATGAGGAAGTTACACTGCTATTCCATTTTATGATGGGACAGAAAGCAAAGACCCAAAGGACTGACATTGTGGAGAGGTCAGTGACTGATAGCTGAGAGAAATCCGTACTCCACCTTCCCTTTCGGAGTGCTTCCCACATTATAGGCCCACTTAATGCTGACTTCTTGATGTCCTTAAAAGTTCATTTCCATAGTTAGTGAATTAACAATTCCATCACGTGGAACGTAGTGACCAAGAGTACTGAACCAACAAACTGCCTGGGTTTGAATCCCAGCTCCAAAACTGACTGGTTAACAGTTACTTTTTTTCAAGCTACATAAATTCCCTGAGCTTTAGCTTACCCTTATGTAAAGGAGGGTAACAGTACTCTCATACTTCGTAAGTTTCTTGTGAACATTACATCATCATCATCATCCATAACATTTATTGATGCTTTCCATTATCTAGGCATTGTTCTTACACACACTAAATACATCCTCACGTCAGCTCTATGATGCTACTACTATCTCCATTTTACATAAGGGGAAACTGAGTCACAGTTTTTTTTTTTTTGGAATATGTCAAATATCTAACTGCTGATTTATGGTCAAACCTGATTTCAGATCTAAGCAGGCCAAAACCAGAATGTATACACTTAGCTGCTGCCCACAGATGAGATGATGTATGTAGAACGCTGTGCCAGTGCCTAGTGAATGTACATATTGAGGAAACATTAGCTGCCATCACCATCATTATTATAATAACTGACTACAAAAAAGCTAGTCTTTTCCATGTGATGTGGAGGCTTTCGTGTAGTCAGACAAGATCAAGATGACCACTGAGTCTGCCATTCCTTGCTCTTGTTTTAAAATACAGCATTTAGCGTTACTCATGGCTTTCTTAGGCTTACAGTTAGGTGGTATGTATACATTTGATTTGATAGCATGAGGAATTCTTTGTGATGTCAGGTTTCAAGTTCAAGTTGCTTACGTGATTGAATATTTACCTAGGATAATGTTGGCAGTAGAGGGTCCCATCTTTTGGCAAATATCTGTTTGGATGAGGTTGGATACTTACTAGAGACTGTGGTGAACTGCATTAGCTCTTTAGAAAAACATTAAGTGTCTGTCAGCACCATACTGCCTCGATTCTGTGGGTGCTGCCTCTGAACACTTTCCAGGACTTTCTAATTTAAATAATTAATAGAAATATGAATATGAATTGGTGGATCATGGTGGCAGCATTAGTGATCACAAGCCTCTTAAGCATGGTTGCCACAGCATCATAATTCCCTCTTCACTTCACCACTTACACCACTGCCCATTTGTGGTCCCATCTCCTGAGATCACCTGTCCCTAACCAGCTTGTTCTTGCTGCTTCTATTTCAGAACTCAGTTTCTGTAACACATGGGAAAAGACTAGGTTTCTTGTGGTCAGACAAGATCAAGATGACTGCTGAGTCTAAAATTGCAGCCGGTCTGTTTCTCACCTTTAGTTCCCCTAGTGACTCGTGTGCACATTTCTCAGCATGGCTATAGAAGTTTTAAAGACCTCCTCTTGCATTCTTGCTCTCTGACCTACAGCCACCCGTTGTGAGAACGAAGTCTCAGGATTAAATCAGGGCTCCCCTCCTTTCTTGTGCCACTGCTGCTTTGCCTCTTCTCAATGCTGTGTTTTTCCCTCCCTCCATCATCACTGGTTAACCCCCCACCATCTATTCCAACCTAGGAGCTATATCTCTCCTAGCAGAGCTTCATTTTTATGTCCTGACCTCTAAGTAATTGGAGAATTTACAGTTGTCTGATTGCGTCACGTATAAACCTGCGTGGGGTGAACAGTGAAATCATGCTTAGGAAAAAATGTGATTTAAAAAATACGGAAAATGAAGATAGATATTATTAAACACTTTTCTTCTCATCTTAATTTCCAGTGAGTTCTTCATGCCTGGGCTGGTTGATACACACATCCATGCCTCTCAGTATTCCTTTTCTGGAAGTAACGTAGACCTGCCACTCTTGGAGTGGCTGACCAAGTACACATTTCCTGCAGAACACAGATTCCAGAACATTGACTTTGCGGAAGAAGTATATACCAGAGTTGTCGTAAGTATCTTGTGTGTGAGTATGATATTCTGTTTGGTCATCTATAGGAGTATCAGTTTCCTAGGACAGATATAAATTATAAAGCATAGGCAGTTAAGCCTAAGATGGGCCACAGAGAATTTTTTTTTTTTTTTTTTTTTGAGACAGAGTCTCGCTGTGTCGCCCAGGCTGGAGTGCAGTGGCCGGATCTCAGCTCACTGCAAGCTCCGCCTCCCGGGTTTATGCCATTCTCCTGCCTCAGCCTCCCGAGTAGCTGGGACTGCAGGCGCCCGCCACCTCACCCGGCTAGTTTTTTGTATTTTTTAGTAGAGACGGGGTTTCACGGGGTTAGCCAGGATGGTCTCGATCTCCTGACCTCGTGATCCGCCCGTCTCGGCCTCCCAAAGTGCTGGGATTACAGGCTTGAGCCACCGCGCCCGGCCCACAGAGAATTTTTAAGTTTTTTTTTTAACAGTCCAGTGAGTTTGTGACCACTTTACCTACATAGCTAGTCAGTGGCAAAGAGAGAATTTGAATCCAAGTTTCCAAAACCCCAATCTGGTGGGTTTACGTTACTCTTTTACTTCCTGTGTTTTACTTTACCAAATTTGGGTTTACTGAATATGTGTGGTTCCCTGCTCCTGCCAATCCATAATGCTGTTCTGAGGACCATATGGATTCGTTATGTGACCTTTGCAGAGTTATGTGACTCACTTTTCCCATCTGTAAAAAATAGAGATCATGATAGTACCTGTTTCACAGGATTCTCGTGATAATTAAGCAAGTTAATATTTGTAAAATTCTTAGAATAGTGCCTGGCACATGGTAAGAGCTCTATTTGTTTGCTTTAAAAATAGCCAAGGAAATTTAAAATTAAAAATTTAAATTACTGTTAGAAGGGATATTGTGTTACTCTGGGAGCTTTGCAAGGAGGCACTTGGTAATGTGACTTGAGCACTGACACCACTAGAGGGAACTCTGGGGCTAGTACAGTCATTGAACAGTGGCAGCAGTGTGTGCCAGCCATATGTTGAAGGCTCTGAAAGTGTCCTTCCTTCTCCTCTTTCAGGAAAATCAGTTCCTTTCTTTGTACTCCAATCCTATGCCCAGAAGCAGAAACCACTCAGGAATCAGAAACAGTTTCTGCAGTAAAGGAGCTAAAGCGGAAATGCTGCCTTATCTGACCATTATGTCTTGGGTGTTCAGCGCACTTGGTCTGAACACTCATGGATTTTTGTCGGACCCATTGATTCCTCCTAAGGTGTTCACTAAATGTGGTGGTGGCAGTATTATAAGCCTTCCACATCTACTGACTTAACCATCTTGCCAGTTTTTTTGGTCTTGCATCATTCCAGCCTTAAAGAGTAAAAGCAAGTGCTAACATTTTTTTTTTTTAAAGACAGAGTCTCACTCTGTCACCCAGGCTGGAATGCAGTGGTATGATCTCGGCTCACTGCAACCTCTGCCGCCCAGGTTCAAGCAATCTCCTGCCTCAGTCTCCCGAGTAGCTGAGATTACAGGCATCTGCCACCATGCCCGGCTAATTTTTGTATTTTTAGTAGAGACGGGGTTTCACCATATAGGTCAGGCTGGTCTTGAACTCGTGATCTCAAGATCCACCGGCCTCGGCCTCCCAAAGTGTTGGGATTACAGGCTTGAGCTGCCGCGCCTGGCCAAGCAAGTGCTAGCATTTATACACTTGCCTCACATAATTATAAATTCAGTGCAATTGTGGATCTTACACATTTAGCATGCACCACATGACACTAGAAAAGCTGAGAAGGACTAAAGCTGTGTATAAAGTAGCTGGCGCATTGTGTTAATGAATGGTGTTAACCACACCAAATCTTTATTCTCAAAATTTATTTATACCTCACATTGTTCTAAAAGAATGTGAGATAGCTGAAAATTACGTAATATACAACAAAAGAAAGTGAGTCATGTAATAAAGGAGAAGAAAACAAGGGGGAGGGAAAAGTAAAATAAAACAAGTAATCAATGTCTACTGTGGGGGTCCATGCATTTGTTAGTTTGTCATGAATTTGGCTTTACATTTCTAGAACCTGACCCAAAGAGGGAAATCAGTTACGAAATTTACTCTGTTTTTATGATTAAAAAACACATTTGTTAAGGTAAAGCATATCTGTGCTTCATACTGAAACTCAAGAACATTAATCTCAGTATTCCTTAGTATGGATGGACACTATGCTGTCAAAATATGTATTGTAAAGATGCTATACTACCAAAAAGTCCAGATAGATCATTCTTTCATGTTTAGAGAGATAGAGTATCAAGGACTATATATTTTTCGGGCAATACTCCATATAAATTATTTCTGACATCAGAGATTTGTTCAAGTATTTGATGTCAGGCCGAGTGTGGTGGTGGTTTAAGTATTTGATGTCAGGCCTGTAATCCTGGCACTTTGGGAGACCAAGGTGGGCGGATCACCTGAGGTCAGGAGTTCAAGACCAGCCTGACCAACATGGAGAAATCCCGTCTCTACTAAAAATTCAAAAATTAGCTGGGCATGGTGGCATGCACCTGTAAGCTCAGCTACTCAGGAGGCTGAGGCGTGAGAATCGCTTGAACTCAGGAGGAGGAGGTTGCAATGAGCCAAGAGCAGGCCACTGCACTCCAGCCTGGGTGACAGAGCGAGACTCTGTCTCAAAAAAACTAAAAATAAATAAATAAATAAATAAATTGGAGAGCACATCTCCTATGTTTCTTATGTGTCTAAGAATGAATGAGTGTGGGCCCATAAACTTTTAAGTTGGAGGCACTGAGGGTATGGCTGATATCTGTTTAAGGGTGTTGAGATGTGTTAACTAGCCGCGTAGCCTACTCAATGGGCTGAACTCAGTGGGAATAAACAGGAGTAGCTTTGGGTTTCCTTCCTCCCTCCCTTCTTCCCTTTCTCAGGGGTCTCCCTGTCCGGTCCCTTTACTGTAATTAGGGCAGTTCCTGAACTTTCTAGTGTTTTCAGTTCATTCTAGTTGTTGAAAGAAAAACTTCACACAAATTAAATTTAACAGAGTAAATTGAGCAAAGCACGATTCCAGAATCAGGCAGCTCTCAGAACTAGGAAAGGTTCAGAGAACTCTGCCCAGCAGTGTGGGCAGGCAGCATTTAAGACAGAAAATGGAAGTGAGGTACAGCACCAGCTTGATTGTTACAGCTCTGGGTTTGCCTTATTCAAACTTGTTCTGATCACTTGGCACCTGTGACTGGCTAGAGCTCAGCTGCTGTGACTGGCTGAGACTCCGCTATTTGTTACAAAAGCATATTACTAATTAGGCTTTCAGTGAGTTGATATACTAAGTTAGGTTGCAGTTCCTTATGAACTCAAAGTTGAGAAGCGTGCTCAGGCCAAATTTAGTTTACTTTAACACAGTCCAGTTTGAAGCTGCAATTTCTCATTCATTAAAAGCTTCTCCCCACATAAGCCACATACCTCCTGGTTTAGGCCCGACACTGAGGAAGGGGCTTACTGTCAGTGTTTATGTAGTGCTTCTAAATAGCCCTTGCTTTCCATTTTGATTTCATCTTTAAGATTGTAGAAAAGTGCTTAAAATTTTGAAAATTTTGAAAAATTTAAATTACATGTCTGTTTTAATTTTGAGTTTTATTTTAGTTTGGTTAGTAAATGTAATGTGTCATTTTTCTTGGGGATAGCTGAGATTTATGACCCAATAAAAGGTTAATTTTTATGATTATTCTGCAGTTTTTTAAAAGAGGACCGTTTTTTCTCTGTTGATTTTTTTTTTCTATCTTTATGAGATGAAGCTGTTAAAAGTCTTGAACAGTTCTATTATTTTGCTCCGTATTCTCCCATAATGGTGAGACAACAGCATTTTCATTCTGTTCCCTTCTTCATTCCTACCCTTTTTGCCATGTCCTATGTTATACCATCTGAGATTTTAGTTACATTTTTTTGCCATGTATACTGTATTTAAGAAATATTTAACTTTTAAGTTTAATTTAAAAGAATTATCTCAATTTAATTCCAGTTTTTTATTTGTTAACATCTGCACTTAATTTAACAATGAGGGCTGGGCACAGTGGCTCATGCCTGTAATCCCAGCACTTTGGGAGGCCTAGGCGGGCGGATATTACCTGAGGCCAGGAGTTCAAGACCAGCCTAGCCAACATGGTGAAACCTCGCCTCTACTAAAAATACAAAAATTAGCCAGGCATGATGGTGGGTGCCTGTAATCCCAGCTACTCAGGAGGCTGAGGCAGGAGAATCGCTTGAACCCAGGAGGTGGAGGTTGCAGTGAGCCAAGGTGTGCCATTGCACTCCAGCCTGGGTGACAGAGCAAGACTCCGTCTCAATAATAATTATAATTTAACAATGAACTTTGCTTTTTATTTTGCAACTTGGATCCCTGTCTTCATTCATTTTTGTTGGAATATATCCTCTGACAATTCTTTCCAATCAGGTGGGTGATAAATATTCTAAAACCTAGAATTATCAAAAATGGCTTTACTTTTTTTTTTTTTTTTTTTTGACTCTTGAACAATGCCTTAGC
>NW_012107753.1:1281179-1282357 GCF_000951045.1 Mandrillus leucophaeus | reverse complement strand
GATCACGAGGTCAGGAGATCGAGACCATCCTGGCTAACACGGTGAAACCCCCTCTCTACTAAAAAATACAAAAAACTAGCCGGGCGAGGTGGCGGGTGCCTGTAGTCCCAGCTACTCGGGAGGCTGAGGCAGGAGAACGGCGTAAACCCGGGAGGCAGAGCTTGCAGTGAGCTGAGATCCCGCCACTGCACTCCAGCCTGGGCGACAGAGCGAGACTCCGTCTCAAAACAAACAAACAAGCAAACAAACAAAAAATAGCTAGGCATGGTGGCATGCATCTGTAGTCCCAGCTACTTGGGAGGCTGAGGTGGAAGGCTCTCTCGAGCCCAAGAATTCAAGGCTACAGTGAGCTGTGATGTGTGATGGCACCACTGCACTCCAGAGCCAGACCCTGTCTCAAGAAACAAAACCTAAAATAACAACAACAACAACAAAATGCAACACACTGAATCTTGTTAGAGGCTACTGTCCAAGGTACGGCATGTTCCTTTCTATTATCCTAACTCCGAACTATTTCAATCCTGCAGACACTTGAGCTTCTGATGTCTGTACTAGTCAAGAAAACCGTCTTCTTTCACAAAGGAGGAAACATGGAATGTAAGCAACTTTCTCAAGGTCCCATAGCTAATAACAGGCAAAACATAAGCAAGAGCCACCGTCTGGAGGGTTTTCCTCTGCACTTTAAAAGCTTCTGCTAAAGATATGCCCCAAAGTACTCAATCCACTAGTCCTTTTCCCAAGTGCTCAGACAGGTCAGGCAATATCAGTTCCATTTTCTTTCTTGAGGATCTTCTCACCTCCTCCCATTCTTTTGTTTCTGGCCAGCATTCTCTCTGGCACTACTGTAATCTTGGTATTCTCTTCGCCTCTTTCCTGCGTTTAATGCCCACTCCCTGGATCCAGGAATTACTTTTCTTTGGATTACTTTCGTGTTTTACTAAAAGACAGTTTCTAAAAACTTCCTAAGAAAGAGTTCATGGAGAGCAACATTTTCAAGTCATTCAGTACTTAATCATATTTCTATGCTACCTTCACACTTGATTGATAATTTACCGGGGTATAAAATTGTATGTTAAAAAATAACTCCTGGCCGGGCGCGGTGGCTCAAGCCTGTAATCCCAGCACTTTGGGAGGCCGAGACGGGCGGATCACGAGGTCAGGAGATCGAGACCATCCTG
>NW_012107753.1:1280245-1281033 GCF_000951045.1 Mandrillus leucophaeus | reverse complement strand
ACATCAATCTGATTCCCATTTCTTTCTAGTTAATTTTCTGGCCTTTGGGATTTTTTTCTTCATTCCTGATATTTTGAAATTATAATTGTTGATCATCTCAATTCATTCTCAGTTTAATTATTCAGTTCATTCTCTTTAATACATAGTTCTTTCAATAAGAGAACGCCTGTTTTCCTTCTGTTTCTAGGAATTCTGTTATTTCTCCTTCTGTCTCTCTCTGTCTGAGTATATTCCTCTCTTCAATATATTCTTTCTTTTGATAATTACTATTAGAAAAATGTTGAAACTTCTGTTCTATTTTCATGTCTCTAAACTTTTCTTTCATACTACATTCTTAGGAAATGGTATGGGCCAATTTTGTAAATCATTAATTCACTCTTACTATTTATAATAACCTGTTCCTCTTTCAAGGATACGACATCCTGTCCTATTCATCGAAGTATGCTATTTTTTGTTCATTTTATGTCTCTTGTTGTTTTAGTAATTCTGCTTCCTCAGGTGTTCATTCAGTAGATATTTACTAAGCACCTCCTAGAACCCATACACTTTTCTAGTTGCTGGAGATTAAATTTGATACCTTTGTCATGGTATTGGCTTTTCACCTGGATTTGTGATGGAGAGTTCATCCTTGTCTGTAACTGACAAGTTCTAAATATCCTCTACTGGTAGCCAGATCTTTTTGTTTTACATGGAAATTGTCTTAATATTTGGAAAAATTGACAGGTTTCCAAATTCTTTTGACTTTTGGGACTAACCAATGTTGCTGAGTTCTCATTTGCTTTTTTAAA
>NW_012107753.1:1265785-1274997 GCF_000951045.1 Mandrillus leucophaeus | reverse complement strand
GCCACTGCACTCCAGCCTGGGCGACAGAGCGAGACTCCTTCTCAAAAACAAACAAACAAAAAAAACTCCTATTGTGACAAACAACTTATATGTACTTGTGGGAAGACCTCCTGTTGAATTGCTAGAATATGAGCATTGCATTTTTTTGCAAGTAGTTAAGTGTCTGTGTGTCACTGTGGCCCTTAGAAAATTTTCTAAAGTACTTAGAAAATAGAAAACTATATAATAGAGTGTGTTCTATTTTCTAAGTACTTTGATTATTTACTTAGGATTTTTGGTTACAGAATGATATATATGAGTTGAATATGAAGGCATTGTTCTGCTTCCAGCATTGTTAGTGAGAAATCCAATGTCGTTGTGAGGCCTGTCATTTATCTGTGACCAGTTCTTTTTTTCCTAGAGTTTTTAGCATCTTTTCTATACTTACAGACTTAATATCTCAAAATTATATGCCTTACTTTGGGTTCTCTTTTTATTCCCTGTGCTGACAATTCTATGAGGATTTTAATTTTAGAGATGAGTGTATTTTTCATATTTTTGTCCCTTCCATTTATTAAAAAAAATTTAGATTTCTTATTCTAAACGTCAGACTGCCTAGATTGAGCCTAATTTTCTTATGTTCTCACCTTTGATTTTCATCTTTTCCTTTTCCTGAGCAATTCTCTTGTAATTTCTCCTACAACCCTCCTACTGGCTTCCACATTTCATTTATAATATTTTTACTTTTGGAGAGCTCCTGCTTTCTGATTTTCATAGCATTCTGTTCTTGTTTTGTGGGTACAATAGTGTCTTTTATTTCTTTGAGGATGTGAGTCATAGTTGTTTTCTTTTAACTGAGTTTTCTTCTGACCTTATAGATTGTTTCCTCTAAGATTTTTTCCAGATTCTTTCTCCTCCTCCTTATCTTTTTGATAATAGATTCCCTCCAATGCCTATCAAATCCTGGACATACATTCATACTGTGATGCTGTAAGGTGCTGACTGGAATATCTGGGTGGAGGTAGCACTTGTTGATGGTAACTTCATTATAGGATGAGTAGTGAAGGCAGTGAATTTGGGTCCCAAATGTCATTGTGAAGACATCCTTCTTTTAGAGTCATTCATTTTCTCTAGAAAAGAATCCTCTAGTCCCCTGCCAGGAGTTGTGGGAGTAGTACATGTGGTGCTCTGAGGAAAATGACTGAGTGCCCTTGAGGTTGGCCAGATTTTCACTTAAACCTCTGCTTTACCTTCTCTTTTGGGGCTTGTAACCTCTAAATACTATCCAGGTTCTATAAAGAGTAAATCTCTCCTACAAGGAAGAGGTTAAGGGTGGTTGGCTGATTTCAACAAGGTTCCTGCCAGTGTTCAATCATACCCACACAAACTTCCACCCAATCCCCTGCTAAAACCCACACACTTCTCTCCTTCTTTCCGAGTTGCTTCCAGGTTCTTGTCCATGTTTTTTGTCTTCTGAGAAGATGATGAAATATTTTCTCGCTCATGCCTCTCCTCTCATGTTCTTCTTGTGGGTTAATAACGTTTTTACTCCTTTACTGTTATGTTAGTTGTCATTTGCAAAGGGAAGGAGGTATATGTGATCAACCTTGCAGGTTGAGCTAAAAGTCTGGCTGACTATTTTTATTCTGTAGTAGAAGAAAAATCTTATTTATGTACTCCCAGATGCAATAAAATGTGGATATCCTTAAACAATCCTAAGAAAGAAGGAATTCATTAGTATCACATTTTAATGAATTCTGAAGCACAGAACTGTGTGAATCCAGAAAATATCAGAAGTATCAGCTTCTCTTCCAGCTAACTTTTGAAATGTAAATACTTTTTGCCATTTACCTAACTACTCGACATCAAGATGGCATACCTTTAAATAAAAACATTTTAAAATTAAAAACTAAAATTCTGTTTTCCTCTGGATGTATCATGTGACTTTTCTGAGCACACGTGGTTCATGGTTTTTGTGATTTATTTTTAGAGGAGAACACTAAAGAATGGAACAACCACAGCTTGTTACTTTGGAACACTTCACACTGACTCATCTCTGCTCCTTGCTGAAATTACAGGTGAGTAAATGAAAGCATGATTTATGGGCACATCAAGCAAAGACAGCCAGACCATCGTGGCAAACAACTTATATGTCCTTGTGGGCAGATCTGCCTTTTAATTGCTAGAACATGAGCATTACATTCTTTTGCAAGTAATTAAGTGTCTGTGTGTCACTGTGGCCCTTAGAAAATTTTCTGAAGTACTTAGAAAATAGAAAACTGTATCTCAGAGTGTGTTCTATTTTCTAAGTACTCTGATTATTTACGTACAATTTTTGGTTACGGAATGATATATATGAGTCTGAATTTTGTGTATTAATTTAGGGCTTCTTAGCGAAACTTGACTAATTCTAGCTGTGGTAATAGTTTCTTACATCAGCAGATACATAGTGGCTGTTGGTAGAGCTGTTGACTAGAGTCAGGGCACTGTGCTAGATGCTGGGAACACAATGAGATTAAAAATAGTCTCTGCCCTTGAGGAGCCAGACAGAATACCTACACACATTGATTACTAACCTTAGTAACCTCTGTGGTGCTGTTACTAGACGTCTAGCATTGTGCAGAGCACTTTGTAAGGATTAGTTCAGCAGCAAACAGCCTGCTGAGGTGGTTACTGATGTCCTCATGTTACAGATGGTTAGACTGACGCTCACAGAGGGTCAGTAACATGCCCAGGGTTGCACAGCTAGTAAGAAGAGCTGATTCTGGATTTAGGTTGATGAGTCCAGAACTTGCAACCTGCACAGTGCCTGGCACGTAGCAGATGCTCAGTAAATACTGTTGGCTGATACACTGATGCCACTGTTTGCTTATGCAAAAGACCTAATGGGTGACTCTGAAAATAGATACTACAGTTTTCAGAGAAGGCAAAGAAAACCCAGAACTAGGACACCTAGAAAGACTTTATGAAAGAGGCCTTTAAACTGGGCTTTGATGTAAAGACAACATGAGGAGAGGACAAACTCCGGATAGGAGAAATGACGTGGACACAGGTATGGGAACAGGAGTGTCAATAGTGGATGCAAGGACCACAGTAGTTTAATGGGAGGAGTGGATTCATCGCCTGGGGGCGGTGGGAGAAGGTAGGCAGATGGGAGGGCTCAGATTGTGGAAGAGCTCAAATACGCACCAAAGACCCAAAACAGGTTCTGAGTCTAGGTGTGAGTGATGTGATGAAAGTGGTATTTTAAGGAAGATTAATCTAATGGCCAGTTATTAAAATGAATTACAGGGTAAGGAGAGAGGCAGAAAGGTTTTTGAAAATCTCTTTATGACAGACATGGAGACACTGTAAAAACAATTACCATTGTCCCATATAGCCTCAACTTTATTGCTGTAATCCCAGCACTTTGGGAGGCCGAAGTGGGTGGATCGTGAGGTCAGGAGATTGAACCATCCTGGCCAACATGGTGAAACCCTGTCTCTACTAAAAATAAAAAAATTAGCTGGGCATGATGGTGCATGCCTGTAATCCCAGCTACTCAGGAGGCTGAGGCAGGAAAATCGCTTGAACCAGGGAGTTGGAGGTTGCAGTGAGCTGAGATCGCGCCACTGCACTCCAGCCTGATGACAGAGTGAGTGAGACTCCATCTCAAAACCAAAACAAACAAACAAACAAAACAAACAAGAAAACACCACCTGACAGCCTGAGAATGGGGATGGGGGAGTAGTGGGTTAAAGTGATGAATAGAAAAACTTTTACTGTTTACTGAATATAGTGGGGAGTTTGTGGTGGTTATTGTTCTTAAGTGGTGTGATGGTGGATGATCTTTTACATTTTCATTCATGTTTTCCATAATGATTTCGATTTAAAACTGATTGTTGAAAGCTTAGAAAAAGTACTGTTTCAGAAACAAACATGCCTTCATATTATTTTTGTGTATGCTTTACAGATAAATTTGGACAGCGGGCATTTGTGGGCAAAGTTTGCATGGATTTGAATGACACTTTTCCAGAATACAAGGAGACCACTGAGGAATCGATCAAGGAAACCGAGAGGTAAAAAGCCTATTTGTCTTGATTTGTTTTACAGGTTAGTTCTTGTGCTGCACTGATGGAGTTATAGATGGGAAAAGGAAACAGGATACTGTTATCACCCATTTGGGATGTGCACATACTCAGAATGCTTTGTTTAATGCAATGAGTCAGCTAGTCTACGGTGAATTTGATCAAACACTTGATAATCATTAATGATTCACAAAGAGCTTTCCTTTATAGTGTCACACTTGATCCTCATAGAAATCCCCATGAAGCATCTGTCTTTTATGATAAGAAAACTGAGTCTGACATAGGCTAAGAGGCTTGCTCACAGTCATACAGCTTTTAAGTAGTGGAGCCAGAATTCAAAACCAGGGCCTATGACTCTAAATTCAAAGTTCCTTTTTTTCTTTTCTGTTTTTTTTTTTTTTTTTTTGAGACAGGGTCTCACTCTGTCACCCAGGCTGGAGTACAATGGCGCAATCTCAGCTCACTGAAACCTCCACCTCCTATGTTCAAGAGATTCTCCTGCCTTAGCCTCCCGAGTAGCTGGGACTATAGGCGTGCACCATCACACCCAACTAATTTTTGTATTTTTATTAGAGACGGGATTTCACCAGGTTGGCCAGGCTGGTCTCGAACTCCTGACCTCAGGTGATCCACCTGCCTCAGCCACCCAAGGTGCTGGGATTACAGGCATGAGCCACCACGCCTGGCTCAAAGTTCTTTCTATCATGATACAGATCTCACCCCATATTCAATGTAAATAAAGAGAATAAAAGAGAAATAGAGGGTATGCAAGAATACTTGGTATAGCATATATTAATTTAAAAATGGTGATGGAAGTGAAGAATTATTTATGAAATAAAATACAAGAAGTTAGGAAAAATGAGTTATATTTACAGGTTAATGAGACTTTCACTACAAAAGGATTTTTTAAAAAGATACCAAAGTAATATATGTTTCCATGGTACAGAACTTAGAGAAGCACAAAAAGGTACAAAGAAGATTTTTTTTTTTTATGAAGCCACCAAAAGTTACATAATTGGGTATCTTGTATTGTTTTCTCAAGGTGGTATATGCATCCTTCACTACTATTTCATCCTAGCTTGGGAACAGGAAAGTTGTTCTGGATGTATGCTGGAATGGCCATAATATGCTAATGTAGGGAGCTAGAATATCCCCTCTCCACAAAGGTGACCTGAAAGAACATCTCTGCAAGCTGAAGCGCAGGCATACAGGAGGGAAGGTGTGGTTCCTTTTTCTGCTTTGGTTCCACATCTGTGCTCACAGGGAGTAGGGCCTCACTCTCCTGCCTGTAATAAAGGCTCTGAGGATGTTCTGTGGTGACACAGGCTACAGAGAGACCATGGGAGGGAACAAGGCCCACTCTGCTGCTGCTGGCCGTGGAGCTGGATTCCCAGAGGTCGTGGACAGCCTACTTTGGGAAGATTTCCACCTCAAAGAACAGGGTACCATATGCAGATAGAATCATAAAAGGTAAAGATGTGCAAGGGAAATGAAAACATGTTTCCACATAAAGACTTGCAGGTAAATGTTCGTAGTGTCATTATTTACAGAAGACAAATGTGGAGCAGGTTCACTGAATACAGGTGTCAGTCCCAGGGGAGGACTCCAAACACCTCACCAATACTGCACACCACTTGCGTGAGTCTAGTGAGGCAGCACACTTATATAACAAGTTAAGTGAAGCAAGTTTATTATGCACAGATAGGTAGCAAGGGACAATAGAAGCTTAGGTGAACTGATCCTCCACGGCTCAGGAAAGTTGCCCAGGAGTCTCATATGTGCATGCCCCACGTCACTTCATAGCTGAGGGACCCTGCGAGCATGCTCTCTCTACCTGTGGTTTTATACCCAGATGAAACTGGACTCACTGAGCTAAAACATTGCAAAACATCCTGTTCTAGGAGGAATGGGAACAGAGTCCAGGCTGTTCTGACCAGTTTCTCCATATCTCAGGGTGGTTGCATTTCGGGCACATTCTACAGTTACTCTGATAACTACAAGTAAGAAAAGGGGAAAAGCTGGGTCACCAAGGCCATATGGGAACCAGTCTTGCACCAAATAGTGGAAACAAGCAAAAAAAAATTTTTTTTTTTTGAGAGAGAGTCTCGCTCTGTCGCCCAGGCTGGAGTGCAGTGGTGGGATCTTGGCTCACTGTGAGCTCCGCCTCCCGGGTTCATGCCATTCTCCTGCCTCAGCCTCCCAAGTAGCTGGGACTACAGGCGCCTGCCACCACGCCCAGCTAATTTTTTTGTATTTTTAGTAGAAACGGGCTTTCACCATGTTAGCCAGGATGGTCTCGGTCTCCTGACCTCGTGATCCGCCACCTCAGTCTTCCAAAGTGCTCCCAAAGTACAGGCGTGAGCCACCGCACCCAGCCAACAACCAAAATGTTTATAACTGGTGAATGGATAAACAAAATGTTGTATACAATGGAGTAATATTCAGCCATAAAAAGGAATGAAGTACTGATGCATACTACAACATGGGTGATTTTTAAAAACACTATGCTAAGACAAAGAAATCAAACACAAAAGGCCACATACTATATGATTCCATTTATATGAAATATATAGAAAATGCAAATTCATAGAGACAGAACACCAGCGATTGCCTGGGGCTGGAAGTAGGAATAACTATTAACTAAATGAGCCCAAGGAATCTAACTGGGGTGATGAGAATGTTCAAAAACTTGATTATGATGGTGGTTGTAAAACCCAATAAATCTACTAAACATCATGCATTTGTGCACTTAAAACAGGTGAATTTTATGGTATGTAAATTATACTTCAATAGAAATAGTTTTTAAAAATAGGAGTATGTGGGTGAGATTGTGTTCATGTACATTTGTGTTTTCTAGTTCACATCCACTTTAGAGAAGAGTTGAGTAGAAAGTGATTAGATTTTTTAAAAAGAAGATTTTGTACAGAATAAATAGCTGTGAGCATATCTGCAGGGACTCCAGCTCTCTGTGATTTTCTCCTATGGTACAGTAGAGCTTCTCTTGATGCTTCTAGTATTCTTCCCCTCACTTTTCTCCCTTAATCACGCATCATTGAAGCCAAAACCAAAAAGGCCTGAGAAGCTCAAGATGTATTAACACACTCCGTCGAATTAAAGTTGAAAGATGAATTAATGCACTGAGGCATTCTTCCCGTTTGCCAAGGTCAGTGTATGGGTTTGTCCAACTTGCATGTCAGTATTATTTTTGTGTAACAAATTATATTTAAAGCCTCCAGGAACTTGCTATAGGAGTCGCAGGGTAAATCCTCTTGTAAAATGAAGTAAATAATTTACCCTCTCCCTACCCTTTATTATAGATCAGGGTTTCTCCTGTAGATTGGATTTGCTTTTAAGTACATATGGCCTGCTCATTAAATTACTTTTGGTTATTGGTCATACTATGGCTTGAGATTACGAATTTTCATTATGTTCTTTTTCATATAACATCAGGAGATTCTACTGACCATATAAATACTTTTCTTATATTTTAAAATGGCTTTTCTGTAGTACCTTAAGGATTTGTCAAGAAATTGTATCGTATTCTTTTTTTTTTTTCGAGATGGAGTCTCCTGTCGCCCAGGCTGGAGTGCAGTGGCACAGTCCCTGCTCACTGCAGCCTTCCCCTCCCAGGTTCAAATGATTATCATGCCTCAGCCTCCCTAGCAGCTGGGATTACAGGCCCCTGCCACCAAGCCTGGCTAATTTTTATGTTTTTAGTAGAGATGAGGTTTTGCTGCATTGGCCAGGCTGGCCTCGAACTCCTGACCTCAAGTGAGCAGCCTGCCTCAGCCTCCCAAAGTGCTGAGGTTACAGGCGTGAGCCACTGCACCTGGCCAAAATGTAATTTTTTTTTTTTTTTTAAATTTTAATTTATTTATTATTATTATACTTTAAGTTGTAGGGTACATGTGCATAACGTGCAGGTTTGTTACATATGTATACTTGTGCCATGTTGCTGTGCTGCACCCATCAACTCGTCATTTACATCAGGTATAACTCCCAATGCAATCCCTCCACCCTCCCCCCTCCCCATGATAGGCCCCGGTGTGTGATGTTCCCCTTCCTGAGTCCAAGTGATCTCATTGTTCAGTTCCCACCTATGAGTGAGAACATGCGGTGTTTGGTTTTCTTTTCTGTTCAACATCTAAGAGATACAGAAGAAAATGCTTTAGATATAAATCTTTCCCAAGACCAAACGTATTCTGATGCAAGTTTTAGAAGTTCAGCTTCTTTCTATTCCCCAGACCTCTTTCCCCTTAAAAGTGTCCTCTGAAAAGGGAGCAGAGGGGCTGCTTATATGCTCACAGAGAGGAGGAAGTACCCGCCTTCCTTTAGCATTGGCCTAGCCCAGCTCATCTATTAATCCATTTTTGTGGATAGTAAACCTTAATTCTCATTTTGTTCTGAAACAAAGAAATGCCGGAAGGCAGAAAGCTGCAGCTGCCTAGCCAGGGCAGAAGGAGCCATTTCAACGTCTTTACAGTTGCCACCATCCCGGCAGGCATAAACTGGTGGGATCACTACCATCCCATTCCCCACGCACCTCACAACCACCTCTCGACTATTCCTTCTGCGTTACTCTAATGTTCATCCCCAAGAGAACTCTGCCCTTGGAAATAAATGGTGATATTGTGGGAACAAGTAGCTTCCACTTTAGGAGAATTTGAAGTAAAGAGCTTCGTGGCTTCTGAAAGCCTCCAGGTGCATAGGACTTCATGACTCTAACATCCATAGAGCACAATATATTGCAACATTTCTCCAAACAGAGCTTGAGCTAGTAGAACAGCTTGAGTGCTGTGGGAATATTTGAGAACAGCCCGACTGATGCTAGATGATAAGATTACATTTCCCTGTGATTTTGCACTCCATCTCTGGCTGCAAGTAAAAAAGCAGAGTAATTACTACTTGTTAATCTTTAATTAGTGGTGGTGGAACATGTGCAGCATTAGAAACGTTTGCATGAAAATCAGGATATGTAAGAATCATATTTTTACCTTTTTAAGATGTTTATTTGAAAATGGCCGGTTGGGGTGGCTCACGCCTGTAATCCCAGCACTTTGGGAAACCGAGGCAGGCGGATCACAAGGTCAGGAGATCGAGACCATCCTGGCTAACATGGTGAAACCCCATCTCTACTAAAAATACAAAAAATTAGCCGGGCATGGT
>NW_012107753.1:1255257-1265735 GCF_000951045.1 Mandrillus leucophaeus | reverse complement strand
CCTGTAGTCCCAGCTACTCGGGAGGCTGAGGCAGGAGAATGGCGTGAACCCGGGAGGCAGAGCTTGAAGTGAGCCAAGATTGCGCCACTACATTCCACCCTGGGCGACAAAGCCAGACTCTGTCTGAAAAAAAAAAAAAGAAAAAGAAAAGAAAAAAAGAAAATGCTCAAGTTTTCTAACCCATTTGTTGCTTTATTTCAGATTTGTGTCAGAAATGCTTCAAAAGAACGTGAGTAACTTTGTTTAGAGCTCGCTTTTAGTTTGCCTTTGCATTAGCTGTAGGATTCATAAAGTTGCTTGATAGTGATTAGTCTGTGTACGATTCCCATGCATGAAGAAGTATTTACCTGGAGCCTGATGTGTCACTGTGGACTGTCACTGTCAGCTCAGTGAAGTCAGACGTTTTTAAAAAATTATCTTAAAATATTTAATTGTCAAATAAAAATGGTATCCACTCAAGGTGTACAATGTGATGATTTAGATATATTTATACACTGTTTAATGATTATTAGAATAAAATTTATTAACACATCTATTCCCACACATGCTGTACACTAGATCCTCAGAACTTGTTCATGCTATAACTGAAAATTTCTACCCTTTGACCATCATCTTTGGCTAACACGGTGACCCCCATAAGCCAGCAATCTCACTTTCGGGTGTATATCCAGTCCCACTTTTGGGATTTTCTTGTGAGATGTGGTGGGTGTATATCCAATCCCACTTTTGACCCACATAAGTCAGCATGCTATCCCACTTTTGGGTGTATATCCAAAAGATGCAAAATAAGCATCTTGAAAAGATGTCTGTACCTCTATGTTCATTGCAGCATCATTCAGAATAGCCAAGCTCTGGAAACAGCTTAAGTGTCCGTAGACAGGTAAATAAAGAAAATGCAGTGTGTATGTCTATGTATAAACACAATGGAATATTATTCAGCCATAAACAGGAAGGAAATCCTGCCATTTGTGACAATGTGGATGAACCTACAGCCCATTACAATAAGTGAAACAAGCTAGCCACAGAAAGACAATACTGCATGATATCACTTATTTGTGAAATCTAAAAAAAGTCAAACTTACAGAAACAGAGGTCAGGCATTTTTTGCTTTCTTGGGGGCAGCTGTGTACCTGGTTCTCTGTGTTTTGTTTTAAATAAATTTTGAAATCATGAAATATTAACAATTTTAGTGGATGTGTTTAGACACCATTCACATATGTGCAAACATCAAGCTTGCTTTATTGTTAAAATTGTGTGTACTTTTCTTGGCTCCCAAGCCCCATGCCTACAAAATTTAGAAAAACTAAATTTTGTCAGGCAGGTAAACTTCATCTTAAGTTCACTAAGCTTTTAGTTGATCCAATTTTTATTAGGACAGTCTCAGTCACTACCCAGGTTAGAGTTACCGTCTCAGGGTAGGTTTCCCTTCTTCAGTGGTTTTCCGTACCCTCCTCTGGGATCTTCTGATTTCACAGGATTGGTATCTGGCAAGCAGGGAGAGGGCTTGATGGGCATGGGCTGACTGGTGGCACCTGGAAGTTGGGGACTGCTTGGTGGCCACCTCAACATTGGCTCTGGCCACTTGTGCCCTTGGCCTGCTCTGCAACACAGGCAGTGTCCAGTCCTGATGCCCCTGCCACTGGCTGCCTTGGTCCCCATGTGTGTGACACCTCACATGGGCTGCAGGCATGCAGCAGGCACCCCCCATTGTGGTCCCCTGGTGTTGGTGAGCCTATGGAGACAATGCTATTTCCTGTCTCCACCCCAACAGGCTGCACATGGCTCCATCAAGCAATCTCTTAGATTGGCAAGCCTGACCCTTCCTTGATCATCTTTTGAGGCCTGATTGGAAATCATAAGAAATCTCAAAATTTCTTTCCATCTAACCTTGAGAGATTTAGATGAAACTTTGTAGATCCTTATCCTCACCACCCTTCTATGAGTCCTTCTCTCCTGCCTGGCCATTCGCCTCAGGTGGCACCAGAGCCAATCCAACAACTGAATAGTTCTCAGGAAGGCTGTAACCAGCACACCTGCACAAGATGTATTCCCGAAAGGGAACTGGCTATCACTTCACTTTTAGTCTCCCCAGCACTCTTTTAAAACTTCAGGCTCCACTTCTCTTCATAAAGACTACCCAGTCTAGCCTTCATCAGAGCCTTAATGTGGCAGCAGAGGAGTATCTGTCATTTGGGATAGGATCTTTTGTTGAAATTGGGTGCTGGAGAGTATACCCTCCTTTATTCTCCACTTTGAGCTGTTATCATGAAACCCAGTACTTCCATCAACTGTTAGAATGGGGGACTGCTCCCCAAAATGAAGACATAAAATCATCTTGCTGTATGATATGCATTTTGGGGTATCCTTCACATTCATGATATCCATAGTTCCCTTTTTTTAAAAAAAACTTTTAAGTTCAGGGGTACATGTGCAGGTTTGTTTACAAAAGTAAATGTGTGTCATGGGGATTTGTTGTGCAGATTATTTCGTCACCCAAGTATTAAGCCTACTACCCATTAGTTATTTTTCCTGATGCTCTCCATCTTTCCATCCTCCACCCTCCGATAGGCCCCACTGTTTGTTGTTCCCCTCTATGGGTCCATGTGTTCTCATCATTTAGCTCCCACTTATAAGTGAGAACATGCAGTATTTGACTTTCCCTTCCTGCATTAGTTTGCTAAGAATAATGGCGTTCAGCTTCATCCATGTCCCTGCAAAGGGCATGATCTCATTCTCTTTTTATGGCTGCATAGTATTCCATGGTGTATATATACCATATTTTCTTTATCCAGTCTATCACTGATGGGCATTTAGGTTGATTCCATGCCTTTGCTATTGTGAATAGTGCTACAGTGAGCATATGTGTGCATGTGTCTTTATAACAGAATGATTTATTTCCCTTTGGGTATATACCCAGTAATGAGATTGTTGGGTCAAATGGTATTTCTGTCTCTAGGTCTTTGTGGAATCACCACATTGTCTTTCACAATGGTTGAGCTAATTTACACTCCTACCAACAGTCTATAAGCATTTCTTTTTCTCCACAACCTCACTAGCATCTGCTATTTTTTTGACTTTTTAGTAATAGCCATTCTAACTGGTATGAGATGGTATCTTATTGCAGTTTTGGTTTGCATTTCTCTAATTATCAGTGATGTTGAGCTTTTTTTTCACATGATTGTTGGCTGCATCAATCATATGAAAAACAGTGAAAAGTGTCTGTTCATATGCTTTGCCCACTTTTTAATTGGGTTGTTTTTTTCTCATAAATTTGTCTAAGTTCCTTATAGATGATGGATATTAATTAGACTTTTGTCAGATGCATAGTTTGCAAAAACTTTCTCCCATTCTGTTGTTTGTCTGTTTACTCTGTTGGTGGTTTCACTTGCTGTACAGAAACTCTTTAGTTTAATTACATCCCATTTATCAATTTTTGATTTTCTTGCAATTGCTTTTGGTATCTTTGTCATGAAATATTTTCCCATGCCTATGTCCTGAATGGTATTGCCAAGTTATCTTCCAAGGTTGCTTTTTTTTTTCTTCTTTTTTTTTCTTTTTTTTTTTTTTTTTGAGACCGAGTTTCTCTCTGGTTGCCTAGACTGGAGTGCAATGGCGCAATCTCGGCTCACTACAACCTCCGCCTTCCAGGTTCAAGCAATTCTCTTGCCTTAGCCTCCTGAGTAGCTCTAATTACAGGCATGCACCACCATGCCCAGCTAATTTTGTATTTTTTGGTAGACACAGGGTTTCTCCATGTTAGTCAGACTGGTCTTGAACTCCCGACCTCAGGTGATCCGCCTGCCTTCGCCTCTCAAAGTGGAGATTACAGGTGTGAGCCACCGTGCCTGGCCCTTCCAGGGTTTTTATAGTTTTCGTTTTAACATTTAAGTCTTTAATCCATCTTGAGTTAATTTTGGTATGTGGTGTAACGAAGAGGTATCAATTGTTTTTAATTATCTCCAGTATTCTAGAGTGAAGCCCATAGTGACACCACGTTTTTCCCTCTCCTGCTCTGAGACTTTGATGAGTGAACTCGGCAGCATTGCTAAAACCCGTGATTTGCACATTCAGGTGGGTATTCTTCTTCTCTTTATGCCTCTATGCAGACCTGCAAGATTTCTTAGCACCCTTAAATCATCATCTCCAATAATCTATAGTTCTTTTACTGAGTAATCTCTAATTCTTCAGCTGAGATCTCCTAGAGTCACAGCATAACAGGAGAGAAAGGACCTCTGTAGATATCACCTAATCCAATTCTCTGCTTTTGCAGATAAGAAACCCGAAGTTCCTTATACCCTCAAAGTTTTCTGATCAGTCTTCTAAAGACAAGAAAATCTTTATAAGTAATGGCAAGATCAATAACAGACTGTTATCTATTGTCCATAAGATACATTTAATGCATTTATTTCTTCTCTTTTACTTGATACTTTCTCAGTGTGCTCTGTACCTTCATTCTTAGAGAAACCAGCTATTATTTGAAAAACAAAAATAACCTAATTTCCACCTTACAAAATAGCATTTAAAACCCCTTTTGTTCTGAGTTTCTTAATTTAAAATCAGAACAAAAAAGTGTACCTTACTTTGTCATTAAGTTGTTGCAATTTAGGAATAAAACACTTTTTAAAGCTTATATCTGGGTTAAAATTGAGAGTTCCCCTTCTCCCATCCAAGCTTAATTACATCCTGTACTAAAATTTCTCCTCTTAGGAGTTGATGGTCTTATAAGAAAGGTCAGATCAGGGCAGAGAAAACACATTCATTCTTTACCATTTATAGACTGGTGTTTCTTTGGTTTTTGTTTCCCAAATCTATTTTCTTAGGAACCATTAACTGCTGTCACCTTCCCTATTATTATTATTATTTGCAGCCTATAATATTTGAATTTTTAATTCAGTCCCACACATTTCTCTCCTGGAGATAAAATTCAAAACTTACCTGATATTTCTGCTTTGCAAACAAAATGCTTCTGTCGCTGACAAAATAAAATACAATGAACATTTAGAAATACATGAAAAATAAGATGAGAAGAACACACAACAAAATCAAGTTTATCCTTGCCAGACAGATGCATGTGAATGTATGCACGTTTACTCACATTTATCCAGATGACCCAAATCATCAGGTTGCCCTATCTTCTATTGCTGTCCACGCATTTCATCAGTGGTCTGGGATTTCCTCAAGGCCAGGGATGGAGTTCATTGTCTGGGTAAAACACCTGTTTTCAGAACACTGCTATTTTTTTCTTTTAAAAATTTAGTTATCCGTGTTCTACCTTGTGGAAAGAGAGAAACGGCATTGCCATTATTGGAAGTATTAATTATGCCCTCTTGGGTTTTGTGGTGCCCTACAGAAGGGTCTTAGGGGCCTTTTTCAGTGTGGGGGCATATATAAGTGAACCCCACTGTCTGTTTTTTTATGAACACTGAGCTCTTTTCTTAAATGGCCAGCATGGCCAGGCATAATGGCTCATGCCTGTAATCCCAGCACTTTGGGAAGCTGAGGTCGGCAGATTACTTGAGGTCAGGAGTTTGAGACCAGGCTGGCCAATGTGGTGAAACCCCATCTCTGCTAAAAATACAAAATTAGCCCGGTATGGTGACACATGCCTATAATGCCAGCTACTTGGGAGGCTAAGACAGGAGACTCACTTGAACCTGGGAGGCAGAGGTTGCAGTGAGCGGAGATTGTGCCACTGCACTCCAGCCTGGGCGACAGAGCCAGACCCTATCTCAAAGCAAAACAAAAAAAATATGAGCTCCAGAAGAGGCAAGTTGCTAGGCTCCTGACTATCTACAAGGAGGACTTCATATTTGTTCTAGCTGTAGGTTAGAATTTGGAAAGACTTTGTTGGAAAAATTTGCCTTGAGATTACACATACACATACACACCCACACTCACACACACACATACACTACATGTTCATGATATTCAGTTTCTTTGTCATATACATTATATTATCTGTGATGTATATAATTGTTTCTAATAAAATGCGTGTGCAATCTTCGTTGCCTTTCTATGTGGTCCCTTAAATATGCAAGTAGAAAACTATTCACATCATTTTGAGGTAGGAAGTGTAATTTCTAATGGTATTTTACAGAAGAAAAATGAAAACATTGTTCTTTTCTTGTAGAGCCATATAAGTGAAACTCGTGATGAAGTTGAAGCTGTGAAAAACTTATACCCCAATTATAAAAACTACACAGATGTGTATGATAAAAACAATCTTTTGACAACTAAGGTAAGTTTTATATCATGACATAATCTGTTTAAAGGAGGGCATTATCTAAATTTTAAAATCTCAGTAGTAGTCTTCAGATTTCTGATATGAATACGTTTCTTTTAAAAAACGTTTTAAACTTTTAATTTTTGTGGGTACACAGAAGGTTTATATATCTGTGGGGTATATATGCATACATTTCTTAAACTAGAGTAAAGCCCAGAGTGTGTGTGTGTGTGTATGTGTGTGTGTGTGTGTGTGTGTCTGTGTGTGTGTGTGTGTGTGTGTGTGTGTGTGTGTGTGTGTGTGTGTGTGTGTGTGTGTAGTTAAAAATGGGCCCGAAGTTTCATCTTAGTTAGTTAAATCTAAAGGCTTCATTGAAGATGGGAATGTCGTTTGGTCCAAGGACATTTTAACAGTATCTATTAGAATGTAAACGTGCATTTCTTTGAGTCAGCAGATGCATTTCTAAGAATTCACTCTGTAAGTAATATGAATAGGGATGCTAATTATGTATTAAAGTTTAAAAACTGTTATCAGTGGGGAATTAAATTACAGAGCATACGTAGGATTTTATCCAGCATTCACAAAGAAAGAGGTATACAGGCTTATAAGGAAGAATGTTTGTGTAATATTATTTGATGTGTATGTACATATGTATACATGCATGCTTACTTAGAAAAAAAACTGTCTGAAAGACATACATTAAGCATTAAAACTGACTCTTCCTGAGGGACAAAGCAGAAGGACTTTCTGCTTTTTATTTTTAAATACTCTGAGAGTGCTTTTAAAAAATGAGTATGCATTACTTCTATAATTAAAATTAATATGTGTAAAGAGACCTCATTACAATAATGTACTACTTGGCCTTGGCCTTCAGTGAAATGTACAAACCATGTGGAGAGTTTACTGTAGCAAATAATTTCTTAGTGACTATGTGAATGGAGATATGACTATAACTGATTTAAAAGGTTAATACTCTGCATAAATCATGTAAAAGCTACACCATAGTTTTCATTCTTTACATATATTTCCATATGATTAATAAATTAACCTTCCATTTGCATGTTAATTTTATTTGCACAGAGATTGGGAAAGTTATATTTTAATAATAATTCTGTAGTCACTGGGCCAGGCGTGGTGGCTCATACCTTTAATACTAGCACTTTGGAGGCCAAGGTGAGCAGATCACAAGGTCAGGAGATTGAGACCATCCTGGCTAATGTGGTGAAACCCCATCTTTACTAAAAATACAAAAAATATAGCCAGGCGTGGTGGCAGGTACGTGTAGTCCCAGCTACTTGGGAAACTGAGGCAGGAGAAGAGCATGAACCCGGGAGGTGGAGCTTGCAGTGAGCCGAGATCGCGCCGCTGCACTCCAGCCTGGGCGACAGAGTGAGACTCTGTCTCAAAAAAATAATAATAATTCTATAATCACTGAACCGTGCCTCTCAAAGGAGAAAGCAAGTTGGATACAGGTTTTGTACTGGGGGAAAAATAATTTTGAAAGAGTAAAGTCTTATTTAAGAAAATCTACAAATACTACCAAGATTAAAAATTTAGAGAGGTCTCGTATGTGTGCAGTGCCTGCTTTCTTGGATCAATTTTACTTTCTGAATTAGTGATTAGAAGATGTTAAATTTCCTAGTTTTTATGAAAATATAAACACAGGTGAGTTAAAGTTTATTTAGTTGAAAATAGCAAGGTCACTGGCACCTATATTGAAGCTAGGGGCAGAAATAAAGAACAGCGCTTTGTAGGATTACTCTCATGGCTTTCACGTACTGAGAAGGGACTTTTAGTTCTAAAAGGGTTTAAAATTGGAGCAAGCACAACCTTACCAGTCGCTCACCATGGAAACTTAGAAAAGAAAGTAACTTGACAGTCTTCTAAAGTAGAGATGAGAAAATCACGTTTCCTTCCATCTGGATGGATATTCGGTGCTAAAGATCACCTGGACCAAACCCTCATTACTTTATAGATCAACAAAAAGAACCTAAGTAAACGCCACAAATTTGCTGAGATTTTTGTAAGACAATGTGTTTACAGGCCTTTTCTGAGGTATAATTTGTACCCAGCCACTTTGTACACATAGATCATCATAAATGTTCTTGTAAAGATGCCTACAGTCAAGCTACAGCTTCGGTCTCTCTCTCAAATACCTTGTGAGTGAGCACCCACTTAATCATTTGTGAGCGGTGAACTCCACGTAGGGCACTCTTCTCTCCAGACAGTGATGGCACACGGCTGCTACCTCTCTGCAGAAGAACTGAATGTATTCCATGAACGAGGAGCGTCCATCGCACACTGTCCCAATTCTAATTTATCGTAAGTAGACAATGATTTTTGGTAGATTACGAATGGTTGGGTTGCAGATTAGCAGCCAATTGCCTTTGTTTCCTCTGTCATTCCTCCAGGATCTCTCCCGTATTCTGTGTTTGACAGGAACCAGATAGATAGACATTTACTCGTGCTGTTGAGGAGTAAAAGAGAACACGTGAGAGGACATTTATCTCAGAGGACACATGTGAAGAGCACAGCATCTTCTGAAATCTGAGTTTGTACAAAAAAAGGACAATAGGGAGTACAACATAAAAAATTTCTAGGGAAAGTACTGAAGGGAGCCCATATGTCAGCCAGGAAATCCAGGAAGAGGGTAGTCACTCCCATTACTGCTTGTGCTGTAGTGTTAGAAGGAAACGCAGCAGTACCAAAGCCGATACACTATAATGTATGTTACCCTGTTGGACTTGACGGAATGCCAGCCCACACAGTCTAGCCCAGGAGGACCTTGTCCTGTTACAATTCCCCAGAATACAGAGATGTTATTTATTAACTGGTTCTTAACCTTTTGAAAGGTGATGGATCCATAAACGAATAAAATGAAAGTTATTGGCTGTGCACAGTGGCTCACGTCTGTAATCCTAGCACTTTGGGAAGTGGAGGCAGACAGATCCCTTGAGGTCAGGAGTTCGAGACCAACCTGACCAACATAGTGAAACCCCATCAGTATTAAACATATAAACATTAGCTGGGCGTGGTGGCAGGCACCTGTAATCCCAACTCCTCAGGAGGCTGAGGCAAGAGAATCGTTCGAACCCAGGAGGCGGAGGTTGCAGTGAGCCAAGATTGCACCCCTGCACTCCAGCCTGGGTGACAGAGTAAGACTCGGTCTCAGAAAAATAAATAAGTTATAGCCTGTATTTTCAGGGGAAAAAAGCCCATGGATATTATAAATGTTGCATCTAATTTCAGGGAATTCATAGATCTCATGATGTCAGTCCATGGATGCTAAGGTTAAAAACCCATGCTTGTGGGTGGTGGTCTCAGAAAACACCTTCAGGGAAGTAAAACAGGGAAGGGAAAGACGTCAGTAAAGATTGTATCATCAAGGAAGTTACCACCGTGGGCTCCCGGAGTTTAATCCTTCTATTTAATAGAAAACCCAGGGAACCAGTGTCCAAAACAGAACTCAAAGTTATCCTGCCCAAGAAGTGAGGGAGCTGGCTGTGATAGTAATACCCAAATGCCTACGGGTTCTTGTTGAGGGCTCCTGGGTGGAGGGGAGAAGCGTATTCATTCCCTGGAACTTCTAGCCTTCCCCAAACAAGGGCAGAGCAGGCTGTAGCACAGGAGAGAGCTGAGAAAGCTCCTAGGCAAAGAGCTAGAGGCGTTCACAGTTGGAAATCTAGGGACTTTGCAATTACAAAGATATATGTCAGTGTCATTATGAGAAGGGTGCTGAGAGCCACAGTGACATATTTCTGGAGTGCTTTAGGGACCCCAGAGAGTCTGAGTTTTCAAACTTAAAGGAGTGACACATTACAGGGAATCTTGTCTGTGTACAGCTTAGTGACTATAATTATGGTCTAGTTACTTGATAGTGGAAGGATTTAACACCCATTGGGTGTTAATATCCTCTAAATTAAAGCATAATCTAGCTTTGCAAATTGAGTTTTGAAGTTAAATTTCTTTAGGACACATTTCTGTTTAAATGGTCACTGCTGTTCTTTCTCCAACAACTGAGAGATTTATTGTGTATGCACCGGGGCTTTGGAAATTAGAGTTATGTGCATCTTCCAGCAGACCACTTCGACCTTTGCAACTTTTTAGAATTCTAAGGATCACCTTAGTTTTCCTTTGTCTCTTTAGAAAGGCAGCACATGGTGGGTGTGGTGGCTCATGCCTGTAATCCCAGCACTTTGGGAGGCCGAGGTAGGAGGATCACCTGAGGTCAGGAGTTCGAGACCAGCCTGACCAA
>NW_012107753.1:1216382-1255207 GCF_000951045.1 Mandrillus leucophaeus | reverse complement strand
TGCCTTTGTTTCCTCTGTCATTCCTCCAGGATCTCTCCCGTATTCTGTGTTTGACAGGAACCAGATAGATAGACATTTACTCGTGCTGTTGAGGAGTAAAAGAGAACACGTGAGAGGACATTTATCTCAGAGGACACATGTGAAGAGCACAGCATCTTCTGAAATCTGAGTTTGTACAAAAAAAGGACAATAGGGAGTACAACATAAAAAATTTCTAGGGAAAGTACTGAAGGGAGCCCATATGTCAGCCAGGAAATCCAGGAAGAGGGTAGTCACTCCCATTACTGCTTGTGCTGTAGTGTTAGAAGGAAACGCAGCAGTACCAAAGCCGATACACTATAATGTATGTTACCCTGTTGGACTTGACGGAATGCCAGCCCACACAGTCTAGCCCAGGAGGACCTTGTCCTGTTACAATTCCCCAGAATACAGAGATGTTATTTATTAACTGGTTCTTAACCTTTTGAAAGGTGATGGATCCATAAACGAATAAAATGAAAGTTATTGGCTGTGCACAGTGGCTCACGTCTGTAATCCTAGCACTTTGGGAAGTGGAGGCAGACAGATCCCTTGAGGTCAGGAGTTCGAGACCAACCTGACCAACATAGTGAAACCCCATCAGTATTAAACATATAAACATTAGCTGGGCGTGGTGGCAGGCACCTGTAATCCCAACTCCTCAGGAGGCTGAGGCAAGAGAATCGTTCGAACCCAGGAGGCGGAGGTTGCAGTGAGCCAAGATTGCACCCCTGCACTCCAGCCTGGGTGACAGAGTAAGACTCGGTCTCAGAAAAATAAATAAGTTATAGCCTGTATTTTCAGGGGAAAAAAGCCCATGGATATTATAAATGTTGCATCTAATTTCAGGGAATTCATAGATCTCATGATGTCAGTCCATGGATGCTAAGGTTAAAAACCCATGCTTGTGGGTGGTGGTCTCAGAAAACACCTTCAGGGAAGTAAAACAGGGAAGGGAAAGACGTCAGTAAAGATTGTATCATCAAGGAAGTTACCACCGTGGGCTCCCGGAGTTTAATCCTTCTATTTAATAGAAAACCCAGGGAACCAGTGTCCAAAACAGAACTCAAAGTTATCCTGCCCAAGAAGTGAGGGAGCTGGCTGTGATAGTAATACCCAAATGCCTACGGGTTCTTGTTGAGGGCTCCTGGGTGGAGGGGAGAAGCGTATTCATTCCCTGGAACTTCTAGCCTTCCCCAAACAAGGGCAGAGCAGGCTGTAGCACAGGAGAGAGCTGAGAAAGCTCCTAGGCAAAGAGCTAGAGGCGTTCACAGTTGGAAATCTAGGGACTTTGCAATTACAAAGATATATGTCAGTGTCATTATGAGAAGGGTGCTGAGAGCCACAGTGACATATTTCTGGAGTGCTTTAGGGACCCCAGAGAGTCTGAGTTTTCAAACTTAAAGGAGTGACACATTACAGGGAATCTTGTCTGTGTACAGCTTAGTGACTATAATTATGGTCTAGTTACTTGATAGTGGAAGGATTTAACACCCATTGGGTGTTAATATCCTCTAAATTAAAGCATAATCTAGCTTTGCAAATTGAGTTTTGAAGTTAAATTTCTTTAGGACACATTTCTGTTTAAATGGTCACTGCTGTTCTTTCTCCAACAACTGAGAGATTTATTGTGTATGCACCGGGGCTTTGGAAATTAGAGTTATGTGCATCTGCCAGCAGACCACTTCGACCTTTGCAACTTTTTAGAATTCTAAGGATCACCTTAGTTTTCCTTTGTCTCTTTAGAAAGGCAGCACATGGTGGGTGTGGTGGCTCATGCCTGTAATCCCAGCACTTTGGGAGGCCGAGGTAGGAGGATCACCTGAGGTCAGGAGTTCGAGACCAGCCTGACCAATGTGGCGAAACCCTGTGTCTACTAAAAGTATAAAAATTAGGGGGACATGCTGGTGGGCACCTGTAATCCCAGCTACTCGGGAGGCTGATGTAGGAGAATCGCTTGAACCTACCTGGAAGGAGAAGGTTGCAGTGAGCCGAGATTGTGCCATTGTACCCCAGCCTGGGTGACAGAGTGAGATTCTGTCTCAAAAAAAAAAAAAAAAAAAAAAAAAAGAAGCAGCAGCAGCAGCTGGCACATCTCTTAAACTCAGGGTCACTAGGTCCCAAATTCAGCCCAGGAACCATCTCTCCTACTTTCCCTGTCTTCAGAGGCAGCATTTGGTCAGGTCCTGATTCTTTAGGCTGCACCCCTTCTTCCAGTTGTACTCCCCTTTTTTGATCTTGTAAGTTACTACTCATTCAGGGTAACAAATTATTCCAGGCATAGAGAATAGGTAATGCTTTATAATTTCTACTTCCTAACATAAAAGGATGTATCAGTTAGAAAATATTAAAGACAGATAAGACTTTTGTATTAATTGCAAGGTTTGATTTCTTCATTTTTTTTTTCCATACAAACGATCCCCTGCTTTTCCTTCTGGCTCTTCCTGCTTTGTGCCCACCTGAGATTAAGGGCTCTTTTATGATCCTGTTTACTCCAGGACTTGGATGGTCTGATTTGGCTAATATGTTTGTGTCAACATTAGAGCTGATATATTGGGAACTGCAATTTTCAGTGATATCACCATCGTTGTTATTAGTGTTCGTCTTTTATTGGAACCACATGGATCTCCTTGTTCTGACGTCTCCTCTTCTCTACAGGCTCAGCAGTGGCTTTCTAAATGTGCTAGAAGTCCTGAAGCATGAAGTCAAGATAGGGCTGGGTACAGGTTAGTAGTTCACCATTTGGAGCTATGGCAAAGTGGTTGATTACTATGTCACTTTCTAATGTGACTAATTTGTGGGTGACTGTTCCGGTTTTTTTTGTTTGTTTGTTTGTTTGTTTTTAAAGTAGTTTTGGGCTGGGCGCGGTTGCTCACGTCTGTAATCCTAGCACTTTGGGAGGCTGAGGCAGGTGGATCACGGGGTCAGGAATTCAAGACCAGTCTGGGAAACCTCGTCTCTACTAAAATACAAAAAATTAGCCGGGCGTGGCAGTGTGCGCCTGTAGTCTCGGCTACTCGGGAGGCTGAGGCAGGAGAATTGCTTGAACCTGGAACCCGGGAGGCGGAGGTTGCAGTGAACCAAGATTGTGACACTACACTCCAGCCTGGGTGACAGAGCGAGACTCTGTCTCAAAAAAAAAAAAATAGTTTTATTATCTAGTAGAAATATCTTGATAATAAGTATCTAACAAAATAGAGAGGGGTTAGAAGCAGTAAGAAAATGTATGCAAAGGGAGAAGTTTTGATGACACTAACCTCCTGAAAGCTGTTATCCCTGTTTATTATTCAAAGATTAGGCTATAAAGGATAATTAATTCCTTCTAACGTGTTTCAGAGGTATTTTAAAAACAGTCCTTGACTTTCATTTTGTTTTGTTCTTCTGGCTAGATTTTAATGGTTTGGATTTGTATATTTTTAGTTTTCAGTAACTGTGTCATTACAAATACTGTCTCAAAAGAAATTTTTTTGTCCTTGCCATAGTGAGCACAGATTCAGTCTATGGCAGAATTGAGAATTCTGATGTATGTTAAGAACTGGTTTTGCTTTTAAGCAATGTTTAGCCAAATGAGACCTCTCCATATCCACAGGCAGCCTGCTTGTCTACTAGGCTGAGGGATGTTCTAAGTGCATATAGATTAGTGATGGATTCATGATGTCTCCTTTCCCCACAGCACATTTTAGTGGTGTTTCTTGAGAGTGTGCAAGCGTTGCTCGCTTTGAAAGTATGAGTCAGGCCCAAATGTCTAAGTGTCCTCTGTGAGGCTTCTTTTATGACTGAATGACTGAATTAAAATTTTTTTAATGGGTATGGGGCACGAGAACGTGTTTTCTGTTCTTGATGCCTTTGTCTTCCTCATATTTAAGAGCATCAGGCTGTGTGCATGTTGACACTGGTGGTTTTCATCACTTTCTGCAGTAACTCAAGTCTCAGTTTGTTATAGTGAGACATTTTACAAAGCAATTAATTGGTAAGACACAATAATAGGCATAATGATTTTAATATTTTAAGAGAGCTATATATTAGATTAGAAGTTTTTCCCAATTTTATAGGAATCAAAGTAATCAAGATTTTGACAATTGTAATATTAAACCTTAAATCATCAAGATTGTGATAATTCTACATAAAGTCACAGGTGTCAAAGGAGGAAACCAGTGATTTTACTTTCACAAAAAAGTTTTAAGGGATAAGAAAAGAATGGCCAAGAGTTTTGGTTACACACTATAGTCAGTTAACATGAAAAATTTAGCATTTGCATAAAAATCAGTCAGATATTGTTTTCAGATATTCTAGGATTTTGGTCTCCATAATTTAAGTTCATCACGTGGCTTTCCTTTCTTGACTTTGGGTTGTTTAGTGATGGTCTATCAAGTTCAAGTCAAGTTCTAGCTGTCACTTATTATCTGTAAGACCTTGAGAAAATTAATTTTCTAGCAGTTGTTAGTCAAGAATTCATTTCCTGATTTCTGCAACAATAGTAACTAACAATTACAACTATGTCTATCTTACAAGCTGTTTAGAGAATTAAATTTT
This sequence comes from Mandrillus leucophaeus, assembly GCF_000951045.1. Taxonomy (NCBI): domain Eukaryota; kingdom Metazoa; phylum Chordata; class Mammalia; order Primates; family Cercopithecidae; genus Mandrillus; species Mandrillus leucophaeus. Next base: position 1,250,656 of record NW_012107753.1, on the reverse strand, counting down.
AAAATGCATGCAAAATGGTTAGCACAGTGCCTGCCTGGCACATGACACAAATAAATAAATATTGACTTAAAAGAGAAAGGGCGAGGTTGGTGTATTGACCAAACGTTTGATTAAATATGACTTATTAGTTTATTTACTCAGGGAATGATGTTTCATTTTTACCTAGTCCTTTTTGCGATAGTCACCCTGTACTCCACTATTTCCTAAACATGACTTATGTATGAATTTACCCTTCAATTTGTAAACTTTAGAAGATTGTTATACCTTATACTATGAATAGAGAGTAGGTCCAAGAGCAATTCACACACTCTGTCTATAACAAGTGCAGACAGATCTTGACTTGCAGAAATATTAGGTAGAAGAAACCCACATGAAATTTAACAGAAATATAGCAAAACGAGGTGAAGTGATATCACAAAGAATAAGAGTGTGAACAAATATCTGAAAATGATCTGCTTTAGGATCCAGAAGAAAATTTCAGAAAATTGCCATCATCCCTGGAGTACAGGAAAACATGATGCTATGAAAAGATTGTGCTAGAAATTGTAGAAATCAAGGAAGAAAACTGAAAAAAAAATCAGATTAAAAAGTACGTAGACCCTTATACATGCTGAAAGGAGAGTGGATGGTACAACTACTTTGGAGAACGTTTTGGGGGTTTCTTATAAAGTTAAATATACATCTACATATGACCCAGCAATTTTACTCTTGGGTATTTACCCTAGAAAAATAAACATATATATTTGCAGAAATAGTTGCATGAGGCCGGATGCAGTGACTCATACCTGTAATCCCAGCACTCTGGGAGGCCACAACAGGAGGATTGCTTGAGCTCAGAGATCAGCCTTGGCAACGTGGCAAAACCCTGTCTTTACCAAAAATACAAAACTTAGCGGGGCATGGTGGCATGCACTTGTAGTCCCAGCTACTTGGGTGACCGAGGCGGGAGGATCGCTTGAGCTTGGGAGGTCGAGGCTGCAGTGAGCTGTGTTCATGCCACTGCACTCCAGTCTGGGTGACAGAGTGAAACCCTGTCTCTAAATAAATAAATAAACGAAAGAGTTGTAAGAGGATGTTTATACCAGCTTTATTTATAATAGCCCCAAACCAGAAACATCTATCAGCAGGAGGATGGATAAGCAAGTTGAGGTATATTCATATAATGAAATATTATTTAGCAATAAAAAAACATACTACTGATATATGCAAAATGTGGGTAAATATATGCCAGTGTGTGGGCTTAAAGAGCACACACTGCGTGATTCCATATGTATGAAACTCACAGACCAACAGAACTAACTGATATGGGTAGAAATCAGAAAGTGGTTGCCAAATGTTGTAGGTGAGAATGTGGGGAATTGACAGGAAAAGGCCGTGAGGGAATTTGCTGGGGTGATAGAAATGTTTAATATCTTAGTTTTTTTGCAAAGTAGTTAAAGCTATATAATTGTTAACATTCTCCAAACTGAACATCTAAATTCTGTATGTATTATGGTATTTTAGTTATACCTCAGTTAAAAAAATGACAAACCCACCAACCCTGTAGGAAGCTCTGAGAAGCAGAATTATCGTTGCAGAAAATCAAATCAGTGATGTGGAGAATAAAGCCAACCAAAGATGATAGAGGGTGTTTGAGAAAGATCGATGTGAAGCCCAGAAAGCACAGAGCCAACACATGGGGTTTTTTCTGATAGAGCACACAGAACAAATGGGACAGATGCGATAGAGCTTTGAAGGGTAAATCTCTTCTGAGCTTAAGAAAGAACTGCCTTGAAAGTGCTTACCCTGTTTTACACTAAATCATAACTGAACATGTTGTGGCAAAATTTTTTAATTGCAATTTTAAAAATTCTAAAATACTGACACAAGGAAAAAAGTCACTTATCAACAAAACAATTAAAAAGCAGTTTGCTTTCAGATGTTTTTGTTGGCACACAAAATACCAAAAGGCAAGAAAAGAGTTTGGAGACAAAGCAGTTGTTAGCCAAGAATAATATATCTGGCCAAATTCTCCTTTACGTAGGAAGGCAAAAAAATTCTCAGCTATACAAAGACTTGGAAAATATTTTCCCTAGGAACCCTTTGAAAAACTTACTTGAAAATCTACATCATTCAATGAAAGATGAGGCAAGTGAAGGGCCATGTTGGGAAATAATGGTACAATATGATGTCATGGAAAGCTAACATCAATCAGAATAAGAAGATCAAAGAATTGTAAAGGAGTTTAAAAAAGGAAAGTAAAAGCCAAAAATATATCTCAAGAGAGAATAGTCACAATGTTAAAAACCTATCAGAATGGCAACATAAATCAGGAAGATGTTTCCCTCAGGCTGGAAAGAGGTTCCTGGAACCTAAATACATGGCACTTATTTTAAAAACTGAGTGTTACATCCTTGAGTTTTGGTTTTATGCTTTCCTTATGTCATTTGAATGTCTTCAGTATTTTATCCTAAAATTTGAAAAAATAATATATGCTCTGCAAGAAAGAATTTTCCAAGTATAATACATAATTCTGTCTTCTAATTTTATTAACAAAACCCAAGAAGTTGTACTTTATGTGTAAGGCTGAGAGGAGGATGTATTTGGCAAGTGACCAACATGATGAAACACATTTCTACTAAAAATACAAAAATTAGCTGTGCGTGGTGGCACGTGCCTGTAGTCCCAGCTTCATGAGAGGCTGAGGCAGGAGAATTGCTTGAACCCAGGAGGTGGAGGTTGCAGTGAGCCAAGATCGCACCACTGCACTCCGGTCTGGGTGACAGAGACTCAAAATGTGTGAAAAAAAAAATCAAAAAAAAAAAAAAAAAAAAAAAAATTCTTGTCTCAGAAAAAAGGGAATTACACATATTTTACTATAGACGTTTCAGTATAAAAATATTAGAGATAACTACTTGAAGAATTTTAAAGATAGGATGCCTCCTAGGTGAAATATGAAAAAAATAAAAACAAAGAAAACATAGCAAATAACCAAAAATAGTCATCTGAGGGAAAAATTTAAACATATAGAAAAAGTTTACATCAACAAGACCTTTAAACTCATTAAAGCAAGCAACATACATGGAGCCAGTGCCTCACTTTTCAGTGACAGTTCCCTGTCCGAACTTACTTCTTCCATTGTGCCAAAAACAACAGCTCTTTGATCTCTTGTAGACTCGATTCCAGTGACTCCATGCTTTCTCAAAGTCCATTATTCTAATTCGAATTCTTAGATGTCAGAGTACATCAGTGTCATCATTGCCTTGGAAACATCCTCGCTTCCCATATTTCTCTCATTTTCTTGGTATTCACATCACAAAAGCCCCACCCTTGACTATCTCTAAAGTTCCCTTCTCAGTACCTTCAGTGGAGCGTCTGGAAGTTTCTGGAGAAAATCGTCCAGTGGGCTTTCATTTTAAATTTTGTTCTCAAATCCCAAATGGCCCTCCGCTTGGGCAATAGAGACAGTTATTAGTCTGTAATAAGCATGTATCTCCTTTTTCTAAGACAGCATTTTCTCATTTCTTCTTAAACTTTCTACCCCAACTTCTAGCTTAAGGCCTCCCTCATCTCATAAGTCATTGAGAAAATAGAAATAACCAGAAATCCTTCCCTCAATCTCCCACCACCAAATTCACACACCTTTCTGCATCTGCTGGCATTTTCTCTTCTTTTCCCTGTCACAGCAGAAACAAAAACAATAAAGCCCTTCTTCCAATCAAAGGCAAAAATACCAACATACCCCGGTATGTGTTCTGTTGTCTTTCCCTCTCCCAGCATCTCAATAAACTAGTTCCTTTGGCCGTAGATTGTCCTGTATCATCAGTGTCTCGTTCCTGCTGGATCATTCCTGCTGGTACACAAACATTTAAGCAAAGAAACAAAACCTTTGTTTGTTTGTTTGTTTCTTTGTTTGAGATGGGGTCTCTGTTTCCCAGGCTGGAGTGCAGTGGTGCAGTCTTGGCCCACTGCAACCTCAGCCTCTCGGGTTCAACTGATTCTCCTGCCTCAGTCTCCCGAGTAGCTGGGAATACAGGCGCACACACCACCACACCCAGCTTATTTTTGTATTTTTAGTAGAGACGGGGTTTTGCCATGTTGGCCAGGCTGGTCTTGAACTCCTGACCTCAGGTGATCCACCTGCCTTGGCCTCCCACAGTGCTGGGATTACAGTGTACATGAGTCACCATGCCCGGCCCAAAACCCATTATTAATCAGACATCCTCCTCTTACTCCTGCTCTACCTGTCTGCCTCCCTTCATGGCAAAGCTTCTTCAAAGAGTGGGGATCCACACTGTCACCACTTTCTAGGCTCTTTTCCATTCTTCCGTCAAATTCAGTCTGGATTCTTGCCCCACCCTCCATGACAACTGCCTTTGCTTTTTTCTTCTGTGGGTATTACCACTGGGATCTCTGCTGCCAGCTCCAAACGTTGCCATTCTATCCTCATCCAATGGGACTTCTCAGCAAGTATTTGCCATGATTGACTGTTCTCTCCATTGTCCAAATAATCTTATCTTGAATCCAATGAAGCACCTTCGTTCTTCCCTTCTTTGTCTTCTCTGAAGGCTGATTCTCTTCCTCCTGGCCATTTGAAAGCTTGCTACAAGGCTGTCTTGAAATTTTGCAGCCCAGGGTTCTTTCTTTGATGAGCACAAAATTGTTTCTTGGATTACAGTCTCTTTTTTGACTTTACACATTCTTCTTAGGAGATACCATCTACAACCATGGCTTCATGTGATTTAATATACTCAGATGACACACAGATTTTTATATCTAGCCCAGACTTCTCTGAATTCTAAACCTATGTTTTCAACTAACTACATTCTCCCTTCTCTTAGACCCCTCCTGAAGAAACCCCCAAACTTCATTCTATCCTGAAACACATTCAAACCTAGTTCTCTAAAATAGCTCTCCTTTTTAGAGAATTCATTTTCTCTAACTAGAAACTTGGTCATTATCTTTGGGACCTTCTTCTCCCTCACTTCTCCAGCATGATGCCCAACCTCATGACTCCTTAGTATCTCCTGGAACCATCCTCTTTCCCCTCATTGGTCACTACTACCTGATGCAAGCTGCCATCGTTTCTTGCTGAACTGCTGCACCAGCTTCCTAATGGGTCTCATACCCATCCTAGGCCCTTCCAGTCCATTCTCCTCTTTACAAAAGAATCACAATGAAAATCTGATCATGGCACCCCCTCATGCTTGTCACCCTTCAATGGGATTTTGAATGTGTACGGCTCATTACAAAGACCACAAAGCTCCGCATTGGTTTGACACCCATCCACTGCCAGCCTCATCTCACACTACTCTCTCCTCCCTACCCTGGCTATCTTTTATGAATAGATTTGGCTTTTTGAATACCCTGGCTATCCTCTCTATAAATTGCACTCCCTTCTCTCAAAAGTTCTGTATGCATTGTTTTTCTGTCTGAATGCCCTTTTTGCCTCTGTTTATATGGCTGAGTTCTTCTCATTCTTGTCTTAGATTAAAATGTCATTTCCTTAAAGAGGTGTTCCCTCACTATCCAATCAATATGGGCCCTTCATCTCCATTTTCTTGATCACTAAAGTGAAAAAGAATGTATTGTTAATATGTGTCTGTTTATATGATTCTTTTCTTTCTCCCCAACAAGATAGTTAGCTCATTCATGTGGAGAGCCCATGGGTTTTATTTACAAGTGCTTCAGTAAATGAAGTACATGTAAGGGGTGTAGTAAATGATTGCTGAATAAGTGAATGAATGCTTAGGAAATGAGTACGTACATATGAAATCGTTTTTTAGTCTTTCCGTTGTCCTCTGGCTTAAGTTTTTGCTCTTGTACAATTTTGTTCAAGTCTTCCTGTAAATAATAGTGTCCAAATGTTGACTCTGACGAGCAAGTAATGGTACCATCTTCGTTGTGATGGTCCTGGGGGAGTCATGGGGTAAGGAGACAGATTTTCTGAGAAAATCCTTCAATTTTCCTCCCTCCTCCACACAGTTTCAACCCTTTGGCCCTCATTCTTCAGCACTTCGGTTATGTAACTGAATTTTCTCTGCAATTATTAAGATATGTGATGTTATTTCTATTTTCTGAGAAAATTGAGGTTCATAGGTCCTAAGTTACTGATCAAAGGTCCACAAAGCAAAAAGTTGATGTTCACAGTTTAAAACCAGGTCTGTAAAATGTAGATATTCATGATTTCTCCTTCCATCCTACCACAGTGCCTCTAGCCATATGATAAAGTAGGGATTCCACCTACATTAAATGTGTTGTAGATGGAAGGGGAAAACTACAAAGCTAATCCAGTTGGGAAGAATCAGCAAGTTACTATCACAGTGGAAATCCCTGGAAAAAAAAGGCTTGACTCTTACACAAATGGTCCTGACTAAATACCATGAAATTATGCAGCCCAGGGTTCTTTCTTTGATGAGCACAAAATTGTTTCTTGGTTTACAGTTATTTTACTGACATAACATTGACAACCAGAAGAATATAGGATGATTAAATCAACATCATAAAGCATCTCTCAATTTTTTTCCAGTAAATTGCATAGCATTATTTCCTAATCTATCCTTATTCTTTCTGTAAGGTTAATTTTGAGTAGGTATTTAGGAAAATGCTACTTTCTGTGATGTTTTATACCTTATTTTTAAAACTGCAGGTATTTAAAATCTTCCATATTCACACCATCCTAACTGCATTGCTTTCATTTCTCTGTTTACTTCCAGTCTTTACCCATATATTATAAAATATAGTCTTTACATATTTTCATGCCACATAGTGATATAATTTTTATTCCATCTTTATTTACATTTAACATTTTTGTTGTTTTAGCAATAAAGAAGGAAGCAGCAGACAGAATATTTCAAAGCTTAATGTGTGTTGTTCCCAAATTGTATTTGTTTCCTTAGTATTTGTTTTCCTAGCTATGATAAAAATGAAGATTTAAGGGATGGTTACTACATATTAACACAGACTATAGTAACTTAAGTAGATGTAATGAAATTTTTTAGAGAGCTGGGTGATTCTCTGATTTAAATACAAGTTTAAGGACATGTAAGATAGTTGAGCATAAAATTGAGCTACAATCTAGAGTTACTACTAAACAGGCAATTATTTTGTTTTGGCAACATGTGTAGAGGCACTAACAATTACGTATGTCTACCTAGAAATGACAGAAGGAACACTTGAAATATGAAATTTACTTTATTAGCTATAAATGTGTTTTCCTTTGATAAAACATACTAACTTACTTGAAATTTATTTATATAAACTCACTTAACTCCATGTTCATTCTCGTTAAAGGTTGTATTTCATTCGATTATGATTAGGGACTTTATTTAAATCACTAAAATCTCATTCCTCATTTAATGATGCCTACCAAAATATAGAGCTGTCTACATTAGCATTGCTCATTTATTACACTAATTTCCCAAAATATGCAAGTTTATTCTAAAAGCTCTTCATAAAAATTATAAAGAAGTGGCTTTTTAATTTCCCAAAGTTCTCATCTGGATTAGAATAAGGTTAGGAAAAATTTAGTTAACAGAACCGTGAGCTTATTTTAAACCACATATTATCTAAATTATCTTTATAACTGTGCAGGCATATTTCAACAGTTTCTGTGAGGGTTCATGGACTCTTCAGAGATAAGAGTTTCTTTTGGCTCTTTAAACCATTTGAGTATTGTGGTGGGTTGTGTGTGGATTCCTAAAATATGTCTATCGGAATCTGTAAATGTGACCTCATTTGGAACAAAGGTCTTTGTAGATATAATTAAGGAAGAGATCTCAAGATGAGATCCTTCTAAAATAGAGTGGGTCCTAAATCCAGTGATCAATACCCTTAGAAGAGACAGGAAAAGATAGACAAATAGAAAACACAGGGAGAAGAGAAGAAGGCTATTTGAGGATGGAGGCAGAGATTGGAGTGATGCTGCCACAAGCCAAAGAATGCCAGGAGCCACCAGAAGCTGGGAGAAGTAAAGGAGATTTCTTCCTTAGAGCTCTTGTGGGGATCGTGGCCCTGCCAACACTTTAATTTCAGACTTCTGACCTCCAAATTGTGAGAGAATAAATTTCTGCTGTTTTAAGCTAGAAAATTTGTGATTATTAGTTGCAACAGCTGTAGGAAATTTATGCAAGTATGCATTTGACACTAATTGCAGCTTTTGAATTGCTTTAAATCTTAGTCTATGGCTATCTTGTGTTTATAGTTAAGAGCTTTTTAAAAAAAGTATATTAAGGACTGAATGTCTGTCATAAAAACAATGCTATATATGTATTATACCATTTATCCTCACAAGGTTACTGTTTTGGTTTTATTTTACCTACTGTAGACGTGGCTGGTGGCTATTCATATTCCATGCTTGATGCAATCAGAAGAGCAGTGATGGTTTCCAATATCCTTTTAATTAATAAGGTAAATGAGAAAAGCCTGACCCTCAAAGAAGTCTTCAGACTAGCTACTCTTGGAGGAAGCCAAGGTAATGACTATTACATTTGTCTCTCACACAATATACAACCATGCTGATCTCTGTCCTTGGATGTAGTATGAAGGTGCATGATTGATATTAGGAAAATCCAATATTCATAACGATCTCATCTCATGTAACATACCCAGAACTCAGCCAGTAAAGTGAAGTTCACTGACAGAGGAATCATTCCTTCGGTGATTTCACTGTCTTTGGTAGAATAGATGTCTGAGACACAGTTATCATATTGATTGTTTTAATGGATATTACATTGGTTACATGGATATGAGTTCTTTAAAGTAATCCATTCTTAGGCCAGGTGCCTAAGAATCACAGTAACTCACGTCTGTAATCCCAGCACTTTGGGAAGCTGAGGCAGGCAGATCCCTTGAGCCCAAGAGTTTGAGACCAGCCTGGGCAATGTGACAAAACCCTGTCTCTATAAAAAATAAAAAAATTAGCTGGGCTTGGTGGAGTGTGCCTGTAGTCCTGGCTACTTGGGAGGCTGAGGTGCGAGGATCATCTGAACCCGGGGAGGTAGAGGCTGCAGTGAGCAGTGATTGCACCACTACACTTCAGCGTGGGCAACAGAGTGAGACCTTGTCTCCAAATAAATAAATTAAAGAATCTGTTTTTCCACTGAGTCAGGTAACTTGCTCTCCAGTGGCCTAAGTGATGATCATAATAGTAAAATAGTAGCCAAGGCTTACTAAGCTCTTTCCATGTGATAGGAATCATACAACATACTTTATATGTGTTGTTATTTAATCCTCACAACCACTGTTATTCATTTCGTTTTACAAACAAGGAGCCTGAGTGAGGCTTACACAGCTGTCAAGCCACAGTGTGCTATGATTTGAATCCACCTAATCTGATGCCAGCATGCAGACTTCTTACCTTCTGCCTTTCCACTACAGTATCTTCCTGTATAAATCCCTGCCAAGACCATGTATTTGGTTCATATACTTAAGTACACTAATTCCTCAAACCTCTTTAAAAGGATAAAGATGTAAAAATTTAGTTGGTTGATATGCAAATATTGCTCATCAGCTTTTTCCAGTTCTCAGGTATAACTGTATTGTTATGGAAAAAAATAAAAATTGGTCGTTGTATTTCCTTAAGTCACTTTAGAATTATAAATGTAATCGGAATGGATCATAGTGAAACACAGCATGAAACCATAGGTAGCTAGTGAGAAATTAAAATGTAGATATAGATTTAGAAACATATTTGGTTGTAGATTTATGATAGATACCCTGAGTCTTACAAATGGAGGACGATCGAAGCCAAGATTATCCTGGGAAGAGAAACTTCTCAGATGTTCTCTGAGTGTTGGGGACTAGGATGAACACCATAAGCACATTTCAAGAAAAACAAGTACAGGGTTGTTTTTTGTTTTAGTTTTTGTTTTGTTTTTTGCTTTTTTTTTTTTTTTTTTGATTTCCCAAAGTCTTATGGTTCATTTTCCAAAATCCCAAGTTTCAAATCACTCACTATTTTAATAAGTGTTACAACCTTTCACCCACACCACCATTGTCCCTTCACATCTGAATTTGAGTTTGAGTAGTTATTCTACCATCTATGTTCATGGTACAAACAAGTCGTATTTAAATAGTGCTTTTTGAATTCTAGGCTCTCTATGAGTTACTTCATCAGTATCCTGTTTCTTTGATCAAGCCAGCATGGGTGCCTACCAAATCATTTGTACTTTGCTGTGTAGCTTTTAAATCTATTTTCTGGGTCACTGGGCTTACTCATGGAATTTCTCTTCCTTAGTTTGTTTCTCTACTATAGTCAGAGTAAAATGAGATGAATGGATCCGTATTTAAAGTGTGGCATTTTCCCAGCACTGCCATGGCCTTTACACTCATTCTCAAGAAGATCAAGATGAGCAAAAATGATCTTCACAGAACCAACATTTACTCCAAAAGCAGCAAAACCGCATTTCCTGAAATGCATTTGAGTCACTTACCAGCCCAGTGGGATCTCTGTGCAACAATTTTTATTTATATCAGTTTACAAATTCACTGAAAAGAATTGTGTCTTTTTGGTTAGTTCATTCCTGAAGTCTCCAGGCTCTACTGAACAACCCAGTTGGTTTATATATACCATCAACCTTGCCTAAACTCTAGTCACTGCACCTGGTTATCTGGTCTATTAAATGCGCAACAATTTTATGTTGAAGTCAGTCATTAAAAACTTATACTTGACATGCTTCTTTGTCAAGGGCAAAAAGAAGTCGAGTAATCAGTGAAGGAGGAGAGAATTTCCAATGATTTTCTATTACATTCAGTCATTCCCCATACAATTAGTAGGAGTCACCTGGCTCCTTTTAACATTTCGGATTATTTTCATACCCCTGTCTTGCTAAAGAGAGTACTTCAGCTAAAAAGCCATTTTTCTTTTCTGAGAATAAAAGAGTTGCCCTTTAAAGAACCTTTTAAGAACAAGTAAGATTTCTAAGTCAGTGTTTAGAGAAATGCCACAACTTTTGGATACCTATAGGTAGAAATATAATGTATTGGATAATGCCTAACAGAGGTAATCGATTCAATATTTTAACATGAAAGTGTATCTTAGCAGTGATAGAATGCAACAAACACATGTGAAAATTGAAATAAATAATACTGCACTCTGGTTAACCTTCCTTTTATTCATGCTTCCATTTGTGACCCCAGTGTACACCTTCCTCAGATTACAGGCTTTAAGGAACTTTAAATCCAATACCTCCGTTGGCGAGGAAAGCCAACTACCCCCATCTTTCTGAAACTAAATCATAAAAATGAGAGATGTTCTTCCTTGGTATCCAATAATCTTGGAACATGAGTTGTAGCTGTGAGATGAGCCAAGTCAATAGATATTATTGGCCTGTGCTCTGTTTTAAAAAACCATTCTTCTCTGGTGACCAGAAAACCTTCAGGGTTGGAAAGAGATTGGTCTGTTTTCAAAAGCCCCTGGGACTTTTGAGTTATCAGAATCTGTCCACTTTGAGAAGTGAGCTTTTTTTTTTTCCATTCAGAGGATTTAAACTAAGGAATTTCTGATGGATATGCCTGCATTGACAAATATGCAAAAGGATAATTATTTTTTATTTATTCAAGGTTCATTTCACTTCCATGAAAATAAATCTTGTCAGCTATTTCATGGAACAGAAAGAACAAAAAAAGGCAATGCAAGGAGTTTGGAGTGTAGGGGGGAGGATAGAAGGGAAAAAGAATAAAGGTATTATGTTAATCATCACGTTTCTTAGAGGGATAAATGAAAAGCATAGACCAGCTGGGCTATGAAATGCACTGATAGAGCTGAAATAGAGACATATCAGAGTTATGATACGGTAATGAAGGGAACTGTTTTTATTCTCAGATTTTGCCTTCCTATGCATACTCCGCTTTATGTAAGAAGTCTTGTGACCTATTAGAATGAGAGTGCTTTTCTGTCTCACTGTTAAGACACTATTTTTTTTTCTCTCCTAGCGACATGTTGGCAAAATCTGTCCTTACAAACAGACATTAGTGTGGTCTGATGGCTTGCAATCCTGACTGTTTATTCACTTGTTCTCAATAGCCCTGGGGCTGGATGGTGAGATTGGAAACTTTGAAGTGGGCAAGGAATTTGATGCCCTCCTGATCAACCCCAAAGCATCCGACTCTCCCATTGATCTGTTTTATGGGGATTTTTTTGGTGATATTTCTGAGGTAAGTAAAAGAAAGTTAATCAAAAGGCATTTATTTCATAAAGTCCTTGTCACAATAGCTTCCCTGTAGAAAAGAAAATAGAAACTGAAATATTTTAATGGAATGCAGGAAAATCTTAAAAGGGACGCTAGAGCCCTTTAATAATTATTATAATTTTAATGTTAAAAATAATGGTATTAACAAAACTTTTTTTTTTTTTTTTTTTTTGAGACGGAGTCTCGCTCTTTAGCCCAGGCTGGTGTGCAGTGGCATGATCTCAGCTCACTGCAAGCTCCACCTCCTGGGTTCAGGCCATTCTCCTGCCTCAGCCTCCCAAGTAGCTGGGACTACAGGTGCCCGCCACCATGTCTGGCTAATTTTTTGTATTTTTAGTAGAGACGAGGTTTCACCATGTTAGTCAAGATGATCTTAATCTCCTGACCTCATGATCCACCTGCCTTGGTCTCCCAAAGTGCTGGGATTACAGGCATGAGCCACTGTGCCCAGCCAACAAAACTTTTATATTTTAAATGTTTTTGTATATTTGAATGTATTTGGCCACAAACAGCCATAATGTAATTAGCACTCATTGAACACTTGCTATGTGCTGGGTAGGCATGGGATTAGGCACTTCCTTATCTAATTTTGTTCGATCATCAGAGCAACTCTAAGAGAGTAGGTACTATTAATATTGCCATGTTAATTTATAGGGGCAGTGAGGCTTAAGGGAGGTTAAGTGATTTACGTAAAGACTCATAGCCAGTGATTAGTAGGCGGAATTTGGATTCACACATGGGACTTTCTGACTACTGGAGGCAAGGCTCTTGACCGCGATGCTATGTCAATGGTTTTAATTTTGTAAGAAAATGAACTTTGTTTCTCTTATTATAAAATGTTTTTCTATGGATACAATAAAGTAGTTCATCTTACCTGAAAAATGATTCCTTGTAAGATATTGAGTTCTTCCTAAAAAAAGAATTAACTATTGCCATTTCTAAATTGATCTACTTATGAGAGTAAATGTGATAATAAATACATTAAAGTTTTTAAAAGAAAAATTCTGTATTATGTGAAGTTTGTACCATTTGTTATTATAAAAGAGGAAAAATATCTTTTTCTCTACCCATCTTAGGGTCAAGGCTGAGGTCACTATAACAAGAGACAGATTAACAGGAGAAAGGCATACACATTTATTTAATATAAATTTTTTTTTGAGACAGAGTTTGCTCTTGTCGCCCAGGCTGGAGTACAATGGCACGATCTCAGCTCACTACAACCTCTGCCTCCTGGGTTCAAGCAGCTCTCCTGTCTCAGCCTCCCAAGTAGCTGGGATTACAGGTGCCCACCACCACACCCAGCTAATTTTTGTAATTTTGGTAGAGACGGGCTTTCACCATGTTGGCCAAGCTGGTCTTGAACTCCTGACCTCAGGTAATCCACCTGCCTTGGCCTCCCAAAGTGTTGGGATTACAGGCATGAGCCACTGTACCTGGCCTGTTTAATATAAATTTTACATGACAGAAGCCTTCATAAGGAAGTGAAGACCCAAACAAACAGGTAAACTTGGGTATTTTTATGCTAGGTTTGATGAAGAGTGGAAAGTTGTAGAGAAATGTGATAGGACACGGAGTGTGATCCAGTGGTAATAAGCTAGAGGGAACTTAGCAAGGCCTGTTTGTTCAGATTCTTCTCTGTGACCATTTGTCTCCAGAGATCTGGCATAGGGAGGGCACCCCTTTACTTAATGGTCTTACGACCTGCATCTGGGTGAGGGGTGAGGGGTGAGGGAGAGTCAGAGTGACCTTCCTGTGTTTGATTGGAGGTCATGTGTCCTGACCCCATCATTATTTTCATGTTGTTTATTATTTTACTCTCTTATTAGAGTAAATCTCTGGGAATAGGGCTGTAGGGAATAGTCCTAGTCATTTTTCTTACATCAGGGGTGTCCAAGGGAGAGAATACAGTCATGAGTTCTTAGTTTCTGTTTCTGGTTGTGCCAGTAAAGCCCCCTCCCTCCTCCCTCTTTTCTGCTTATCAGTAGAGACAGAAACTAAAAACCGTGGCTTCAGGCTGCTAAAAGCCTAAAACAAAACAAAACAGAACAACAAAAACAAAATAAGGCAAGTTGGACGAGCTTGTCTTACATCATACCCCTCTTGAAATATTTGAATTATTTTACTAAATTAATTTCTTTAATTTATATAATACCTTTTCTCTGATGACTCAAAAGTTACATACCCAGAACTTTCACACAATAGGTAAACTTCTGTTAATTGCCAGTGGATTATTTGTTGTTCTGGGAGGTTTTTATGAAGCACATAGCCACTTCTTTTTTAATTAATAGAAGTCGATTTTGACATTAAGAAATAAATTCATATTTCTGGGCTTTGCCAGCCACTATTGCCTGTGAATTTACTTTTCTAAATGCACAAACTAGTCTTTCTTATTACTTTTATTTTCCATTTTAGGCTGTTATCCAGAAGTTCCTCTATCTAGGTAGGTAGATGTATGTCTCTATGCTAAATATTAAATAAAACCTTTTCCTGTCTTTTTCTTGGGTATGGCTCTATATATTTATCATACCATATATTAAACTCTATGTATGATAATTTGCTTTGATTCATTATTTTTTTAACACTCTGAAGCATCAAGCCCATTGGTGGCACATTATTTAAAGGTTCTATTTGAAATCTCTAGTCATAAATTGTAAGCTGAGGAATGGAAGGCCAAAGGTGAAGAGATCTTCATGTTCAACCCCCTTGTACTCATTCGGTATCTGACATTCTCCCCTACCATGTTTTTGTGACAAATGTATAGTACAGTCTCCCTACACGTGCTTGTGATGTACTCACATTCAATTCCATTCAGAGAGAGAAACAGTAATGCAGAAGATTCTACCCTCCCTCCCATTCTGTTGAGTGAGCTCAGGACTGAGTGAACTCGAGATGGAAAGACACATGTATTACTTCTTGTGGAGCTGATTCTGGAGCGTAAAGAGTAGTATTTATTTCTCAATGGGGGCAAAATGTAAACCAACCGCTTTAGTTGAGAAAGGACAGCTATAGGGGGTTGAGTCAACTTTATGTGATTTCTGCCTCTGGTGCAGAATTCAGACCCTAATCATCAAATTAGCTATAACATTTTCTACCGGTCATATCTTCCTGTTCAGACTATAAACAATCTGAGGGTGGGGGGAAAGCAGCTTTTAGTATTTCCTCTCCTAGAAGTATCTTAAAAAAAAAATCTCTCCCAATGGCAGGGAAGATACTTATTGACACAAAAGGATTTTATACATGATTCCTTGATTTTTCTTTCAGGAGATGATCGAAATATTGAGGAAGTTTATGTGGGCGGAAAGCAGGTGGTTCCGTTTTCCAGCTCAGTGTAAGACCCTCGGGCGTCTACGACATTCTCCTGGGATTAGCGTGGTTCTGCATCTCCCTTGTGCCCAGGTGGAGTTAGAAAGTCAAAAAATAGTACCTTGTTCTTGGGATGACTATCCCTTTCTGTGTCTAGTTACAGTATTCACTTGACAAATAGTTCGAAGGAAGTTGCACTAATTCTCAACTCTGGTTGAGAGGGTTCATAAATTTCATGAAAATGTCTCCCTTTGGAGCTGCTCAGACTTACTTTAAGCTCAAACAGAAGGGAATGCTCTTACTGGGGGTGTTCCTACGATAAAACTGAAGCAAAGCCTTTTTCATATTTCAAAATGTGGAAAGAAAAGATGTTTCTAAAAGGTTAGATATTTTGAGCTAATAAATGCAAAAATTAGAAAACGGAAAATGGACCCATGAGAGTATATTTTTATGAGGGAGCAAAAGTTAGACTGCGAACAAATGTTAGAAAATCACTTCAGATTGTGTTTGAAAATTATATACCGAGCATACTAATTTAAAAAGAGAACTTGTTGAATTTCAAAACGTGTTTCTAGGTTGACCTTGTGTTTTAGAAATTTGCACTTAATGGAATTTGCATTTCAGAGATGTGTTAGTGTTGTGCTTTGCCTTCTTTGGGGATGAATGTCAGAAATGGAATGCCACATGCTTTCTTAATATAGTTTTGTGCTTCAAAGTGTTTGACAGAAGTTGGGTATTAAAGATTTAAAGTCTCTTAGGAATATTATTCATGTAACTACATGGCATAAATAGTTGTATTTTTTGTGCACTTTAAAATCAACTTATAACTGTGAGATGTCATTGCTTCCATTTTATCAGAAGAGAAACAAATTCTGTGCTTAATGAAATTTATGTAGACTGGAGTCTTCGTGAACTGGGGCAAGTGATGGGCATCCAGGAGCCGCCAATACTAACAGGACAGGTTCCATTGCCATGGCCTATTCCACCCAAACAATATATTGTAGTTTCTGGAAATTCCGTACTCGGATATCAGTCTGCTAGAACTTTAAAATGAAGGACAAATCCTGTTAAAGAAATATTGTTAAAAATCTTTAAACCCTGTGTATTGAAAGGACTCTATTTTCTAATTTTCGCCAATTTTCTGTTTAATTCCCTATAATTTTTAGGACATTAGAATTTTAGGATAATGAAGAGTACATAATGTCCTACTTAATATTTACATTAACAGGACAATTCTTACTAGATATTTAGGAACATTACAAAGCAAAGAATATTTTTATGCTTCCTAATACAGTGTGTTTTCCCATAACCTAGAATTAAAACCAAATTATGACCTTATGATAAATCTTTAAGTATTGATGTGAATGTTATTTAAATTCTATATTTTTCTTGTTTAATTGCAAATACTATAAATGAGCAAGGAAAAGGAATAGACTTTCTTAATATAACACTCATTCCTAGAGCTTAGGGGTGACTCTTTAATATTACCTTATAGTAGAAAACTTTATGTAATATAGCTAACTCTGTATTTACAGAACAAAAAACATAGTTCCCCCTCCTGTAGTGTAAATTTTATTTTCACATACTTATGCTAATTTAGCAGTAATTGGCCCAGGTTTTTTCCCTAATAGAAATACTTTTAGATTTGATTGTGTATACATGACACCTAAAGAGGGAACAAAAGTTTAGTTTTATTTTTTTAATAAACAACAGAGTTTGTTTTGTGAGATAAGTAGCTTAGTAAACCCAATTTCCAGTCTTAGTCTGTATTTCTAATATTTCTAGTTCCTGAGCCATGTCAAAGATGCCTTGCCAAATTTCCCCCCATTTCTCTATGGGGCTAGCAAGAATCTTCAGCTTTATCCCTCAATCACTGCCAAAGGAACTTGATTACATGGTGTCTAACCAAATGAGTAGGCTTAGGAATTTAGATGAGATGTGTAAGATCCACTTACAGGCAGTAGCTGCTTCTAGTGTTTGCAAGATCCTACACTTTTACCTTCTTTAAGGGTGTACATTTTGATGTTGAACATCAGTTTTCATGTAGACCTAGGACTCCTGTGCAGTAAATATAAATAAGTGTAGCATCAGAAGCAGTAGGAATGGCCGTATACAACCATCCTGTTAAACATTTAAATTTAGCTCTGATAGTGTGTTAAGACCTGAATATCTTTCCTGGTAAAAATAGGATGTGTTGAAATGTTTATATGTACCTTGATCTCTCCGCATCACTTATAACTTATGTGTTCTGTTTCTCCAAGTGCGGTGTTCCTGAATGTTATGTATGCTTTTTTTTTTTTTTTTCTGTACCACAGGCATTAGCTATACCTGGGGCCAGATTTTCTGCACTTTGAAATGTTGCCTTTGCCTAATGTAGGTTGACTTTCTGAATTTTGGAGCGGCACTTTTCCAAGCCAATCTTATTTGTCCCTTTTTGTTTGAATATCTTGCTCTCTGACAGGAAAGAAACAATTAACTTAACAGCCTCCTCACCCCACCCTCCACCATTTCCTTCATGTTCCATGGTATTTTCAACAGAATGCTCTTTGAAAGGTAAAAACCATTGAAAAGTATCGATTATCATAAATTCGCAAAATATTTTTGCAACCAAAACACAAAAGCAGGCTGATCAGCTAAGGTAAATTTCATTTTCAAACGA
Source organism: Mandrillus leucophaeus (assembly GCF_000951045.1). Taxonomy (NCBI): domain Eukaryota; kingdom Metazoa; phylum Chordata; class Mammalia; order Primates; family Cercopithecidae; genus Mandrillus; species Mandrillus leucophaeus. Next base: position 1,232,524 of record NW_012107753.1, on the reverse strand, counting down.
GAGGGAAACGTGGGAAGTAAAAGATTAGGAGGTGAAAGGTTGTCCTGAACAGACCAAGGAGACTGTTCCCTGATTTATTCTCTTGGCTGGTTCTCTCGTTGAATTATCAGACCCCAAGAGGAGATCTTGGAACAAGCTCCCTTCATGCCAGGGGTCTTTCTAAGTTAATGCTGTGAGCATTGAGCTCCTATTAAAACTCTTTTTTACTTCAGAAAGAATTCTACAGGTTAAAGGGAAAGAAATGGTGGGAAACTCTCCCCATAATGCTTAGCCAACTTTGAAATGTACCCTCCAATATCCCCACTGGCAACTGCAGCTGAGATCTTAGAGAGGAAATGTAACGGGTGTGAGATCTAGCAATGCATTTTGAATCTTCACTCCCTACCAGGCTCTTCCTATTTTTAATCTTTTCACCTCAGAACTAGACATATGGAGAGCTTTAAAGGCAAGCTGGAAGGCACATTGTATCAATTCTACCTTGTGCTATACGTCGGAGAGATCCAAAATTTGGATGCTTCTGGAGACTCTTGGACATCTTTTCATTGTTGTCCATTTTTAAAATTGATGATGATGGTTGGAAACATTCACATGCTTAAAAGCAATGGTGTGAGTTATTAACAGGTAAACGAAAAAGTAATGACTTGAAATGGTTTTTAAATTGTTTGGATTGTGAAGAATTTTTGAAGTGCTTTTTTTTTTTTTTTTGTACGGCTTCAAGGAGATGTTAGCAATTTCAGATCTACTAGCCAGTTTAGGTATGACTTTGGAAGTGCAGAAACAGAGGGACAGTGTTAGAAAATCCTGACATTGGTCCGCATGCATGTGTTCACACCTGGTTTCACCTGCCCTTCCTTCCCACAGCCCTGAGTGTGAGAGATTGAGAGTTGAGGGGTTGCTTTGTGGATCTTGTCCAAATTTAGTGAAATGTGGAAGTCAACCAGGCCAATGGTGGAATTAAATGTAAATTCCAAGAGGACTTTCACAGTCCATGGGGTTCAAATGACTTGGGTAACAGAAGTTACTCTTTTTTTGTGTGTGTGAGCAACAAGGCTGTTTATTTCACCTGGGTGCAGATGGGCTGAGTCCGAAAAAGTAGACAGCAAAGAGGGTGGGATTATCATTGGTTCTTATAGGTTTTGGGATAGGCGGTGGAGTTAGGAGCAATGTTTTGTGGGCAGGGGGTGGATCTCATAAAATACATTCTCAAGCGTGGGGAGAATTACAAAGAACCTTCTTAAGGGGGGAGATTATAAAGAACCTTCTTAAGGGTGGGGGAGATTACAAAGTACATTGATCAGTTAGGGTGGGGCAGAAACAAATCACAATGGGGGTAACAGAAGTTATTCTTAGCTTATCTGTTATGTGACAGTGATTTACCTGTCCATACCATTTCCAACCCAAAAGCCTGTCAGAAAGCATTCTTCAGAGAAAACCAGTTTACATTTGTTGTTAAACTCCTGATTGCTACTCTTAGGAATATATATGTATGTATTCATAGGAACATTTTTTCTCAATATTTGTATGATTCGCTTACTGTTATTGTGCTAAGTGAGCTCCTATGTGCTTCAGACAAAAATAAATGAGACTTTGTGTTTACGTTATTTTTTGTTGTGAGTTCTGTTTGGTTTTGTTGTGAATTCTATCAATCTGCCGGAAGGGGAATTGATTTTACACTGTTTTTCTTCTTTTAGCATGAATTTTAAAAAATAGAATAGAATACTTAGCTGTGAGCCAACATGTATCTAACATCCTATGATAGTCACTATACATAGCTTTTAAAAATTAAGCTCGAATGTTCAGCCTTTTAGAAGCAGATTGCTATTGCTTTTGATTTCAGCATAGTGTATATTTTATATATTTTAAGACATTACCCAGAGTGAGTAATGCACTCTATATGAAGAATCAGTTCACACAGACATATGTGCATGTGTATTTAAAACAAAAGTTTCACAGAATAATACTTTCTCTATTTGTGATGCCTTGGGCTATTTCCTGTACACTTTATTCTATGACATTTTATTTTATTCTCTACTTTTTAATGCTGCGGATGATTCCCCAGTTGGTTTCTTGAGCTTCTAATGAATCACCTGCAATTCGGAAGCAATATTCCAGTATGTTTGAGTCTAAGCTTGGTCATTCCCTCGCTGGGTGGCAGACATGTTACTTTAAGTCTCCACGGGTCCATTTCTAATTCCATGATATGGAGATAACATGAGTGCCTGCCTTACAGTCATGAAGACTAAATAAAAGGATACATAGACAGCACTTAAGCTAGCAGCTGGAACACAGTGAGTGCTCACTATGTGGTAGCTATTATCCTAAAAATGAATATAGACCAAATGAAAATAGAAATAATTTTATAAATATTTTATCAGTATATATTTTATAATCTAAATCAAGTGATATTATGGATCCTCCTTTACATAGAAACACTTTGCATCTGATTTTTTCAACAGTATTATATGTTCATTTTTTAAATTTGTAATATGAAACATAGAGTAGTAGATTAGGTCTATAAATTCATCCCAATGTCTGAGCAGCTTGCAGAACAAGTCTTTCAATTGCACTGGTGACCCAGCTCATCCCCCCTTTCTCTCTTGTAGTTCTCAGAATAACTGTAGAATGTGCTGGAAATGGAACATTCTCAGATAAGGAGGAACTGGCCAGAACAGACTGGGCTGTGTTCCCATCCCTCCTGAAACAGGATCTTACGGTGCCTTAGCCCAGCATGTCAAGTATCCTCAAGGTGTAAAACCCAGGGTGGAGCATGCTTCGAAGGTCCCTCAGCTACGTGCAGATGTAGCTGACTCTATCTGTCTTGGGAAACTATCCTGAGCCTTGACAGACTTGCCATGAATCTTAAGCTTGTATTGTCCCTTGCTGCCTATCTGTGAGGAATAAAGTTGCTTCACTTACTTTGCTGTGTGATTGTTCTGTCTCACTAGACTCATGCAAGGGGTAGAAATTGCAGTCCTAAGATACAGTGGGCATGATGAAACTGCTTCCCATAACTTACTAAGCACTTATTTTCTCCTAAAGATCAATTTAGTACAAAATATCCAGAAAAGAAATTTCACATGCATAATTTAGCAATAATGTATGTCCAGTTTGCACATTGTAGACACTGGGTATTACAATAGATAATATATAAATGTGCAGATTATTACATGGTACTAAATTCAGGATTTAAATTAACAACAACAACAAAAAAGATTTGGATATAAGATAAATACCTTCCAGTAGCAAAACAGGACTTGTGTTATGGTGTTTTAAGACTCCATCAAGAGACCACTTAGTTACTGGACCAGAACTCACAAGTAACTCTCACCAGTGGCAGGTGTTTTATTTTGTTTTAATCTTATTTTAAAATAGGACAAAAGAGAAATGTTCTCTGTCTTTGATAGGACAGCATTTTAAAATGTGATTAATATTTTAAACTAATTCAGACTTATCACTTTTATCTCCAGCCCGACCCTAACCTACTACCACATCATTGTAAGACTACATTGCATTTATCATACTTAAAAAATGGTTCATGCTTCTATAATAGTTGAATCTAAATTTTGGAGCAGGAATATAGATAGAGAGCTAAAAGCATTTTCTCTATTAACAAAAACTTTGTTGGGAAATTCTTCAGTGGTAACTAAAAAAAGTAAATATTAAATGTTTTCTCGCCAGTACAAAATGCAATTAAAAAACAAAAACAAAAGCAGATCACATAGAATTTTATAGTCCACTTGAGCCCTCTGCTATTGCCTGGATTCTGTAGAGAGCAAGCAAACATTTGTTCCCTGTCTGTAGAAAGAGAACCCAAAGTCATAAGCAGTCAAATCAAACTGCAGAAATAATGGCCCTGGAAGATTGTTATTCGGTCAGATGACATCCACTCACTTGAAAACTGGAACTTGTCGCTTCACTGTGAAATTAACTTCTGTCCTTTTAGTCTGGGTCACTCTCCAGATCAGACTTTTGGTTAACTGCTGTCAAATAAAACCCATAAATGAATAACCCAAGCAAGAATTCTGTTTGTGTGTGTGTTTTTTCCAAATTTCTAAATTTGCTGTCCTGGAACACTTGAGAGACTTCAAATGGCCTTGGTGATTTTTGTTTTTGTTTTTCTTCCACAAAAGTTGGTTTCATCCGCACCTGAGTTAAGGAACAAGTGAAGGATGGCTTTGTGTTTGTAAAGCACTTTGAAAACCTTGACCGAAGCACAGAAACAGATAAAGGCAAGAAAGGCTTAATTTATCAAAGTATTACAGAACAGATGAACCCTCAAATTGGAGCTTTGCCCAGGAAGGTTATCCGGGAAAGAATTCAGTGTTAGACAGCATCTTTTATTGAATAGTACTGCTCCCTACAGAGCAGGGATAACTCATAGGCAGTGCAACTAAAGTTGACAACATATGGGTTCTTGGCAACTGTATACTCACTTAAATCCACTTTTAATTACATGCAAATTAAGGGGTAGGTGAATGCAAATTGAAGGGCAGTTTAGGATTTTCTAGCAAAGGGGTGGTAACTTCTAGGTCATTGTCATAGCTTTTGTAAATTGTCATGGTGCTGGTGGGAGTGTCTTATGCTAATGAGCAATGAGGGCATCTGTGGATTGCTTTGGTAGCCATCTGCTGATTTCTACCAGTTTCTTCACTTTATCCTGTTTAGACCAGATCCTGATTTGGTCAGCAAGGTTGTGACCAGAAAACAAATCCTGCCTGTCTCCTACCTCAAAAGGATACTCAAAAGGATAAATGAAGGCGCTCAGAAATACAAGTGCACACACTTCTTTCAATTCATAAACTTTCTTAGTAGAACTATTAAAGATGTATTGGCAACCTATGTATTTTGGACTAATTTATATAACCACGACAAACCCTCCAGCATCATAAATATGTCCTGGCATAATGCAATGGCATGCTATCCATCCTGTAAAATCTCATGCTAGTGACTCAGAAACATGGGGGTAAAAGAGAAGCTATGTATGGAGTTTAGGTTGTTTGTTTATTTATTAAAGCTGGGTAATAGGCTTTTTATGTCATCCAGGACAATTTTGCAATCTATTATGGATGTATTATTTATTGTAACTTATGGAGGAAACTCATGATGAGACTCATAGAAAATCTTCACATTCCCTAGAAAATTATTGCCCTGATTAAATAAGAAGTCAGTATAAATGCATATAAAATATTCATTTAATGTTGTTTTGTAGTACTGTAGACCATTTAACATGGCATAATTTAATCCAAAAGAAATTGTAATTAGTCAGTTTGCTCTGAAGTGTACTTGGCTGTTCTCTTATGCTTTTTATGTCTTTGTAAATTTCATACTTAAAAATGGTTAATTAGTTGGTTTTTTGAAAGATAGAAATCTGTATGTGCAGAAAGCATAAAATAATGGCCTATTAAGTCATATTTAATTTACTAATCATGAAGTTGTAAATTCTAATCAACATTCATTTAAGCAACATTTCATCAAATGCATAATAAATACCAGGTACAGGTCAGTTCTGAGGGTTAAAAATAACTTTTATCTCTTTGAAGAACTCACAGTCTGGGATGGTAGGTGAGAGGCAATACATAGACAATATATTATGTTTATGACAGATGTATAGAGAGCTAAGGGTGTTTAAGGGGGAAACTAGGTTCTCTTGGGTATATAGTCCGCAGAGATTACAGAGGGCTAAGTGTGGTGGTGAATCCTTCACAGAAGTGACATCTAAGCTTGGAAGAAGAAGAATAATTTATTTTCCATATGAAAACTCGAAAATTTCAAGCAGAGCATTCAGCATGAGCAATAGCAGCTCATCATGAAGACTTGACTTCTGGAAAAGTAAGGTAAGAATGAAGTGGACGAATCCAGTCTTCATAAGAATCGCCACAGGTGTTGGTTCAAAATGAAGGTTTCCAGGCCCTTGTCCCTATACATTCGGATTCAGTAGGTTTGGCTTGGGGCCCAAGAATTTGTATTATCAACAGATACCCAGGTATGGTCAGGGAATGGGTGTAGTGAGGAGAGCCATCCTGGGTATGACAAGGACCAGGTGTAATCAGGTGTGTAAGCTAATGAAGAGAAGGCATCAGGTTCACTGAGTGCAGCAACTGTGGGTCTCACGTACATTGGTGGTTTTCCTATTCATTGGCAGATAGCCTTTTGTTGTTGCCCAGGCTGATCTTGATATCCTGGTCTCAAGTGATCCTCCCACCTCAGCCTTCTAAAGTGCTAGGATTACAGGTGTGAGCTACTGTGCCCAGCTAATTGGAGGCCTTGCCCCAGCAGGTGGGAAAGGAAATGCCGGCCAAGTTCCCACCACATGCAGAAACCTGAGAGGGTGAACCCTACCCATCAACACCCGGAGGCCTTTTCCTGACTCTGGGACCAGCGACAGACAGAGTAGCCCCTGCACGGGTGACTCCCTGATTCCCATGAGGCCCCAGGGCTGCCGTGGCTCCTGCTGCTCCACATGTTGTGGGGCACCTTGATAGCCAATGTTGGCTTAAGTTACCTCCAGCTTTGCTTCTGTACATTCTTTAGAGATAGGATATAAACTTTGAAATGACCATTTTCTTTTTAAATGAATGATAAAGAAACTGTTGTTCCTTCATTAGGCAGTGACCACTCTCCACCCTTCTGCAAGCCTGGCCAGAGATGCCATTCTCCACTTCCACTGGGCACCTGGAGCCGGAACCTGGAGTCTTCCAAGACCCCAGACCAGCCTCTGCTGACAGTTCTCTTGTAAAGATACTGAGGATGGGATTACAGGTGGTGGCTCATGCCTGTAATTCCAACACTTTGGGAGGCTGAGGTGGGTGGATCACTTGAGCTCAAGAGTTCGAGACCAACCTGGGCAACATGGCAAAACTCTGTCTCTACAAAAAATACAAAATAATACAAAATAAGCTGGATATGGTGGTGTGCACCAGTAGTCCCAGCTACTCGGGAGGCTGAGGTGGGAGGATGGCTTGAGCCTAAGAGATGAAGGTTGCAGTGAGCCGAGATTACACCACTGCACTCCAGCCTCGGTGACAGAGCCAGACTTGGTCTCAAAAAAAAAAGATACTGAGGATGAAGGATGAGTCAGTCATGACAGAATCCCGGGTGAAACACTAAGAGAGTGAGATGCTGTTTAATAAAATAAATGGAGGGCAGTTTGCAGTATGAGATGAAGGAGGCCTTAAGCTAGAAGTTGGGGTAGAAAGTTTAAGAAGAAACGAGAAAATGCTGTCTTGGAAAAAGGAGATATATGCTTATTGGCCAAGTATAAGTACTGATCTGAGTTAGACCAGTGCAGTTCTCTCTTCCTGGAATTTGGATTCAGGACCCAAATAAGCTGAAAGGGTTTGCTGGAGGCACTGGGCACATATGACATTTGAATTCAGGGGCCAAGTTTCCCTATTTGCATGTGGCTGTTTGGAGCCATCAATGGGCCAGATGAGAAAGCAGATTCAACCTGCAGGTTGAAGCACAGTATTTTGGGGGGAAAATTCTTAATTCTAAAACTCATCTGATCCAAGAGTTTCAGATAAGAACTGTGAATCTGTACTACCCCAATTTTACAGTTGGGTCAACTGAGGCTCAGAGAGGTTAGGCCACTGTAAAACTAGTACATGAGAAAGCTAAGGTTCATTCCGACCCCATGCTCGTTTGGCATGAAACTAGCGCCAAGACGATTATTAAAGAGCTAGACACTGGCATTTGGATTCAGGACCCAAATAAGCTGAGAGAGTTTGCTGGAGTCACTGGACACATATGACATTTGAATTCAGGGGCCAAGCTTCCCATTTGCCTGTGGCTGTTTGGAGCCACCAATGGGCCAGATGACACAGCAGATTCAAACTGCAGGTAGAATCAGGAGAAGTGGAAGAGACTTCAAGGCCCCAGAGAAAAACATAAGCTGGGTTGGCCTCTTAATAACATTTTTTTTTTTTGCCTTCAGTTAAGGCTCTCAAAGGCCTGGGTCTCATAAGATTTATTTTATTAAATAATTCTTCTAGCTACTTGGGAGACTGAGGCAGGAGAATCGCTTGAACCGAGGAGGCGGAGGTTGCGGTGAGCCGAGATTGCGCCACTGCACTCCAGCTTGGAGACAGGGCCAGACTCCATCTCAAAAATAAAAAATAAATAAAAAATTCTTCTTCTTCTTCGTCTTTCTTCTTTCTTCTTCTCCTCCTTCTCCTTCTTCTTTTCTTCTTCTTCCTCGTCCTTCTTCTACTTCTCCTTCATTCCCTCCCCCTCCTTCCTCCCTCCTCCCCCTCCTCCTCCTTCCTCCTCCTCCTCCTTCTCCTTCTTCTTTTCTTCTTCTTCCTCGTCCTTCTTCTACTTCTCCTTCATTCCCTCCCCCTCCTTCCTCCCTCCTCCCCCTCCTCCTCCTTCCTCCTCCTCCTCCTTCTCCTTCTTCTTTTTGCTAATCATACAACCCTTGACTAAAGATCTACTTGCCATTAAAATGGAAATTTGTTATTCCCTATGACCGTAGCAAACAGGCAGCTGATTTATTGAAGCGGGTGGGAATGAAGGTGGGGTCTTCTTGCCACTATTCAACTTGACAAGTTTGAGTTATAATTCTTCAGTGAAGAGCTGAAACAAAACCCTGTTACTACAATCAGTTGGTCTGACTATCCAATTAGTATTTTTTTATGTTTCTACTTAACATTTGGGAAATAGTCGTCTGCCTTTAAATAACCGCCACCTCCTGCCCGCCTCTCAGCTACATACCCATAGTAGCTGAATGTCCCTTTACAGTTTATGAGAGGAAAGGATGAGTGACTTGTGCCGCTGGACTCTGCAGTCCATGATAGGATGGTATCACTTCCTCTGAGGTATGACATCTCAGCCCAGTGCAGCCCCCACACTGGGAAGGACCAGAATTTCCTGACTTCCTCTCTTACCTTTCTGGACTGGACTAAAGCTTGTTCTAGTATCCAAAGCCAAATTGATTGGATAAGATTCTGCCCACAGTGACAAACTATTGACTAGATATTTTTCTACATTTTTTTCCTCAATGGCTACTCAAAATTCTTTTAACCCTTCAATCTCAGCCAGGTTTCACATTGGTAGTCATATGTGAAACCAATCCTATATGACATACCAGTGCCAAATCCTCAGTATCATGCACCCAAAGACATTTCCATTTTTACAAAGTATTCTCAGAGATGCAAAGTCACAACCTGAAGAAATGAATGATGGGATTTCAGGTATGATTTAGAAAAAGTACCGACTTTCCAACTTATTAAACTTCCCTCAAACTAATCTGCAACTTTTCTGTCTCTATAACTCACAGTTCAGTGGCCTTCCTGAAACTGCTCAATTCTAATGAGTTCTAAAGCAGAAGATAAGGTATGACTACTTGTTCTTCCTTTCTCATTTTTATTTTCATAGAATTTGAGAGTACAAATACATAGTTGAGAATCATCCTTAAATATTTAGTTCAAGGTTCAACATTGTAACTAGAAACTCACTATTGTATACTTCAGCACTGTTTAAAATAGCAAAAAACAAGAGAAATCATCTTGGTGCCCAGCAATAGGGGATTAGCAAATACATTGTGATATAGTCAAAGAATAGAACCCCAATTAGCACTGAAAAGCAAAACATGCGTTTACTCAATGACTAGATTTGGGACAATCAGGTAGTCTTCTGGGAAGAAAAAGTTAGACTCCTTATCTCATACGTCACACTAGAATAAGTCTAATTTAATGTAATTCTAATTCAATCTGATTTATTCAAAGCTTCAAGTAAAATATGAAATCATAATGATACTGAAAAGAAAACATGGGAGAATCCTTTCTCTACTCTCATATGGGGAAGGCAAGACACAAAATTCAGATGCCATAAAAGATAGATTTATATCATTTACTACAGAAACACTTGATAAATTGATAAATTTGACTACACAAACAAAAAAATTTTGCATGACAAAAGTCAACACAGTGACAGTAACTGAAGTGGGCGATGATCTTGTGAACCTCTGAGGCCACTGTGATGACCTTGGCTCTTACTCCAGGAGATGAGAGTTGTTTGGGAGCTTTGAGCAGATGTGATATGACTTAAATGTTAGCAGGATCTGTGACTGCACTGTGCAGAATGGACCATGGTGTGTGTGAGGAGATGATGGTGCTCAGCCCACGGCAGTGGCAGTGGAGGTGGAGGGAAGTGGTTGGATTCTGGGTGCTGTCAGGCACTGCTCCTGGCCCTGCACCATTTTCTCTCATCCTCACTACCACCCTATGAGGTAGGTCCTTTATCCTATAGGGGAGGAAAGATTTTTCCCTCTACCCTCCTAGGTTCCGTAGCTGGATCAATAAGATAGACTTACATCCAGCAGATCAACGGGAGAAAAAGTATACACGATTATTAGTATTTTTATTATTATTTTTGAGACAAGGTCTTGTTCTATCACCAGGCTGGAGTGCAGTGGCACAATCTCAACTCACTGAAATCTCCCCCTCCCAGTGGCGTAATCTCGACTCACTGAAACCTCCACAAACTATCCTCCTACCTCAGCCTCCCAAGTAGACGGGACTACGGGAACATGCCACCATGCCTGGCTCATTTTTGTATTTTCTTGTAGAGATGGGTTTTCGCCATGTTGCCCAGGCTGGTCTTGAACTTGTGAGCTCAAGCGATCTGTCTGCCTCTGCCCTCTAAAGTGCTGGGATTATAGGCATGAGCCACTGTGCCTGGCCACAATTATTAATTTTTATTATTAGGTGTGTGGGAGCGTCACAGGGAACATGTGAATACCCCCAAATGTGCTGAGAGTAGACAGTGTATATACTCTTCGAATAGGAGATGGGGAGGAGACATGTCAGCCACTTAAGGGAGACTAAGTGATTTTTAGGAAAGGTGAATGGCCCTTGGAAGAATAAATGGGAGATATGATAATGCAGGGAAGAAAAGATGTCTTTTTTTTATCCCTTGCTAGGTTCATGACTGAAGCCCCTACAACAGAGGCAGATTAACAAGAGAAAAAGATACAAATGTATTTAATATAAGTTTATGTGACAAGGGGCCTTCAGAAATGAAGACCCAAAGAAACAAGTAAACCTGTGTATATTTTATGCTTGACTTGATGAAGTGGACGGTTGTGCAGAAGAAGTGTAATTGGGCAAAGGAGGTATAATTAGTGGTAATAAACTGAGGGGAATTTAGCAAGGCCTGTCTGGTCAGATTCTTCTCTGTGTCCCTGTGTCTTCAGAGATAAGGACATTTCCTTTTCTCCAGGTATAGGGAGGCCACCTCTAAAATGAGGGTCTTATGACCTGCTTCAGAGGAAGGTCAGAGGATTCTTTTTTGACCTCCCTCAGGGGAGAAGGGTGGGAGAAGGTCAGAGAGTAACTTTCCTGCTTCTGCTGTTTTCTCAAAAGCCAAGGGTATTAGTCAGTTTTTAGGCTGCTGATAAAGACCTACCTGAGACTGGGAAGAAAAAGAGATTTAATTGGACTTACAGTTTCACATAGCTGGGAAGGCCTCAGAATCATAGTGAGAGGTGAAAGGCACTTCTTACATGGCGGCATCAAGAGAAAATGAGGAAGAAGCAAAAGTGGAAATCCCTGATAAACCCATCTCATGAGACTTACTCACTATCATGAGAATAGCATGGGAAAGACTGGCCTCCATGATCAATTACCTCCCCCAGGTTCCCTCCCACAACATGTGGGAATTCTGGGAGATGCAATTCAAGTTGAGATTTAGGCTGGGACACAGCCAAATCATATCATTCCGCCCCTGGCCCCTTCAAATCTCATGTCCTCACATTTCAAAATCAATTATGCCTTCCCAGCAGTCCCGCAAAGTCTTAACTCATTTCAGCATTAACCCAAAAGTCACAGTCCAATGTCTCATCTGAGATAAGGCAAGTCCCTTCTGCCTATGAGCCTGTAAAATCAAAAGCAAGCTAGTTACTTCCTAGATACAACTGGGGTAAATACAGCCATTCCAAATGCAAGAAATTGGTCAAAACAAAGGGGTTACAGGGCCCATGCAAGTCCGAAATCCTGTAGGGCAGTCAAATTTTAAAGCTCCAGAATTATCCTCTTTGACTCCAGGTCTCACATCCGGGTCACACTGATGCACAAGGTGGGTTCCCATGGTCTTGGGCAGCTCCGCCCCTGTGGCTCTGCAGGGTACAGCCTCCCTCCTGGCTGCTTTCACGGGCTGGTGTTGAGTGTTTGTGGCTTTTCCAGGCACACAGTGGAAGCTGTCAGTGGATCTACCATTCTGGGGTCTGGAGGACGGTGGCCCTCTTCTCACAGCTCCACTAGGCGGTGCCCCAATAGGGACTCTGTGTGGGGGTTCCAACCCCATATTTCCTTTCTGCACTGCCCTAGCAGAAGTTCTCCATGAGGATTCTGCCCCTGCAGCAAACTTTTGCCTGGGCATCTAGGTATTGCCATGCATCTTCTGAAATCCAGGCAGAGGTTCCCAAACATCAGTTCTTAACTTCTATGTACCCACAGGCTCAACACCACGTGGAAGCTGCCAAGGCTTGGGGCTTCCACCCTCTGAAGCAACAGCCCAAGCTGTACGTTGGCCCCTTTCAACCACGGCTGGAGGGGCTAGGACATAGGGCACCAAGTCCCTAGGCTGCACACAGCACAGGGACCCTGGTCCTGGCCCATGAAACCATTTTTTCCTCCTGGGCTTCTGGGCTTGTGATGGGGGGGCGCTGCCGTGAAGGTCTTTGGCATGGCCTGGAGACATTTTCCCCATGGTCTTGGGTATTAGCTTTCGGCTTCTTGCTACTTATGCAAATTTCTGCAGCCGGCTTAAATTTCTCCCCAGAAAATGGGTTTTTCTTTTCTATCACATTGCAAATTTTCTGAACTTTTATGCTCTGTTTCCCTTATAAAACGGAATGCCTTTAACAGCACCCAAATCACCTCTTGAATGCTTTGATGCTTAGAAATTTCTTCCTCCAGATACCCTAACTCATCTCTCCCAAGTTCAAAGTTCCACAAATCTCTAGGCAGGGGCAAAATGCTGCCAGTCTCTTTGCTAAAACATAACAAAAGTTATCTGTGTTCCAGTTCCCAACAAGTTCCTCATCTCCATCCGAGACCACCTCAGCCTGGACTTTATTGTCCATATTGCTATCAGCATTTTGGGCAAAGTCGTTCAACAAGTCTCTAGAGAGTTCCAAACTTCCCCACATTTTCCTGTCTTCTTCCGAGCCCTCCAAACTGTTACAACCTCTGCCTGTTACCCAGTTCCAAAGTCACTTCCACATTTTCAGGTATTTTTCAGTAAACTGGTACCCACTCTACTGGTACCAATTTACTATATTAGTCTGTTTTCAGGCTGCTGATAGACATACCTGAGACTGGGAAGAAAAAGAGGTTTAAGAAAAAGAGGTTTAACTGGACTTACAGTTCCACATGGCTGGGGAGGCCTCAGAATCATGGTGGGAGGCAAAAGGCATTTCTTACATGGCAACAGCAAGAGAAAAATAAGGAAGAAGCAAAAGTGGAAACCCCTGATAAACCCATCATATCTCATGAGACTTATTCACTATCACAAGAATATCATGGGAAAGACTGGCCCCCATGATTCAATTACCTCCCCATGGGTCCCTCCCACAACATGTGGGAATTCTGGGAGATAAAATTCAAGTTGAGATTTGGGTGGGGACACAGCCAAACCATATCACCAAGGTAATATATTTTTGGGGTACTGTGTCCAGAACCCCATTAATAGTTCATGACAAAGTTTGTCTGAGTGCAGTGCTGATTTCTTGTCTCTATTTCGTGATCAAAGTCGATCTTCCCTGGTTGATCAACCTCCCGGGGAGGGGACTGATGACAACTGAATTTCTTTTGGAGTTTCTATCTTTAGGCAAATAAGAGGAGTTCAAAGAAAGCTTCTCCTTGCATTTGCTATTTTTCAAGTGCTTTCAGCTCAAACTAATCCCTATGCCAGACAGACATGTTTTAGAGTGGCATATTCTGCCACCTTCGTTCCCTGTTGCACAGATCAGGAAACAGATTCAGAAAGGCTACACCACTAGTAAGCAGAAGATTCAACCCAGGCTTAGCCACACCCAAAGCCCAGGTTCTTTGCACGCCACTCCACTGCCCTGGTAAGTCAAGACATTTCACCAGCTGAGATCTTTATGCTAATTTGGAACTTTCCATAAAGTATCATATTATTTTGTATTTTTAGTAGAGACGGGGTTTCACCATCTTGGTCAGGCTGATCTCGAACTCCTGACCTCGTGATCCGCCCACCTTGGCCTCCCAAAGTGCTAGGATTACAGGTGTGAGCCACCACACCTGACCATAATTTTCTTAAGGTCTAATATCTATAACTCATAAGAAAATGTCCAATTGTTTTTAAAAATTGGTCAAAGAATATGAATAGAGTGTTCACAGAAGAGGAAATACAACTGATTCTTAATAGAAAATGATGTTCATTTTCACTAATAATAAGAGACATTTAAATTAAAAAGGGAACTACCAATTTTCAGCCATTAGTTTGTTAAACTCCTAATCATTTCACATTTGGAAGAAACATGTGCCGTCCTCATATGCTGCCAGTGAGGTTGTAAATGGAACAATCTCTCAAAGGGGAAATTTGGTAACAACTCTCAAAAATAAAGATATTCATGTACTTCACGAGGCCCCAATAGAAATGGGAAAAGTTCCCTTGTCCCCCTCATAGGGCATGCTATGGGGATGGGGCATGCTATGGGGATGTGGCTTGCTTCTTCAGTACCCTGCTGCTCAAACCTGTAGGGGAGCAAACAGAATGGAAGGCTGCGGGGCTCCAACCCCACTGCAGTGTCTAGGGGTGAACGTTTATGACTCCTAAGCCCCAGTGGGCGTGTGTTACAGGATGCTCTTTTAGTTTTTTTCTTTTAATGTCTCCATCTGTAGGTGGCTTGTGTTAACCAACTCAATGAAACTCTCTATTTAGTCACAAGGACAGACGGCTTTCTGTATCCTGGGTTCTTGCCTTGGTGTACTGGAAGAATCGGATCACACCTGGGCTTGGAGAATGAGTGCAAAGTTTTACTGAGTGGAGGTAACTTGGAGGAAGTCAGAAGGGGATATAGTGGGAAGGTTTTCCCGTGGAGTCGGGCTGCTCAGCAGCCTGGGCTCTCCTGCGATTGCCCCAGCAAAACTCCTCATCGTTCTGCTGGTGACTGTTGGTACATTCCCCTCGACATCCAACCACCCATGTGTTCCTCCATCTATGTGCTCCTCTCAACGTCCAGCAGCCTGTATGTCTGTCTTGCTAGGGTCTCGGGTTTTTAAAGACACAGGATGGGGGTATGGCAGGCCAGGGTGGTCTTGGGAAATGCAACATTTGGGCAGGAAATGCCTGTCCTCATCTAGGTCCGTGGGGTTGGAGCCCTAGCCAGGGACCCTGCCCTCCTCTACCCAGCACTTCCTTTCCTCACTTTCATATCATTTAAAGGCACCATGCTCTTTCCTTCCCAGTACTTCCATATATCACTTTGACCCTAGATTTCCACATTGAGGAATTTATTCCATACACAAACACAAGAATATTTTTGTAACTATAATAGCAAAAAACTGGGAACAACCTAAAAGTACACCAACAAGGCACTGGTTAAATACCATGTAGTGGCTGGGCACAGTGGCTCATGCCTGTAATCTCAGCACTTTGAGAGGCCAAGGTGGGCAGATCACTTGAGGCCAGGAGTTCAAGACCAGCCTGGCCAAGGTGATAAAACCCTGTCTCGACTAAAACTACAAAAATTAGCTGGGTGTGGTGGCACATGCCTATAATCCCAGCTACTTGGGAAGTTGAGGTAGGAGAATCGCTTGAACCTAGGAGGTGGAGTTTTCAGTCAGTCAAGATCACGCCACTGCACTCCAGCCTGGGTGACAGAGGGAGACTCTGTCTCGAAAAAGAAAAATAATAATAATAATTAATTTTAAAAAGATTTTTGGCCAGGCATAGTGGCTCACGCTATAATCCCAGCACTTTGGGAGGCCGAGGCAGGCAGATTACCAGAGATCATGAGTTCGAGACCAACCTGACCAACATGGAGAAACCCCGTCTCTACTAAAAATACAAAATTAGCCAGGCGTGGTGGCGCATGCCTGTAATCCCAGCTACTCGGGAGGCTGAGGCAGGAGAATCACTTGAATCCGGGAGGTGGAGGTTGTGGTGAGCCA
>NW_012107753.1:1212350-1214917 GCF_000951045.1 Mandrillus leucophaeus | reverse complement strand
TGGGTGACAGCGCAAGAAGAAAGAGAGAGAAGAAAGGAAAGAAAGAAAGAAAAGAAAGGGGAAAGAAAGAAAGAAAGAGAGAGAGAGAGAGAAAGAAAGAGAGAAAGAGAAAGAAAGAAAGAAAGAAAAAGAAAGAAAGAGAAAGAAAAAAGAAAAAGAAGGAAGAAAGAAAGAAAGAAAAAGAAAGAAAGAAAAGAGCTTAACTATCTAAAAGCATTTTTATCTAGGGCGGCCCTGCAAAAATAGATGGCGGGCTGGATTTGCCTGAGTCTCAGGCCCCAATTTCCCACCCCCTGGGTAAGATAACGGTATTGGTCATTGCACTCTGGTTATGTAAGAGAATGTCCTTGTTTTCAGAAAATACTACACACGAAAGTATTTACAGTGAAAACGTCATTCTGTTTCTAACTTGTCTGGCGAGTGCTTGTCTAGCTTCTGCTTGCACAGTTCCCTTGATGAGGAACTCATTTTATCAAGTGGCTTATTTTCTTACAGGACAACATAGAAAATTATTTATCAGATAAAATATATATATATATTTCCATGTGAGACAAATGCTAGAATAAATACAATTATTTTAAAGTGAATGAAATTGGCCTTTTGATAACAAGACTAAAAAATCGGCGTTTTTCAGGTGCAAAGTGAGATTGCAAGCAGGCCAGCGAGGTGGAGCCAATGTTTAACCAGTCCTCCACCTAGTGGCCAAAGCTTGAATGAACTACTGTGGAACGACCAAAGTCTCCCTCCAAAAGGGCCAAGGGCAGAGGAAAAAATACGTTAAATTAACTTTATTTTGACAACGAGTAGAATAGAAATTCATGATTTTAAATGTACAGAAAAAGTAGATGATTATTCTTCTAGCAAGAAACTGAACATATTTTTTCTTATGTGAGGAAAATAATTTCCTAAGTTGAACCCAAATTCTATAACAGATCAGTTGTAAATAAAATTATATTCTCAATGCAAACAAATATTGCTTACTTAATTCCTTCCTGAAGACAATTTTACAAGGAAAAAAACACAAAATTATGAAATTCCAAATGGCTTGCTTGAATCACCTCAGCTCCTGGGAAGATAAAAGGTAAAGATTTGTCCATTGGAAAGGTATCTGTAACTTGTGGAAATACGAGAAAATAATGAATGCCCATGAACATATTAAATTTAACCTAGGAAGTTTGAATGTAATTCAAAGCATTTTACATACTCACCAACTGTGAAATTCAACAACACTGCTTACAGTTGGCCAATTATAGATTCCTATGGACACATACGTGATTCAAACCATACAGCTTGCTCTAGCTTATGTAAACCAACTACAAGTCAATGGGCATCACTCCCTCTTCCAGGATTACAGAGTCAGGTGAGATCATCAGCAGGGAAATTGGGCAGCTGGTGCTGTAATGGTTCCATGACAGATGTTAAGAGTCAAGGCTTAGAAATCTAGAATCTCAGGGGCCAGGCGTGGTGACTTACGCCTGTAATCCCAGCACTTTGGGAGGCCGAGGTGGGCGGATCACAAGGTCAGGAGATCAAGACCAGGAAAATGGCGTGAACACGGGAGGTGGAGCTTGCAGTGAGCCGAGATCGCGTCACTGCACTCCAGCCTGGGCGACAGAGCAAGACTCCGTCTCAAAAAAAAGAAAAAAAAAAAAAAAAAGAAATCTAGAATCTCAGGTTTGGAAGGGCACCCTAAAGATCACCTTGCTTGGCCAGCTGACTGATCTTTGAATCCCTTTTTTGACATTTCCAGCAAAGAATAGTCAATCTTGTTTAAGCCCTGAGAGTAATGGGCAGCTCAAGACTACGTCCCAAGGTTCTTTCCATTCTTGCCAAGTTGGAATATCTCTTGAGCAGCCAAAATTGTTCTTGCAGACTTTCACCTCTAACCCGCTGGTACCCCTTTCAAGAACAAGTCTACCATGTCTGCATATGAAAGTCTTCACATATTTGAAGATAACTACTATGTCCCACTGAAGCATTTAAAAAAAATCTGGATGAAGCATTTTCAGTTCTTCATATCTCACTGTTTTGTTATCTACTTAAACCTTTCATGCTTTTCCACATTGGTCTATTAAGTCATGCATCTACTCATCAATTTTTTCATTAGTATTTATAGATCCAACTGTTGGAGTTGTCTTCTACCTCTATTGAATTGCATGTTTCCAAAGTAAGTCCATCCTTTTAACCCACTGAAGTCTTTGGATCCAGAATTTTTCTATGCCCACCAGCTTTGTATCATTTCAAGTTTGAGTCTATTTCTGTTCAAATTCTGTCACTAGAATTTTCCCATGCTTTATTTAATCCTTACAACAACCTGTTATTAAGTGAAGATATCTTGAAAGTGATAGTGATTGGCAGTCCGGCAATAGTTAATCCATTTTATAGAGAAAATAAAAAGCAGGTGACCGAGCTAGTCATTCAAAGATGGTATCCAATGAACCATGACTCTCAGTTTTCATGCCTACTCCCAGTGTGGTCCCCTTTCACATTAAACCTGGGCTTGACCTGTGGCTCAGTTGGTAACATTGTCTAGGTTGAATGGGATTTCTTTTTTTTTTTTTTTTTTT
>NW_012107753.1:1206790-1209935 GCF_000951045.1 Mandrillus leucophaeus | reverse complement strand
CAGATTACCAGAGATCATGAGTTCGAGACCAACCTGACCAACATGGAGAAACCCCGTCTCTACTAAAAATACAAAATTAGCCAGGCGTGGTGGCGCATGCCTGTAATCCCAGCTACTCGGGAGGCTGAGGCAGGAGAATCACTTGAATCCGGGAGGTGGAGGTTGTGGTGAGCCAAGATCCTGCCATTACACTCCAGCCTGGGCAAGAAGAGTGAAACTCCGTCTTAAAGAAAAAAAAAGTTTTTAAAAAATACCATGTAGTACTATGCAGTTGTTTAAAATTTCCCAAAGCAATAGCCTTTGGAAAGAGCAGCAGGGAAACTTACATTTCACAGCATTCTCTTTTGTATGTGTACCATTTAACTTTTGTACTGTGTATGTATTGCTTAATTTAAAAAATACATATATTATTTAATTTATTTTTTGAGGCAGGGTCTCACTCTGTTGCCCAGGCTGGAATGCAGTGAAATCATGGCTCACTGCAGCCTCAACCTCCTCTGCTCAAGTGATCCTCCCACCTCAGCCTCCTGAGTAGCTGGGATTACGGACATGTGTTACCATGCCCAGATAATTTTTTTTCTTTTTTCTTTTTTTCTGTAGAAATGGGATCTTGCTATGTTGCCCAGCCTGGTCTCACATTCCTGGGCTCAAGTGTTCCTCCTGCCTCAGTCTCTCAGAGTGCTGGGGTTACAGGCATGAGCCACCGTGCCTGGCCAAATATATGAATTTTTAAAAATGAAAAGTGAAACTAAGGTTGAAGTCGTAACAATTGCCAACATTTAGTGTGGTGGTTATTCTATAGGCCAAACATTGTTCCAAGAGATTTATTGAATCAGCTCATAAAATTTTCACAAAAATTAAAGGGGAAAGAACTATTACTATTTTAATTGCACAAAGAGAGAAACCGAGGTCCACAGAAGTTAAATAAGTAGGTTGGATTCCAAGCCAAATAAAGGACATTAGTGGGACAATTGGAAAGATTTGAATAACGGTTGTAGATTAGATCGGGGATCTGCAAGCTTTCTTTGTAAAGGGCCAGAGAGTAAATATTTTAGGCTCTGTAGACCAAACGGTGAGAGAACCTCAGCAGGTCTCTGTCACAAGCAGTAAATTGTGCATGTGCGGCACAAAAGCAGGCATAGTTGTGTGAACAAATGAGCATGTTGAGTTCTGATAAATCTAATGTATCAATATTGAAACATGAATATCATATGACTTTCATGTGTTAAATAGTTCTTAACTGGCTGGGTGTGGTGGCTCATGCCTACAATTCTAGCACTTTGGGAGGCCAAGGCCACTGGATCAGTTGAAATCAGGAGTTCGAGATCAGCCTGGCCAACGTGATGAAACCCCATCTCTACAAAAATTAGCCGGGTGTGGTGTCACATGCCTGTAATCTTAGCTACTCAGGAGGCCGAGGCATGAGAATCCTTTGAACTTAGGAGGTGGAGGTTGCAGTGAATCGACATCATGCCACTGCACTCCAGCCTGGGTGACAGCGCAAGAAGAAAGAGAGAGAAGAAAGGAAAGAAAGAAAGAAAAGAAAGGGGAAAGAAAGAAAGAAAGAGAGAGAGAGAGAGAAAGAAAGAGAGAAAGAGAAAGAAAGAAAGAAAGAAAAAGAAAGAAAGAGAAAGAAAAAAGAAAAAGAAGGAAGAAAGAAAGAAAGAAAAAGAAAGAAAGAAAAGAGCTTAACTATCTAAAAGCATTTTTATCTAGGGCGGCCCTGCAAAAATAGATGGCGGGCTGGATTTGCCTGAGTCTCAGGCCCCAATTTCCCACCCCCTGGGTAAGATAACGGTATTGGTCATTGCACTCTGGTTATGTAAGAGAATGTCCTTGTTTTCAGAAAATACTACACACGAAAGTATTTACAGTGAAAACGTCATTCTGTTTCTAACTTGTCTGGCGAGTGCTTGTCTAGCTTCTGCTTGCACAGTTCCCTTGATGAGGAACTCATTTTATCAAGTGGCTTATTTTCTTACAGGACAACATAGAAAATTATTTATCAGATAAAATATATATATATATTTCCATGTGAGACAAATGCTAGAATAAATACAATTATTTTAAAGTGAATGAAATTGGCCTTTTGATAACAAGACTAAAAAATCGGCGTTTTTCAGGTGCAAAGTGAGATTGCAAGCAGGCCAGCGAGGTGGAGCCAATGTTTAACCAGTCCTCCACCTAGTGGCCAAAGCTTGAATGAACTACTGTGGAACGACCAAAGTCTCCCTCCAAAAGGGCCAAGGGCAGAGGAAAAAATACGTTAAATTAACTTTATTTTGACAACGAGTAGAATAGAAATTCATGATTTTAAATGTACAGAAAAAGTAGATGATTATTCTTCTAGCAAGAAACTGAACATATTTTTTCTTATGTGAGGAAAATAATTTCCTAAGTTGAACCCAAATTCTATAACAGATCAGTTGTAAATAAAATTATATTCTCAATGCAAACAAATATTGCTTACTTAATTCCTTCCTGAAGACAATTTTACAAGGAAAAAAACACAAAATTATGAAATTCCAAATGGCTTGCTTGAATCACCTCAGCTCCTGGGAAGATAAAAGGTAAAGATTTGTCCATTGGAAAGGTATCTGTAACTTGTGGAAATACGAGAAAATAATGAATGCCCATGAACATATTAAATTTAACCTAGGAAGTTTGAATGTAATTCAAAGCATTTTACATACTCACCAACTGTGAAATTCAACAACACTGCTTACAGTTGGCCAATTATAGATTCCTATGGACACATACGTGATTCAAACCATACAGCTTGCTCTAGCTTATGTAAACCAACTACAAGTCAATGGGCATCACTCCCTCTTCCAGGATTACAGAGTCAGGTGAGATCATCAGCAGGGAAATTGGGCAGCTGGTGCTGTAATGGTTCCATGACAGATGTTAAGAGTCAAGGCTTAGAAATCTAGAATCTCAGGGGCCAGGCGTGGTGACTTACGCCTGTAATCCCAGCACTTTGGGAGGCCGAGGTGGGCGGATCACAAGGTCAGGAGATCAAGACCAGGAAAATGGCGTGAACACGGGAGGTGGAGCTTGCAGTGAGCCGAGATCGCGTCACTGCACTCCAGCCTGGGCGACAGAGCAAGACTCCGTCTCAAAAAAAAGAAAAAAAAAAAAAAAA
>NW_012107753.1:1171844-1205880 GCF_000951045.1 Mandrillus leucophaeus | reverse complement strand
GCTGCAACCTCTGCCTCCTGGGTTCAAGCAATTCTCCTGCCTCAGTCTCCCAAATAGCTGGGACTACAGGCACATGCCACCACTCCCAGCTAATTGTGTGTGTGTGTGTGTGTGTGTGTGTGTATTTTTAGTAGTAGAGATGGGGTTTCACTGTGTTAGCCAGGATGGTCTTGATCTCCTGACCTCATGATCTACCCTCCTTGGCCTCCCAAGAGAGTGATTTTTAATTGCCTTTTGAGTCAAATCATTCAGCTGGTAATAGATGAAACTTATGTCCTCCTCGCTAAGAAATGACAAACACAACCACAATACTAAACAATGGTATGAATGAAGCAGAATTGGAAATTATTTTGTGGGCAAAATGTAAATTAGAGCACATCTGAATGTTTTATTCAATTGGAATATATCCCAATGTTAAACTTAGAAAGTGAATAAAGCATATTAAATCAATTTGTCTCTGCAAATTTTAGAGTGTATGACTAGATTTGTCCATATCTGAAGAGTCATGAACAGTGCCATTCAATCCAATTATCTAAATTTTACAGGCATCTTGCTGTGCCAATAATTGAAAACAACTATTTTGTTTCCGTAAAATTATCATATCTTCAGGTCAATAAAAATATTTTCACATTTTAAATTCATGGGAACTTTTTTCCTGCCCATAAAGAGAAGAGATTGATAAATATATTGATAATCCTTGGAAGGAATTTGTCTTTAAGGGGAAAAAAGGTATCCGATTTGCCTCTATTTTATTTGAAGGCAGAGCTGAGCTTGCCTGAAGACATGTAGAAACGTACAGCTTCTGGATCAAAGAGAGGTCATGACGTAATCAGGATTCTTTGATGCAAGTAACAGCAACTGACTGGGGCTATCTAAAATCAGCTCTCCACTTCCAGAGGACATGCCAGTACTGAATGCCTCTGCTATCACTGGGTACCATCACCATGTGGCACATGGTGAAAGATGCTAACTGCCCTTCAACTCTGGTCCCTGGGCATTGGATTAGCCAGCTTGGGTCATGTGCCTCTGCCTCCATGATGGACATGGAGGAGGAAGATTTCATCCTGATATTCTTTGGTGAGAGTTGAGTTACCACATCTCACTGACACCACACAAGGTGCAGAATTCCTGCAAATTAAAATGGGGGGTTGGATGTGGGGACAGTCCGAATTAAAATAAAAGCTCTTTACAATATTCATCTCTACAGTGTCGGTGCTTTTGACTTAAGGGCCCAGCTCTGACCTACATTTCCCAGAACATTTTTGTTCTTCACATCAACTGTCCTACCCCACTGCTTCTTCCTGCCCAAGCCTGTCCCATTATATTACCTAAGTATTCATGATTCATCACTAACTCATTCTCTCCCATCCACCCCCACCACCCCCACCACTACTATCTCCTTCCAATTCCAGTTGGATTTTTCTCCCCAAGTCATGGGAAATTCATCACTAGTGTATGAAGAAGGAAGCACAAGAATGGGAAGGAGTGAGGCGGGGGCTATCTGCAGAGGAAAGTTCTTGTTCTCGCTGCCAAGGCTGAAGCAGGGGCAATATGTGTTCTAATGCCTGTGACAAGAAATCTGGGTGCAGGTCACTGCAGCTCTCAGCTCCTGCAGTTCAGCCACTGCCCGCCCCACCAGCTTCCCAGACCATGTCCAATCTCGAGCGCATCTTCATCACCATGAGGCCACACATCGTGCAGTGGGGCCTGCTGGGCAATGTCATGAGGCACTTTGAGCTGAAGGGATTCCACCTTTGGGCCTCTGAGGAACACCTGAAGCAGCGCTACCCTGACCTGAAAGACTATCCATTCCTCTCTGGGCTGGTGGAGTGCATGAACTCAGGGCCAGCCATGGCCATGGAGAGGGTGCTGAGTGTAGTGGAGACAGGCCGAGTGATGCTTGGGGAGACTAATCCAGGGGATTCTAAGCCAGGCACCACTGGCAGGGACTTCTGCATTCAGGTTGGCAGGGACATCATTCATGGCAGTGACTCAGTAAAAAGTGCTGAAAAATAAATCAGCCTATGGTTTATAGCTCCATGTCCCCAAATACCCTCAGCCCTGGGAAGCCAAGACAGTTGATGGTACTACATATTTCCAAGGTCAGATTCTGTGGGTGGGAAAAACTTAACCTGAAGAGCGGGCTGATTACAAGTCTTCTGCTTATGACTGGGCCTATGAACAAGAAGTGGACACAGCAGCAGTCTCCTTCAGCACTGCTTGGAGTGTCCCTGGACATGGCTCTTCATTCCATTGACTTGGAAGCAACAGGATTGATCATTCTTTTCTAAAGGATATTCACCAATAAAGCTGGAAACTGGAAACAAACAAACAAACGAAAAGGAATCTGAATGCATATGTGATGTAAATGGGTGAAAGATGGGCCCTGTTTCTTGGTCCTCATGTGTTCACTTCTTCGTAGCAGGCTAGGACCATGAACTCGAAGCCCACCAACACCAATTCAAATTTTTACACATATTACTTTAAATATAGCCCCTATAAGCCTATTTTTAGACAATTAGAGCCTGACTTCTTTGCACACCCTACAAAACTGCACCCAACACCCGCTCACCATATATAAGATACATCCTGTAGCTACTAAAAACTCCAACAGACCTGCTGCTCTTCAGAACTCTCTGACCCAGAGACTCCCCATCTTGCTGTTGAGTGACATTGCCTAGACCTGTGTACCGGCTCTCCCATTTCCCTCTCCACTCAGAGCTCCCTTGCCCTCTTCCCTTCCAGGTGGTGGCCCCATGCCCGCAGCTGTCTCTAGACCAGCTCTTGGTAGGAGGAACTTCCTTTCTTTCTTATGCAACCCTGTCACAGCACTATCGAATAAGCTCGTTGTGCAATATTGACATCTCATCTTTTCCCTAATCAGTCCTGAAATTTACAAACTTACCACAGTACCTATCTTATCTTAACCATGATCCAGGACTAAATTTCAGCTATATCAAGGATTAATTAGGCTTCCGTGAACTAATCTGGAAACATAACCATCAGAAATGTGTAGTGTCATCAACTGTCTTGGTTTCCCAGGACTGAGGGTATTTGGGGACATGGAAATTTTAGTACGAAAATTGGGAAGGGGCACAGGCAAACCACAATGAATTGATCACCCTAGGAATAACTGTTTCTAGTAACTGTTTCTTATAACTGCACCCCCAATGACTGATTTCAAGTCAACTTAGTGAGAAACTTTGGAGACAGCTGTTGGAAAGTATCTGCGCTCACTTTACTCAATGCAATCCAGCTTTTCAGTAGGGCAGATATGTATATCTTAACATGATTTTCTGACAGCTTCCCCTAGAAATCTTTATATTCAGATTATATTCAGTAATATTTTACACAGACCAAAACTGGGATACCAACGACATCAAGAGAATATTCATGACTTGGCTAAGAGTCAAAGAAAGATGTTATAGTGACCCAAGAAAAGAGCCAAGAAATAGCTAGAGTCTTTCTTTAGAAATTATTCTTTAAAAGCTTGATTATTCCTGGTTTCCGGCCAAAATTTACTCCAGGAAGACTAGACAGGCCATGCCAGCCAGAAGCCCAATTTTCAGGGCAGCTGCCCTTGAAGATGGGAGAAATTTTATTAACAACAAAGTTCCAAGGTCAGAATCTGCAGGTGGGAAAAACTCATGGTTGAAAATTGCCAACAAAAGACAAGTTCAGTGGTCTGTGCTAATCCCAGTGACTCAGGAGGCTGAGGCGGGAGGATCACTTGAGTTTAGGAGTTCATGACCAGCCTGGGCAACATAGTGAGACCCTGTCTCTAAAAAACAAAAAGAAAAAGAAAAAAGAAAATTGTAACAAACACCAATGAAATCAAACTGAGTCATGCGCATCAATTCGGGTGAAGCTTTCAGGAATCTCTAAATCTATTTTCTCGGTAGCCAGGAAAAACAGCAGCAACAACAAAAACTTACAGGGATGAACTTATTCTTTAAGTTTAAACTCCTTGTTTAGTATGCTTTTAATAGGACATCATGTGAATCTGTTAAAAAGCCACGCTTCTCATGATGTTTGTGTTAGTTTGGGTTCTCCCTAAAAACAGAGCCTGAGGAAAGAACTGGGGTGTAGAACATGGGAGGCAATCCCAGGAAACAGGAGAAAGGGAACTGGAAGAATGAGCGGGGAAGGAGAAAAATCAATGCAAGGAATGGTACATTATGAAGGCTACTGCCATGGGCAGTGTGAACTCAGTTCTGTCAGGAACACTGAAAAAGAAAAAAGATTCTGTGGGTCAGGAATTTGGGAGCAGCTTGTCTGGGCAGTTCTGGCTCTAGGTTTTTTATAGGTTGCTGCTGGATGTTCCTAGGAGCTATGATAATCTAAAGGCTTGTCTGGGCTGGGGGATGCCTCTCTCAGGTGACTCACTAATGTGACTAGCAAGTTAATACTGGCTTGTGACCTTAGGCCTCAGCTCCTCTCCACATGAGCCTCTCCACAGGGCTGTTTGATTGTCCTCACAATATGGCGGCCACCTTCCTCCAAAGCAAGTGATCCAAGAGATAAAAATGGAATATACAATGCATTTTATGATATGGCCTTGAAAGTCACACACTGTCACTTCTTTCATATACCATTGATCACACAGACCAGCCCTGATTCAATGTGGAAGAGACTATGTGAAGGTGTGAATTCCAGGGAGATAAGATTCTTGGTGGTCATCTTGGAGGTGGGCTTCCACCTAGCCTCACTTTCCTAGCCATGTTCTTGAGAGGATTAAATGAGATAATGCACATAAAGTTCTTAATACATTATGTGGTATAGTAAATACTCAATAAATTTAGTTATTACTATTGTTATGAGCTTCTCTTTTCTTTTATCTTCTTTCCAGCCAGAGACAGTCCATTTTCATAGTAGCTGTGATGATCGTAAATTAGTGGACAGCTAAATGTTTAACTGAATTGTTTAATTTCAAAGCCTAATCTGAGCATATCTGTGTAGAAAAACCTAATGCAACATTTAAATTTTTGAAGGGCAGCAGGTTATCTGAAAGCTTGAGAGCTCTTTCAACTTGAGAGCTGTTGTCTGATCATCACCCCTTTCACTTTAATAGCTCTGGACCCAACTGAAGCCCAAGGACTTAGCTATACTTCCTCCTCCCCTGGCACCTGCTTGTCATGCTAAGAATTGATCCTCTGAGAGAGGCTGGAGGCTATAAAAATTCACCTGTGTCCCTCACATCCTGGGGTGTTTCCTGATGGGCCTGAATCCCCCTCCTTAACTCACACCCCTAGCTTTCACCTGGACTCTTTAAAACCAGAAAAGCATTCTGCCTATTTCTTTGGTTTGATTCCTATGTTTGAGGTCTGGCTGTGTGGACAGATTTTATTCCTTTATGTCTCCCAAACTGCTCAAATCCTCACCTAGGTGGCATTTTAATCTAGTCTCCTTTTCCCCATCTGGTGAAGCAGTGGTGTATGAATAAACCCAACATCCTTGGCAGGAGAAAAACTTTTTGTCTGATTACTAGAGCTACAAAATATACCCCTTATCCAGTTGTACTTTTGGGGTAACATGATAGTCCACTTCCTTGCTCTTCTGTCCGTATTTGCTATTATCGACCATATTTGCTTTCTCTATCCTTAGCCATGGCCGTGTTTGTTTTGACATCAATAAGATTCTTAGATTAGGGCTGTGGTTCTTAGCCTTGGCTGCTCATTAGAACCACCTGAGAGCCTAAAAAATTTCCAATACCCTGGCTAAAAACCAGATCAATTACATAGGGTTCTCTGGACATGGAATCCAGTATTTTTTTCAAGCTTCCTATGTTGAGTCCAACGGGCAGCCAAGTTTGAAGGCAGTGATTCTCAGACTTTTTAAACTTAGAACCTCTTACCTCTCTTAAAAACTATTGCAGACTCCAGAGTTTTTGTTTATGTCGATTATATTTAGATATTTACCATATTAGAAGTTAAAAAATGTTTAATTCTAATGTTTGTTATTGTTACTTATAAGTAACAATAACAAACCTATTATATGTTAATATAAATAACATTTTTTAAAAAATGAGAAACAGCTTTATTTTCAAAAAATTAGAAGAGTAACTTTTTTTTTTTTTTTTTGTGACAGAGTCTTGCTCTGTCACCCAGGCTAGTGTGCAGTGGCATCATCTCAGCTCACTGCAACCTCCACCTCCTGGGTTCAAGCTATTCTCCTGCCTCAGCCTCCCGAGTAGCTGGGACTACAGGCATGTACCACCTCGTTTGGCTATTTTTTTTTTTTGTATTTTTAGTAGAGACGGGGTTTCACCATGTGGTCAGGCTGGTCTCGAACTCCTGACCTTAAATGATCCGCCCACCTCGGCCTCCCAAAGTGCTGGGATTACAGGCGTGAGCCACCGTGCCCAACCATATTGTTTTAAAATAAGTTTAATGTCTGGTTTAATTTTAAAAAGTTTGGATTATCGTATCTGCTTCTATATTCCATCTATTGGGAGTGCAACATGTCATGTGGCCTCCGGAAATCTCTGTATAGTCACAATGAGAGTAAAAAAGGCAAATTTTTGCATTATCATGAAAATTGTTTTGACTTCGTGGACCCCTCTTTCGGTCCCCCAGGCCACACTTTGAGAACGGATGCACTAGAAGGCTATAGAGTGAATGATGCCAAGGGAGTTAGTTAACAAGCGTCTCTTTTCACCTCGCTTTCAACTACCCTTCAGTTCTCCCTGCCCTTATTACTGTCGGCCTCTAGAGGGAGCGCGAGGTCCTTCACTCCAACACCCACAGGCTGCTGGTGCTGAGGTCAAATTTAAGTACCCGCAGGAGCTACAGGATTAGGACAGTGGGGATCTTGGGTTATAAGAAAAGGAATGAAAGTTTTGATTTCTTTTCCTCCTCCTTTTTGTTCTCCATCTTTTTCTCTTCCTCGCTCTTCCTCTTAGAATTCCTGAAGCATTTGACATTTTTCTTTGTTGAGCTTTCCTATTACTCCCATTCAGTTGGTGCAATAAAGAGAAGACAAGTAGAGATCTGAGAGTACAGGCTAGAACCATGGTTCTCCCCCTTCGTATTCAGTGGAACCACCTGGGCAGTTTGTTTAAATGCAGCTTCCGGCCGGGCGCGGTGGCTCACGCCTGTAATCCCAGCACTTTGGGAGGTTGAGGAGGGAGGATCACGAGGTCAGGAGCTCGAGACCCTACTAGCTAAAACGGTGAAACCCCATCTCTACTAAAAATACAAAAAAAAAATTAGCCGGGCGTGGTGGCGGGCGCCTGTAGTCCCAGCTACTCAGGAGGCTGAGGCAGGAGAATCGCTTGAACTTGGAAGGTGGAGCTTGCAGTGAGCGGAGATCACACCACGACGCCACTGCACTCCAGCTTGGGTGACAGAGAGAGACTCCGACTCAAAAAAAAAAAAAAAGGTAGTTTATGCTGTCCCTACCACAAACAAAAGCTGTTGATTTCATAGGACCAAGCTGAGACTCATGAATCAACATTTCTTAAAAAGGACCCCAGGTGATTCTAATCCAGGTGAGATTAGGTCCTGTCTAAAAAGGACCCCAGGTGATTCTGATCCAGGTGAGAGAAGTGGTCACCTGGGCCTGCATATTTCAGGTAAACGGAGCCTAAAGCTAAGTATACTTCTCAGGAGTGTAGAGTAAGCGTGGCCCTCACCCAATGTGGCTAGAACCCTCTGGAACTCAGTATCCTGAATTTTAAACACATCTCTCTCATTATGGCCAGAAAATTGCCTTTAAATTTTGCTTTTCTCCCCGCTTTATCTAGAGTCTCTTCTTTCCAATGGAAACACTGGAATATGTTCAGCGGCACCATGTAAGAATCATCTGAGACCAAGCTGCACGACAAAGCAGCATCAGGTAAAGAAACTGGTGATATTTGACCTGTAGAAAGGAAAATTTGATACAGATTAGGGAGCCATCTTTATACAAAGGCCTACAAATTTGTTTTAAATGACTCTAAAGGCGACATTCAGAAAGTCATTGGAAACTTGGAGACAAAAAAAATGTTATTCGTTCTATAGAATTTTCTGCAATCACAGCTGCCCAAACAAGAAATGGGCTGTCTTGGGAAGGGTGAGTTTATCATCACTGGAAATGTCTGAACACAGCTTGAATAATGCCTTGGTAGGGATGACAGGGGGGTGATTCAACCACAAGTTAGGTGACTGAAGAAGACTTTGAAAGTCCTTTCCAACCTGGAATATTTGATCTATGCACTGAACAAAATGGAAATTGTTTGCCCTCTTGTTATCCTGCCTATTTCTCTGTGAAAGTCTCCCAGGCAAGGGGCACACAAGACCAAGCCATGCTGCAGGTTTCATTCATGGTGACTGTGACAGATCCTGGACCTAAGTTGAACCAGATTCTATACACACGGTTTGATTTGAGTCACTGAATTTCTTTCATCCTGAGAGTGCATGCATTTGTTGGGTACTCTGTTCTATCTTTTATCCCTACACCTGCAGAGTCCCTTAGTTCCTTGTACTCATAGTGTGGTCTCAGGACCAGGAGGAGCAACATCACCTGGGAGCTTCCTGGAAATGCAGAATCTCATGTCCCACTGAAAGAGACTGCAATTAACCTCTACCTTTGAGGTTAGAGGCAAATGCAATATATTCCCAACACAAAGTAATCTATAAATGGAAGGCTCTCTCAGGAGAGGAATAGTGGTTTGTTGATCTTTGAGGGCCTTGCTCATAGCCAACTCTCAGAGTGTGTTGATGTGAAGTGGTTTATCAAGCTAGATAAAGAAAAGAGGGGTAGCAGTGCACCAGGAGAGGGTAAGTTGAAATGTCTCTTGGGAGTCTGGGAGGAGTTACAAGGTAGTAGAAGGACTCTGAAGATAGTCTCCGATAAAAGTTTGATCCACTTCTCTACTTGTCTAGAGTGCATCGAGGTCTCCCTCAACATTATCACTTATTGCAGGCTGTCCCATAGGGCTCACCAGGTACACTCACTTTACCGGTTTGTATAGGTGTGAATCAGATCAATAGCCACCATGTGGCAGGGCCAGCACCTAGTCCTTGTGCACTCCACTCTGTCTCTTATACCTAGAACCAATGCCTCTCTTATCCTGTATTAGTTAGCTACTGCTGCATAACAAATTAGCTCAAAATTCAGAGACCTGAAACAATCATCATTTATTATCTCACATACTATCTGTGGATCAGGAATCCACAGGGAACTTGGCTGGGTGATTTTGGTTCAAGATCTCTTTAAGATGTTTGCCGGGGCTGTCATTGTCTCTATAGAAGCTGGAGGATCTCACTCACATGATGATTGGCAGGAGGCCTCACTTTGTTATCAAATGGACATCTGCATAAGCTACCTGAAAGTCTTCATGATAAGGCAGCTGACCTTCTTCAGAGCCAGAGATCCACATGAGAGCATTTCCTACCAATGCCCCCAGTTGACAAATCCTCACTCTAGGCTCCTAACAAGGGCATCTAGGGGATGTGGTTTGCAGAATTTCAGCATGGAAGAAGGGTAGAAATGATCCTGAGGGTCAATAGTCAAATAACTTTCTCTCTCCTCTCCCCAGCCCTCGATTCTAACTTGCTAGCCACTTTGAGTGCCTTTTAGGGTTGGTGGAGAAAAAGAAGATTAGAAAACGGAAAGAAAAGAAGAGGTCTTGCTTGAACTAGAACGATAGAAAGCTGGCATGCTGCTTTTTGGACCTGGCAATGTTTAAAGATGACTTTTTCTTTTGTGGAGTGGTTTTGTAGGCTTTCTGTAAGTCCTCTGCTGGGCTCTGCTTCCTCGAGTTGCGAGTTTCCTCTCCTGAGCAGATGTTACTCTCTTCTGTATATGATTCATGGTTTCTCCAGTCCCTGGCATTTGTCCCAGCTTTTCAGTACCATCGATCCTGCCGTCCTCATGGCAGCTCAATTAGAAAGGAACCAAGATGACCCTTTGCCATCTCCGAGTCTTGTGTGGCCCACCTCCGGCCCAAAGGAAACACTTATCTATCCATGAGCTGAATCAACTTTGAAAGCTTTTGCTATCTTCAAGGAAGGCAACAGCTCCTTCCTGGCATGGCCACCAAAGCAGTTGGGCAAACTTTTTTTACCCATTACTGTTCTGGTAGGAGTCAGACCCAGGTCCAGAGCACCCACGGACTCCCAAGAGAAACATCTGGGTCTTCTGGGATTTTCAAAGGAAGAATCCATCGCCATGCTAGATTTGTCAGAAGAGGGCATGTGGTAAAGAGTCTAACTTTCTTTGAAGATAGCCTCTGCATCTCATGCCTTCCCCTCTATTCTAGAGTCTTGTATATTCCTGTTCTCAAAGTGATCTGTGAGGTTGTAAGAATCATGTAACAAGTTCTCATTCACTCC
Source organism: Mandrillus leucophaeus (assembly GCF_000951045.1). NCBI lineage: Eukaryota > Metazoa > Chordata > Mammalia > Primates > Cercopithecidae > Mandrillus > Mandrillus leucophaeus. The sequence continues at coordinate 1,195,564 of NW_012107753.1, read as the reverse complement.
CTCTAAACTCTCTACATGGCGATGTGGCACCACACATTGCAAATTCACAATTATATCTTGAGGTTTATCAGAACTTCAACTTTAACCTCCTGTGACATACATAGGCCTGAAATACAATTGTGGAAAAGGTCATATTCTTCCCGTGGGACTGTTGGACCCCAGACAAGTCAGGGTATTTAAGTAATCTGCTCAGGGTGAGATGGGCAGAAGGAGTGGAAAAGCAATGAACGGGAAAGGTTGTTCTTGAACTGGGACTGTATTTTAAGGAGTGTTTGAGAGTTCCCTGTTGTCAACACAAGGTACACATAACACCGCAGCACAGCTGGAAATGGGAATAGGGTGGTGCTGCCTGTTCTGAGACTTGGTTGTGATCTAGTGAAGTCACTTCTTATAGGTGCTTTAGCATTCAACCCCCAAAACACTGATTTAGTGCCCACTAAGTGTTGGGTACCACGTCTGACACAAGGGGCTACTAAGAGTAGCCCACCTCAAAGAGCTCACAATCATTTAGCACAGCCCTTAGGCCAGGTGTGAGCCTAAGCCATTTAGTGGAGGAGCCATGAACAAAATTCTTTCAATCCCAGTCAGACTTAGATTACTTTCCAAACTGGCTGCACCATTTTGCATTTCCAACTAAAGTATTAGAGTCTCAATTTCTCCACATCCTCACCAACACTTGTTATTGTCTGGGGTTTGTTTGTTTGTTTGTTTGTTTGTTGAGATGGAGTCTTACTCTGTCACCCAGGCTGGAGTGCAGTGGCACAATCTCGGCTCACTGCAACCTCTGCCTCCTGACTTCAAGCAGTTCTCTCCCTCGGTCTCCCGAGTAGCTGGGATCACAGGTGCCCGCCGCCATGCCTGGCTAATTTCTTTGTATTTTTAGTAGAGATGGGGTTTCACCAAGCTGGCCGGGCTGGTCTTGAACTGCTGACCTTGTGTCCACCCACCTCGGCCTCACAAAGTGCTGAGATCACAGGAGTGAGCCACCATGACGGGACATTTTTTTTTTTTTTTTGACACAGAGTTTTGCTTTTGTCAACCAGGATGGAGTGGGGTGCAATTGTGGCTCACTATAACCTCCGCCTCCCAGGTTCAAGCAATTCTCCTGCCTCAGCCTCCCCCAGTAGCTGGGATTACAGGCACCCGCCAGTACCCCTGGCTAATTTTTGTAGTTTTAGTAGAGACAGGGTTTTACCATGTTGGTCAGGCTGGTCTCGAACTCCTGACCTCAGGTGATCTGCCCCTGGCTCGGCCTCCCAGAGTGCTGGGATTACAGGCGTGAGCCACCTTGCTTTTTTTTTTTTTTTATTATAGTCATCCTAGAGATGTGAAGTGGTATCTCTTGGTGGTTTTGATTTGTATTTCTTTAATGACTAATGATATTGAGCATCTTTTCATGTGCTTATTGGCCATTTGCATATGATTTTTTCAGAGAAATTTGTGTTGAAATCCTTTGCCTATTTTATTTTATTTTAGAGACAGAGTCTCTCTCTGTCACCCAGGCTGGAGTGCAGTGGCATGATCATAGCTCACTGCAGCCTTAAACTCCTGGGCTCAAGTGATCCTCCCATCTCAGCCTCCTGAGTAGCTAGGGCAACATGTGTGAACCACTACATTAACTTTTAATTGTTTACTTATTTATTTTTGAGGCGGAGTCTCGCTCTGTCGCCCAGGCTGGAGTGCAGTGGCATGATCTCGGCTCACTGCAAGCTCCGCCTCCTGGGTTCACGCCATTCTCCTGCCTCAGCCTCCCAAGTAGCTGGGACTACAGGCGCCCACCACCACGCCTGGCTAATTTTTTGTATTTTTAGTAGAGACGGAGTTTCACCATGTTAGCCAGGATGGTCTCGACCTCCTGACCTTGTGGTCCACCCACCTCGGCCTCCCAAAGTGCTGGGATTACAGGCGTGAGCCACTGTGCCCGGCCTAACTTTTTATTTTTTTGTGGGGTCTCACTATGTTGACCAAGTTGGTCTTGAACTCTTGGCCTCAAACAATCCTCCTACCTCAACCTCCCAAAGTGCTAAGATTACAGACTCAGAACTGAATCTCAGAAGAGGTGGCAGTACCCTATTCCCATTCCCAGCTCTCCAGCAGTTTAGGTGTACCTTGTGTTAACAAAACCATTTTAATTTTCAGGAAATTATCAACTACTCCTTCAAATACAGTCCTAATTCAAGGATGACCTTTCCTATTTGTTATTTTTCCACTCTTTCTCTTGCCCATCTTACCCTGAGAAGGTAAATACCCTGACTTGTCTGGCATTTAACAGTCCCATGGGAAGAATGTGAACTTTTCCACAATTGTATTTCAGACCTATGTATGTAACAGGAGGTTGAAGTTGAAGTTCCTCAAGATATAATTGTGAATTTCCAATGTGTGGTCCCAAATCACCATGTGCAGAGTTTAGAGGAAATCTGGCCCTTGCCTATTTTAAAATTAGTGATTTATCATCCTATTGTGAATTTTTAGAGAGGGAAGGCCTTACTCATATAGGCAAGACCTACGGTACATGCACACAAATTTCACACATCATTTTGAGAAATTCAAGATATCAGATTAAGTAGCCCTGAAGAGCTTAGCAAGATATATTATTGTAGAATCACCACGTGGAAAGGAGGTAGTTATATTGAAGCAGTCAGAACAGTGATCAGAATCAAACAATGGGGATGATAGCCTTACTTTGCTAATTCCTTGCTAAAAAACACTGATGTATTTAACTTATTTTAACAGGCTCCATTTCTTCATCTATAAAATGGAGGTGACATGTTGGGGAAAAGCTTGGGGAAGAGTTATATTTAATTCAATAATCTTGCAGATACCTTCTAGCTCTAATAATTTATAATTATCTAAAATGCCATGTGAAAAATAACAGATGGTGGTGAGGATGTGGAGAAAAGGGAACACTTGTGCACTTTTGGTGGAAATGTAAATCAATATAACCTCTGTGGAAAACTATACAGAGATTTCTCAAAGAACTGAAAATAAAACTACCATTTCATCCAGCAATCCCACTACAGGGTATCTACCCAAAGGAAAACAAATATTATATCAAAAGATACCTGTACACATATGTTTATCATAGCACTATTCACAGTAGCAAAGATACAGAATCAACCTAAGTGTCAATGGATGATTGGCTAAAGAAAATGTAGTATATATACATAATGAAATACAATGCAGCCATAAGAATAAATGAAATCGTATCTTTTGCTGCAACATGGATGGAACTGGAGGCCATTACCTTAGATGAAATAACTCAGAAACAGGAAGTCAAGTACTGCACATTCTCATTGACAAGTGGGAGTTGAATAATGTGCACTCACAGACATAAAGTACAGAATAATTGACATTGGAGACTCGGAATGGTGGGAGGGTGAGGTAGATGAGGAATGAGAAATTATTTAATGGGCACAATGTACACTCTTTGGGTGACAGTTACACTAAAAACCTGGACTTCACCACTATGCAATATATCCATGTCACAGAACTGTACTTGTACCCCTGAAACTTACACTAATAATAATAAAAAGAGAAAACAGCTTACAATGCATCTCCAAAAGTAAAATAAAAATAAAATGCCATGTGAAACTCAATTTTAACGAGAACATTTTATGTTTTTGTAGTTCTCATTTAACGTCTCTGGAGCAGTTTTGGGGAGAAAGATGATAAACGATTTTAACACAGTATAAAAATGTAAAGTCTATAGGAGCACAGAAAAGAAAGTGGCTAGTCCTCTTTAAGGGAGGTTTATTAAAATTAAAGAAAAGATGGCACTTGAGTTGGGTCCTGAGACATGAATAGGAGTTTGCCAGCTAGACAAGGAAGAGTAGAGAGATGATATTTTTCTATGTTTCTGCTACTACATCTCATAAGTTCTTATTTTAAAATTTTTAAGAGGTAAATATTTTACTTGCTACCAAAATGTTTTTATAAATACTTTGTGAAACAAAATCCCTTGGTCTAGAAAGCAATTTTGTATCTACAGAGAACTCAATAGTGTATTCTTACCTTGCTGCTGAAGTCTGAATTTTCTGGACTGGCTATGTGATGAAAGTAAATTTGAACAGGCAGTATATAAGTCCACTTTCATACTGCTGATAAAGACATACCTGAGACTGGGCAATGTACAAAAAGGAAGAGGTTTATTGGACTTACAGTTGCACATGGCTGGGAAGGTCTAACAATCATGATGGAAGGCAAGGAGGAGCAAGTCATGTCCTACATGGATGGCAGCAGGCAAAGAGGGAACTTGTGCAGGGAAAGTCCTGTCTTTAAAAAGCATCAGATCTCATAAGATCCATTCACTATCACAAGAACAGCACAGGAAAGACCCACCCCCATGATTCAATTACCTCTCACCAGGTCCCTGCCACAACTTGTGGGAATTATGGGAACTGTAGTTTGAGATTTGGGTGGAGAGACAGAGCCAAACTATATCACTCTGCCCCTGACCCCTCCCAAATCTCATATCATCATATTTCAAAACCAATCATGCCTTCCCAACAGTCCCCCAAAGTCTCAACTCACTTCAGCATTAACTCAAAAGCCCAGAGTCCAACATCTCGTCTGAAACAAGGCAAGTCCCTTCCACCTATGAGTCTGTAAAATCAAAAGCAAGCTAGTTACTTCCTATATACAATGGGAGTACAGGCATTGGGTAAATAAAACCATTCCCAATGGGAAAAATTGGCTAAAACAAAGGGGCTACAAGCCCCATGCAAGTCTGAAATCCAGCAAGGCAGTCAAATCTTAAAGCTCCAAAAGCTCCTTTGACTCCATGCCTTATATCCGAGTAATGCTGATGCAAGAGGTGGGTTCCCATGGTCTTGGGCAGCTCTGCCCCTGTGGCTCTGCAGGGTATAGCCTCCCTCTTTCATGGGCTGGTATTGAGTGTCTGCAGCTTTTCCAGGTGAACTGTGCAAGCTGTCAGTGGATCTACCATTCTGGGGTCTGGAGGATGGTAGCTCTCTTCTCACAGCTCCACTAGGCAGTGTCCCAGTAGGGACTCCGTGTGGGGGCTCCAACTCCACATTTCCTTTTCGCACTTCCCTTGCAGAGGTTCTCCATGAGTGCCCCACTTTTGCAGCAAACTTCTGCCTGGACATCCAGGCATTTCCATACATCCTCTGAAATTTAGGCAGAGATTCCCGAACTCCAGTTTTTGATTTCTGTGCACTGGCAGGCTCAACACCATGTGGAAGCTGCCAAGACTTTGGACTTGCACCCTCTGAAGCAACAGTCCAAGCTGTACCTTGGCCCCCTTAAGTCATGGCTGGAGTGGCTGAGACACAGGGCACCAAGTCCCTAGGCAGCATACAGCAGAGGGACCCTGGGTCCAGCCCATGAAGCCATTTTTTTCCTCCTAAACCTCCAGGTCCATGATGGGAGGGGTTGCCATGAAGACCTCTGACATGCTCTGGAGACATTTCTCCCATTGTCTTAGGGATTAACATTCAGTTCCTCATTATTTATCCAAATTTCTGCAGCCTGCTTGAATTTCTCCCCAGAAAATGGGATTTTCTTTTCTTTTCTTTTTTGAGATGGAGTCTCACTCTGTCGCCCAGGCTGGAGTGCAATGGCACCATCTTGTCTCACTGCAACCTCCGTCTCCCAGGTTGTAGCCATTCTCCTGCCTCAGCCTCCTGAGTAGCTGGGATTACAGGCACCCGCCACCATGCCCAGCTAAGTTTTTGTATTTTTAGTAGAGACAGGGTTTCACTATGTTGGGCGGGCTGGTCTCCAACTCCTGACTTCGTGATCCACCTGCCTTGGCCTCCCAAAGTGCTAGGATTACAGGCGTGAGCCACCGCGCCTGGCCAGGATTTTCTTATCTATTGCATTATCAGGCTGCAAATTTTCCAAACTTTTATGCTCTGCTTCTCTTATAAAACTGAATGCCTTTAACAGCACTCAAGTCACCTCTTGAATGCTTTGCTGCTTGGAAATTTCTTCCACCAGATACCCTAAATCATCTCTCTCAAGTTTAAAGTTCTGCAAATCTCCAGGGCAGGGGCAAAATGCCACCAGTCTCTTTGCTAAAACATAACAAGAGTCACCTTTGCTCCAGCTGCCAACAAGTTCCTCATCTCCATCTGAGGCCACCTTAGCCTGGACCTTATTGTTCATATCACTATCAGCATTTCTGTCAAAGCCATTCAACAAGTGTCTAGGGAGTTCCAAACTTTCCCACATTTTCCTGTCTTCTTCTGAGCCCTACAAACTGTCCCAGCCTCTGCTTATTACCTAGTTCCAAAGTCGCTTCCACATTTTTGGGTATCTTTTCAGCAACACCCCACTCTACTGGTACCAATTTACTGTATTTGTTTTCAGGCTGCTGACAAAGACATACCCAAGACTGGGAACTTTACAAAAGAAAGAGGTTTATTGGACTTACAGTTCCAGGTGGCTGGGGAGGCCTCACAATCATGGTGGAAGACAAAAGTCAAGGAGGAGCAAGTCACATCTTATGTGGATGGCAGCAGGCAAAAAGAGAGAGCTTGTGCAGAGAAATTCCCGTTTTTAAATCCATCAGTTCTTGTGAGACCCATTCACTGTCATGAGAACAGCATGGAGAAGACCCGCCCCCATCATTCAATTATCTCTCACTGGGTCCCTCCCATAGCACGTGGGAATTATGGGAGCTACAAGATGAGATTTGGGTGGGTACACGGTGCCAAACTATATCAGGAAGTAAGACATATAATTTGGGGGGGGCCTTCAGTTAATTTATAATTTTCCTTTTTTTCAAGATGGAGTCTCACCGTATTGCCCCGGCTAGTCTCGAACTTCTGAACTAAAGTGATCCTCCTACTTTGGCCTCCCAAAGTGCTGGGATTACAGGAGTGAGCCACTGTGCCCAGCCTAATTGGTGGTGGGGAGCGGGAGGCTCTTTAAATGATAATAAAGAGTTGTCAGGTTGGTAATAATAATAAAGAGTAACAATAACAAAGATAATAATAATAATAGTAATAATAAAAAAGAGGTAAGATAATAAAAAGTGTCAGGTTGGCCTTTAACAGAATGACATAGTTCTTTCCAATTTTGTTTGTCATGTCATCACTATTCCAGCAGAGGGCACACTTTTTACATGAAGTTCCTTCATAAATAAGATTTCATGTCCTTTTTCATGGTCTTAAATTTTTGTGTATTTATCCCTGTCATAATTTGCTTAGGGTGGAGGAAGTAGAAATTATGTAAAAGAAGGCTATTCCTTAAATCATAAAGAACAAGAAATCAAAGAACACGTTCCCTAACAGAATGAAAATAGGTAGTAATGAATGCTTAGCAGTAAGGCACCATCCACAAAGGCTGTGTTCAGGTATGAAGGGTAATGTGGAGATAAGGCAATGACTCAGAAAACCTAGAAAACAGAATGCCCTTTGAAAGCATTTTTGGACCATTTATGTTCAAGTGAAGATTGCTTTGACTTAGACCAAATACAATAATTGCTTAATTTTTTTTTTTTGCATTTAGATATCTTTCCATAGATAAATAATAAGCAGTGTGTTAATTATGACTACTTGTATACATCATGGTGGGTTAAGATCATTAGACAAGAATTTAAGGGACTCAACTTAGATTTTTCTCTTCCCTCTCCTTACTCGTCATTAATTACTTCCCTTTGCTAGGTCTCATTTTTCTCAAGCACAAAATGGAGATTTTGTCATTTGCTGACCTCACTGGGTTGTTGAGCTAATCAAGTGAAATAACGCTTATCAAAGAGGCTATTAAAATAATTAAGTTGCATACATGTAAGTCGTTTTTAAAACAAGAAACACTTGATGTTGCAACCATCCTCTTGCTGGTAGGAGACCATATTCTCAAAGGCCACAAGTGTGAGTGCATTGCGTAGCCTTACATTTCCTGGAGAGAAGCCAGTTGCACTTGACACTTTCATGTAAAAATCATTTATCACTGAAGCACAAGATCTCAGCTAACCAAAGACTTTTCCTCATTGGAATGGCAAGTGCGGGTCTTGTTAGTGAACCGTGTAAGAGTCAGAAACTAGTCCCCCAAATTATAGCGGTATTTATATATACATTGTAATTCATGAACACTTGTTCTGTGTCAGGCACTGGGTTTAGGCACAGGGAATACTTCAGTGAACAAAATAGATGAAAATTAAATGTTTATGAGGTTTCTTGTTTGCTCATTTAAAAGTCTATACTTTAGGGAAGTTTGCAGTTTCTCTATGTACATATTAGAAATGATGATGACATTTCTGAATCTTTAAATACAAATATTGATTTTAAAAAAATTATCTCGGCCGGGCGCGGTGGCTCAAGCCTGTAATCCCAGCACTTTGGGAGGCCGAGACGGGCGGATCACGAGGTCAGGAGATCGAGACCATCCTGGCTATCACGGTGAAACCCTGTCTCTACTAAAAATACAAAAAATTAGCCGGGCGCGGTGGCGGGCGCCTGTAGTCCCAGCTACTCGGGAGGCTGAGGCAGGAGAATGGCGTGAACCCGGGAGGCGGAGCTTGCAGTGAGCTGAGATCCGGCCACTGTACTCCAGCCTGGGCGGCAGAGCGAGACTCCGTCTCAAAAAAAAAAAAAAAAAAAAAATTATCTCACTCTTGGGCAAAGTTTCATGAAGAAGTCAGTTTCATCTGTGCTCAATGCTGGTTATTCAGCATCCATTACAGAGGGTCTAAAAGGTGGATGTTAAATAGAGTAGCTTCTGGTTTAATCTGCATCTTCACCATTTTCCAAGATTTTTTCTCTTTCTTTCTGAAAGTTCTTCTCTATCCCCTTCTTACAAGGACTTAAGAATAAATGGCCTCATAATAAGCATTAATAATAACGAACACCAAGTGCAGCAGCTCATGCCTGTAATCCCAGCACTTTTGGAGGCTAAGGCAGGAGGATTACTTGAAGCCAGGAGTTCGAGGCTGCATTGAGCTACGATTGGGCAACTACACTCCAGCCTGTGCAACAGAGAGAAATTTTGTCTCAAAAAACAAACAAACAAAACAAAACAAATAATTGGCACAGTGCTTTTAATTCACAAAATATTTTTTCATTCATAATCTCACTTGAGATATCCAACAATCTTGTTCCTAGACAGTATTTCCATTTTGCAGTTGAAGAAACTAAGGTTCAGGGATAGTAAGCAACCTACTCAAAGGTGCATAGCTAATGAGTAGCATTGCTCGAATTCAACATGCATTTTCTGTATCCAGATCTCAAGACCCTTTCCGAAGGCCACCTCTTTCCCATTGCTTTAGAAAGTAAATACATCACCAGAGTCTTTGGCATTTCAGCTTCTTTTTAGGCATGCCCAAGGTCAGATTGTCAAGAAATTTGTTATAGTTATTAAAAAGTTATGAGCAAGCCGGGCGCAGTGGCTCATGCCTGTAATCCCAGCACTTTGGGAGGCTGAGGTGGGCGGGTCACCTGAGGTTGGGAGTTCGAGACCAGCCTGACCAACATGGAGAAACCCTGTTTCTACTAAAAATACAAAATTAGCCAGGTGGTGGCTCATGCCTGTAATCCCAACTACCCAGGAGGCTGAGGCAGGAGAATCGCTTGAACCCGGGAGGCGGAGGTTGTGGTGAGCCGAAATCGTGCCATTGCACTCCAGCCTGGACAACAGGAGTGAAACTCCATCTCAAAAAAATAAAAATAAAAATAAAAAGTTATGAGCAAGTTTTAAACTCTTTCCTCCTTTGAGTGAGTTCCTCAATCGGAGAGTCTAAAGGTTAATGGAATCAATAATTAACACTGCTGGTATAAACTATATCTGAGGTCTACTTCCTTATTTGCCTTCCTCTCCAACCCATACTGCAAAAATGCATCAGTGTAAGAAGATTAGGAAAGGGAAGATTAGGAAAGGAAATTTCTTCCAGATACTCTGTATGAAAGCTATGTTTAAGTGCAAGAACTTTTAAAACTGACTCTGGTTTTTATTTTATTATTTAGAGTAAGATATACTAACAGTCAATGAGGCAGCAGATAGAGATCTAGGAGTAAGGAAGAGCACTGAGCATTCATTAAAATCACATATCGAGCAAACTGTACTCCAAGGCTAGGAACGGCCAACTTTCGGAAGAGACTTAGAAAACTAGGAAAAAAAAAATTGGGAAACAACTGGTTTAGAATATGAGGCAGAGCTGGGTATTTACCTACGTTGGGGAGTGTGTCGTTGGGTAATTCACATTTTTGAAATTCTGAGTAACTGGCTGGGCGCGGTGATCATGCCTGTAATCTCAGCAACTTGGGAGGCCGAGGCGGGTGGATAGCTTGAGCCCAGGAGTTCAAGACCAGCCTGAGCAACATGGGGAAACCCCATCTCTACAAAAAAAAAAAAAAAAAAAAAAAAAAAAATTAGCTGGGCATGGTGGCGCATGCCTGTAGAGTTACTCAGGCGACTAAGGTGGGAGGATCACCTGAGCCTGGGAAGTCGAGACTGCAGTGAGCTGTGATCACGCCGTGGCACTCCAGCCTGGGCAACAGAGTGAGACCTTGTTGAATGAAAAAGAAGAAAAAGGAATTCTGAGTGACTGTGAGTGATCTTCATGCACTTATTGGTGACCACCTGAGCGATGCCCAAGGTGGACATTGGATGTGCCTGGAAGAAATCAGATAGTGAGGAAGAAAATTAAAGAAAGGAAAGAAGAAAGAGAACAGAAAGATGCAGGATTAGCCACGCACTCAGCGCTCACAGCTCCCCATCTCTGCTATGGATGTCCTAGCCCTGGATTAAGAGGAGATGGAGTTGAGAATTTTACGTCCTCATCCTTTTTGCGTCTGTCAGCCTCTTATGTTTCCTGGGCCCACAGCAAACATTTATGGGCCCAGGACAAGAATACACAGGGGAACCAGACATGGCCAAATATGTTATATCTACTTGTTTAAAATTTATAAATCAAGTAGACACCTGACAAATGGCATATCTTGAAAAATGCACCTTTACAATGAACTAGCAGGTCAGGATTGAATTTAGAATTGTCAGAATTGTCAAAGTTTTGTGTTACAACATGGTGACATAGGGAGAGCTAGCCCTGGCCCCCACTAAGGTATAATGCTTACCTCCCTACTCCTGAACCCTCTGTCCTGAATCAACCATGAAGGAGAAGGACCCTACGTGAGTGGCATGGATATCCTGGACCACACATTTGAGCTCTGTCTACACCACACAGGCAGCACCACCTTGGTTACCCTATGGCTAGGGGTTTTCACACCAGTGGCGCAGTCCCCTCTCCAAAGGACAGACGTGGGGACAAGGTCTTCAGAGGCTCTGTAAGTGGCCTTACGACATTTTGCCAAGGATGGGAGGAGATTGCTGGATTCCAGGTGCGCACATCCATTTGGCCCCATGAATTCCTTGCTCCATTAAGAGAGATGTGGCTTGGGGAGAGGACAGGAACTCTCCTTGCCTGGCTCTAAAAGTGATACTGCTATGTCCTGGTGTCCACTTGATTTTCAGATCACACAAAATGCATAGAACGTTCTGTTTCAAATAGCCCTGAAGGCAGGAGCTTCTGTGCTGCCATGCAAAATATACTACCGCGCATGTGCTGCCCTGTTGCTTCAGATGGTGCTAGAACAGCGTTTGATCAAGAAAACCCAATTCCTGGCATTCTGTATAGTCAGACATTACCTAGTAAAACTGCTTTTTATTGCCATTATTATTGTTTGACTTTTGCTGGTAGAGTGTTTAAGGTCAAGATTGATTCAATCTTAATTTGTTTTCAGCCACCATGGCTGGCTTTCTTTCTTTTGTCTCATTTTTAAAGCTTTGAACTAGCTTCATCATTGGGTTAATGTAAAATTAACTGCACGGTTTCTGTTTGCTCTGGTAACATGTAGCCTATTGTTTTTAGACCCTTTCAGATGTTAATATGTAAAAGTACACGGAGAAACAGTGGTACATTTTTATTCTTCCCAAGTACTCTTAAGTTGTTTTGAACAGAGATCCTTGGGCGGTGTGTCAAGATATTCATTCTTTTCAGCTCTTGGGCAGCTGGTGAGGCCTGGGTTGGTTACAGATCTGTGGCTGGTGGCTGCTATCTTCTAAAAGTCTCGTGCATTTACCCCATTACCAACAAAATCTTACTGTTTTCTAAATGTTCAGTGAAGTTAAAGAGGTTAATGAGCTTTGCAAAATAATTTTGCTCTGCATTTATCTGTTAATACATATATTTAAGGCCACTCTAAATTAGTAATATAAACAATATTGATATTTCCTCCAGTTTAGCAGTTTATTTGCTCACCTCAATCTTTCAAAATGCCTTTCCGCCCTCCTCCTCTCAGTTTTTCCTGATTCTACTTGTCCTTCAATGACTACCTACTGTATTCAATCATTAAACATGAAGCTCCTGTGTTCTAGGCTCATGCCCACCTTCTTCACGATGCCTTTCTTGACTATGCTGGTTCACCATGGGCTCTCCCACTCCCTCTTTGGAACTCATAGGGTATTTCATTTCCACTATTTATTTGCACTCAGTGCCTTGTAATTTCAGTTCTGTTTTCACATGTATATGCATATTCCCAGTAAAGCTGTAAGATCCTTGGAAAAAAAAACAAAAACCAGTACTTCACATACATATTTCTCACTCCACCTACTAAAGTGTATTTACCATCTATATAAAATCTGTTGACTAATTGATCGTGACTGATAAATATCACTTACTGAGTACAGTGGTTAAGAGCACAGCCTGTTAAGATCAGATGGAACTGGTCTTAATGCTGACAGTGCCACTTGATAACCATGCAGTCTTGGGCTACTGACTTAACTGTTTGTTCTTCTGTAAAACAGAGATCAGAATGGTTTCTCCCTCATGGAATTGTTTGAGAACTAAATGACATCATACCTAAAGGAAATACGTGGAAGAGTTACCACTTGGGGAATGTTTGATGACAATGACAATAATCATAACATCCCAGGCAAGGTGATAAATCCTTTATGCGAAAGTAGTCCCTCCTTACCTGCAAGGGCATACGTTCCAAGACCCCCACTGGATGCCTGAAATCATGGACAGTACAAAACCTGATTACAGTTTGAGGTGCAGCAACAAAACTAGCATGAATTTCTTTTCCCTTCACAATTTTAATGACAGAAGATTTATTGTTACAGTAGAACTTAGCAACTTCAGCCTGCAATTTTTTTCTTACTTTATTGAGAACTTTCACCTTTTCACTTAAAGGAAGGACTTTATCAGTTTGGTGTATCCAAATTGCCAGCATCACTGCCCTTATTCTTTAGGTCCATTAGTAAGTAAAACAAGGTAACTTGAACACAAGCACGGTGATACCTCAAAAGATTGGTCGATCTGATAACTGAGAGGGCTACTAAGTGATCACTGATGTGGAGCATACAAAGAGTAGATTTGTTGGACAAAGGGATGATTCTCATCTTGGGGCGTGAGATTTCATCACAGTACTCAGAATCACAAGCAATTTAAAACCTATGAATTGTTTATTTCTAGAATTTTCTATTCAATATTTTCAGACCTAATGGACCAGAAGTAACTGAAGCCTTGAAAAGTAAAATCACAGGTAATGGGTGGGGAGACTACTGTATTACTGATTTAACTCATTGCTACAAGGTAAGAAGTATTATTATATCTATTTTAGGGATAGAAAAACCAATCACGCCTATAATCCCAGCACTTTGAGAGACCAAGGCAGGCAAATCACCTGAGGTCAGGAGTTCGAGACCAACCTGACCAACATGGCAAAACCCTATCTCTACTAAAAATACAGAATTAGCCGGATGTGATGGCGCATGCCTGTAGTCCCAGCTACTCGAGAGGCTGAGGCAGGGGAATTGCTTGAACCCGGGAGGCAGAGGTTGCGGTGAGCCAAGGTTGCGCCATTGCACTCAAGCCTGGGTGACAGAGTAAGACTTGGTCTGAAAAAATAAAAATCAGGTAGGTAAGTGTGCAGTCCAAGGTCACAGAACAGGATTTAAACCCAGGCAATCTGACTTCAAAGCCTACTTCTTCAACCAGCGCAGGATGCCAAGAAATTTTAAAAAGTAGTATCAGGAACTAATGTCATTGTTCCCTTCAAGGTGCCCATTGAACAACTATGTCAAGCGAGTACAAGGGTTTATATGTAAAAGAATCCCACCCTAATCCCACATGTCTGAGCATGTGAATGACCTAAAAGAAGGTCATGGCCAGAAGTCAGAATCAATGAGGCTTTTGGCTGAACCTGGAGTGAGGAGGGATAACACTCCCTAGTCCCTGATGCTGAGAGATAAGGGGAAGGAACAGAGCATGCCATTTGGTTCTACACTGTCCAAAACCTGTAGGGAAAGGGGCTGTGGACAGATGATGAAGCAGCTGTTTTCACGAGGGCCTTGGAGGCACAGACGTATAGGCAGCCTGGCTGGAGGCCCAGTGACTGGATGGGACGGGTTGTAGAGTGAGTGTTCTCCCCACTGCAGGGGCCTGGCTATGCTACAGTGCAGGCTGCAAAGGGGGCATCCTAGGCACTAGGCAGAGCACCCTGGGTACAGACACTCAGGTGGCCACTGGGGTCTCAGGCAGGGCTGGTGGTGGAGACCGATGCTAAGGTGGTTTCCTGGCAGAGCAAGAGTGGAAAACCTGGCAAGTCTTGAGCACCTGAAAGATACTTCCTGTGATTGGTACTGAGCCCTGAGTTATGCAGATGAATGCAAGATGGTGAAATCTGGGTGACTATCTTACTATCTGTCATGGGCTGAATTGTGTCCACCCCCTCAATTCATATGTTGAAGTTCCCATCCAAGTACTAAGCAGGCCTGACCCCACTTAGCTTCTGGGATCAGACGAGATCGGGTGTGTTCAGGGTGATATGTCCGGGACATACGTTGAAGTTCCAACTCCCAATACTTCGAAATTTGAAGCTAAGGCTCCAACAAAGGTGATTAAGGTAAAATGAGGCCATTATGGTGGAGCCGTGGTCTAATATGACTGGTGTCCTTATAAGAAAAGATCAAGACACCAGGGATGTGTGCACACATAGAAAAAACACAGCGAGAACACAGCCTGCTGCAAGTCAAGGAGAGAAGCCTCAGGAGAAAACAAAACTGCCAACCCCCTGATCTTGGATTTCCAGCCTCCAGAACTGTGAGAAAGTTAACTTTTGTGGTTTCAGTCACCCAGATTGTGATCTTTTGTGATGGCAGCCCCAGCAAACCAATATATTATCCTTAAGAAGATCTGTTTCATGCTCTGAGGCTGGTGAGGCCCGGGCATGAAGGCATGGTGAGGGCAACTTGGGCTAACCCCATTTGTAACTCTTACCATGTGTGTTTGAGCCAGGGAGTATCACTCTTTTGTAGAGCAGGAAATCAAGATTCAGAGAAGGTAAGTAACTTGTCCAAGGCCACACAGCTTCTAAGTGATAAAGCCTGGTTTCAAATCCAGGTCTTTGTGACTCCCGAAATCATATTCCCAAATTCTGCCTATTTATTATCTCCCACACTGTCAACAGAGGTGTAATTTACCCACATACTAATCAGTACATGATAACAGGATTGGCACATCTCATATTGCTCTGAGAATGCAAAGAAAACTGGTTCTTCGTTTATAAATTGACTACAGTTGACTGTGAGGTAACATAAAATCCAGCAATATGTATTAGCAAAGGAATATTTGCTTTCTTAAAACACTTTTTACTACTCCTAAACAATTGCTGCTTAATGCCACAAGATGATCTTACTAAAATGATGCAGAGTGGAGCTTGAGGAAGGAAATAGATAAATAGGCCCATTCCTGAGTATGTGTGTACTGGGCAAACAAGGGAGAAAAAGGACATGGGGCAAGCGATGAGGGGACGTCGGGATTCCTTTACACTCCTCAAAGTCAGAGACTATGTCCTTATCACTGTCACATTCCTGACGGTCTCGGAATATATGCTCTTTCTAGGTATACTTGCTGGTTGACCGATGGAACAAATGAACAAGCAAATGAATGAATTCAGTCTTCTAATGAGAAGAAAAAAATTCTTAGGCCTTCAAAGACCTAAATTCATTAAAGCATTTTAGACTTCCCTAATTTGCTTTCTGTTCCATTTATCAAGTGAGATGAAGCTTCAGGGGAAGTAAAGAATCAACTGAAGAATTAAACCATAGACAAGCTGGGCAGAAAAGGCATTCTTGATATGGGTTGGTATTCGTCCCCTCCAAATCTCATGTTGAAATGTAACCCCCAAGGTTGGGAGGTGGGACCTGGTAGGAGATATTTGGATCATGGGGGTGGATCCCTCATAAATAGCTTAATGCTCTCCTATTGGTGATGAGTGAGTTCCTGCTCTGAGTTCACACAAGAGCTGGTTGTTGAAAAGAGTATGGCACTTCTTCTCTCTGTCTCTCGCTCTTTCTCCTTTACCCCCTTCTTCCACGCAACATGCTGGCTTCCCTTTCACCTTTCCACCGTGAGTGTAAGCTTGTTGAGGTCCTCCCCAGGAACAGATGCCAGCACCATGCTTCCTGTACAGCCTGCAGAACCATGAGCCAATTAAACTTCTTATCATTATAAATTACCCAATCTCATGTATTCCTTTATAGCAATGCAAGAACAGACTAATATGATGCTAATGAGAATGTGTCTCCTTGTCACCCCCTACAGTAATCAGAATAATCAGCTCCACGCCACTGCCTCAGGAGGGTGGAATGTATTTGTTTCAGGCATGTGTTCTTGGCCTGTATATGGTGAACTACAGAGACACCAATGGCTCAGAAGATGGAATACAGCAATAGTAAACATGGGCAGAAGTAATACTAATCTTGTAAGCCAAATGTAATTTCTTCAGGCTGCTGATTTTCAAGAACTGTCTTCAGAGCTTCTCTATTATTTCAATCATGCTAAAACTAATTATCTACTGAAGAAAATGCAACAGAGCCCCTGTCCCCACCTCAACCAAGAAAAGAGGCTAGTAAGGTTATAAACAGGGCAAAACAAAGCAAGATGTCCTAAAAATTTTCAGGACTTTACTTAAGTAAACACTTGAATATCCTTTACTATAATAAAATGCAACTATTCATGAACAATCTTTCTAGATTTTGATATAACACTGCAGGAAGAAGGAAAGTGTTTTCTCTCTCTACCTTGGCTTATTATAATTATTTATTAGTGCCATAGCAATAATACCTTGTTTTTCTTAGATGTTATTTATCAGTTAGTATGAAGAATACAATACCTTTTTTTTTTTTTTGAGACTGAGTCTCACTCTGTCGCCCAGGCTGGAGTGCAGTGGTGCGATCTTGGCTCGCTGCAAACTTCACCTCCTGGTTCAAGCGATTCTCCTGTCTGAGCCTCCCAAGTAGCTGGGATTACAGGTGTCCGCCACCACGCTCAGCTAATTTTCGTATTTTTAGTAGAGATGGGGTTTCATCATGTTGGCCAGGCTGATCTCGAACTCCTGACCTCAAGTGATCCACTTGCCTCAGCTTCCCAAAGTGCTGGGATTACAGGCATGAGCCACGAGCCCAGCGTATAATGCCTCTGAATGAGTTACTTTGTGTTGCTATCCCCCATCAGTCTTTAGGGACAGAGAGCGTTCTAGTAATTGAATATTTTTAATAAATATTTTTCCATTTTTTTCCCAATAAACTCATCAAGTGATTACTTTTTAACTCTATCTGGGGAATTTTTAAGGGGCTTTCAATTACAATGTATGTTTCTATTTAATTTGCAAATGGAAGATACATCCGTCCTACTATCTGTTACTATTGTAAACACAGCTTTAAGTCTGAACAGTCCAATACTGATTAGAGGTTTTCAGCATTAAGCATTGGTTGTGGTTCTAAAGTTTAACAAATAACACAACACGTAATTCTCTGGCACCTCCAGCCTATTCATGTCATGCAGTTGAAGCCTCGCTCTATTCACGTGACAAGCAAACAGAATGCATGCTATAATCAATTGAGCAGGCTATGATTAACTTTGCACAGAGCCGTCCCCAAACTCCCTACAAACTCCACAGTGGTTCTTAGATAAAAATATGGCAAGGCATATTTCTCTAATGAAGAGAAAATTTCCAATTAAGAGCATCTGATGTTTCTTATTTTTTAGGTGATTATAAATCAAATTAGCACAGGGCCTGTTCACAGCTGTCTGTTCTATATTATTTTCCCTTGCTTCTCCTACACAAAGAAAGCATTTGTGAGGTGCTGTCCTCTATTTATTTACTTATTTATTTAGAGACGGAGTCTCACTCTTGTTGCCCAGGCTGGAGTTCAGTGGTACGATCTCGGCTCACTGCAATCTCTGCTTCCGCCTCCCTGGTTCAAGCGATACTTCTGCCTCAGCCTCCTGAGTAGCTGGGATTATAGGCGCTCTTCACAACCAGCTAATTTTCGTCTTTTCTTTTTAGTAGAGATGGGGTTTCGCCATGTTGGCTAGGCTGGTCTCGAACTCCTGACCTCAAATGATCTGCCCGCCTCAGCCTCCCAAAGTCTGGGAATTACAGGCGTAAGCCACCGCACCTGGCCAAGGTGCTGTCCTTTATAATATGGTTGGGGTCATTAAATTAATTAATTGAGTAATAATGCAGAAAGCCCATTCTCATCATCTTAAATGCAGCACTATCCACCCATATTTGCAAAATAAGTGGATATCACAGTGATTTCCATGTTTCTTGAGTGGCTGCAGGTAGTTCTAGGAGAAGAAGAAAAACAAGAATTTGGATTTTTTTTTTCCTTCCATGCTGTGAATAACAATCAGCACAGAAAAAAATTCCTTTGGGATTCTTGGGGAACACTCTTCATGAGGACAGGATCCTCAGGTTCTTGGAATATAATTTTATCATTTACTTTTTGTTGAAAGAAAGACCGAACTTGACTGCCCTGCATTCCTGAACATTAATAATATACTTGAAGGCACATTGCAGAGTTGGATCTGGTAACAGCTCTATTAGATGGAACTAACAGCGCTGAAGTCAGGGTATCTTCACAAGCAAGTTCACTTTCTGTCTTCACTGATAGTAGACGTTCAAGTTGCAAATAGTTGGGATTGAGCAGCATTTCAGCTGCCTTCCTCTGACAGGCATTATCAACTCTCTGGTGCCCCTATATACCCAAAGGTCTAAGTGAGTCAATAATATTCAAAGCACTTCTACTCCGGTGAAAACACAACCATTCTGTGTGACTCCAACTCCAAACGACTTCATTCTAATGTTAGTGTTTTCATTATCAGCCCAAACAACATGCTGATGGTTATCGTTGGGCTAAAATGCTTCCTTCCCTGGGAAAACTTTATCAGACAAGTTAATAAGGTGATTAAGTATGAAGCAGATTGCTGCTCAAGGAGAACCTACCCAGGAGAGCCACTCCTACCCTCCAAAAAGAAATGGGATGTTCATATGTTAGGGTATCACCAGATTAATTAAATTCCAAAACCTTAAATAATTTCCGGTGGTGTAGATGCTGTGCACTGTGCCCCCCGATCTCTTTTTCAAGACTGAAGGATTTATTCCTCCAGATGTTTTGGGGAAGAATGCCAGCGGACAGTCTTCAGAGCTCCCCCAGCAAAGTCATACCCCTTCCTGGGGCAGTCAGCGTCCCATGATTGGTCCATGTGGAGTTGAAAGCTCTAGAAGTCTCTTCCTGACTCAGAACAACTCTGAAAGGTTGAGCCAGCTTCAGGGCTCCCTGAAGATTGACTTCAAGCCTGGATTTAGACAGTCTCAGGCACTACTTCTTTTCCTACCCAGTCCTGGCTTCTTCCCTCCCACAGGTTTTGATCCTGGGAACACTCTCTAATATACTATTTGCATACTAATCTCCATGCTGGAGTTTATTTCCCTGGGAACCCAACCTAAATATCTGGCTTCTCCTTTTCCTTGGGTTATACATACCTATACTTAGCTTTCTTGACATTGGAATTAGCCAGTGGAGAATGTGTTGATCATCTATATGTGTTTTTTTCTTATGTAATTTCTGAGGGCATAGATCTTGCCTACTTTGTTGTCTGTACCCTGTGTAACATCTAGTGCCGTTAGAATTTAATACTTGTTAACTGAATGGAAAAAGTTCCAAGGTAGGGTGCGGTGATGGGAGTAGAGAAAGCACATGTTTTTCCCATTAAGTGGTAAATGTCTAATTTTGGGTTAACTGGTAACTTCAGAGAACTGTGAGTGAGTTACGTTCACGGAGGCCTAGAATTTTGCATGGGCAAAATGCACAAAATCCACATTAAGCAAAGCAAAATACATGCATTTTGTTTTCCTTTGGGTATGTTTGGGCTTTGGGAAGCAGATTTCTTGCAAATCAGTAAAGTGAAAGAGTTTGTTAATTTTGAGGTTCCTTATTTGAAGACATTTTTGAAAAATATTTTACTATTATCTGTTTTTCACTTCCTGTGTAGATTTTTATTTGTTTGCCTTTTTGGTTCCTGTTTAACCAACCCAAAGTTAGAAGTGGCTGAGAAAACTCTTGCTAGCAAGTAATGTTATTGCCAAATAAATAGACTTAGGGATAATGTCAGCCCTAGTTAATTGGGGTCACCCTGCCTCTTGAGATCTAGAGGAGATAGGCTCAACCCCCCATACCAAGACTTGTGGAAGTCCAACTCATTCTTCAACAATTCTATGCATTGCCAGAGGGCTTACATTTCCATGATCAGTTCTGGCTTCAAGCTCCTATTTTGCTGAATTTGTTGAGTTTAGAAATAATCTTTTCATTGCCTCTTGTGTTCCTTATTCTCTATCACCTCAATACAATGTTGATCCTGGCCAGCCAGTCAGCCTGCCTTCCTCTCCTCCTCGTCCCTCTTCTTCTCCCCCATCCTCTCTCCTCTCTTCTCTCTCTCCCTCTCTCTCTCTCTCTTTCACACACACACACACACACACACACTCACACAGGCATTTTTATATGTAGTCAGCTTTGCTGGAGTTTGGGAAAGGTGAAAGTAGTTTGCATAAAATGTAAAAAACATGAATATAATATTCATCATCCTTGTCCTTGTTCTTAAAAAACGAATCTTTCATTCCTTTTCTGCCACAGTTCGGGCTCCAGCCTCCCTCTCTTCCTTTTCCCCTCCTTTCTATGCCCACTCTCTTTTAAGAGAAGAAAAAATTCCTGTCATTCTCTTACAGGGGACAACTTAGCCCTCGCAGAAACTTACTAGGTCATTTTGACTGCAAGTGACAGAAAACAAAGTTCAAGCTGCTTGTGCTTGACACAAGAGAATCTACGGAGTCTTGTAACTTCAAGTCCAAGGGTGGATCTTGTTTCAGGCGTGGGTACATAAGGGAGCTCGGCTGGGCGTGTCAGCAGATCTGATTTCTGTCTCAGAGTGTTGGCTCCACCCTTCCTGATTCTGGCTCGCTGTCTCAGCGAACCTCTTCTTGCTTTACATTGGGCCTACCCCTAGGCCTATCAGTGTGGGCTGGGAATGCAGCACGCTCATTGGCTTAGGCCTCGTTCCCGTCATCCAACCCTGGCACCAGGAAGATGGGATTAGTGTGACTCAAACACGTGGAAAGGAGTGTTTGCTCCTAGGAAAACCAGCTAAAGTACTACAGAAAGAGGAAATGCTGCAGAGACAGGCGGAAACAGTGCTGGCCAGCTCACGCCTGACCCACCCTCTTTGTAAGCATAGGGTCTGCCTCTGAAGAGCTAAGGACTTCCTGAAATTTAAACATTAGTGCTTTTATTTGCTTGTCCTGGTAAGACCGTAGGCAAAGACCATCCTCATACCCACTGACAGTTTAGAGTGGGAAAGTTAATTTTTGTAGATATTCTAAAATGCCCTGCAGGTACCAGAAATGTTCTATATCTTGACGGTAGGGGTTACACGGGGTATACATATGTTAAAATTCATCAAGCTGTACAGTTAAGGTTTGTGTGCTTTACTGCGTATGTAGTTTAGTGTATAAGCTGTACCTCAGTTAATTTTATTTTGTAATTTCCTGCAAGATTAGCATTAAAAGTGCCTGTGATTTCGAGTGCAATACTCAAGCCCATGGTCTTTGGTTTGCCTTTATAGTAAGCCTTATTCGGCCAGAAGCCAAGAAATAGCCCAGCTGAGGTCACCAGGATAGAAAACCCATGTGGGTTTGGGGTTAAGTTCTATTTTGTATTAATATGGGTATATTTGCCTGAAGTGTTTTCTGGAACATACATTTAATGTGTCTCCCTCAGAAATTGAGTATATCGACACAGGAAACATTTAGAGACTGGGGATAGCCTGAGAGTCAATGTCTATAATTAAGGCTTCTAAACATTCCCCTAAATTATTCAGGTGAACATTACAGTAGTCCTTTCTTATCTGGGGGGATACCTTCCAAGCCCCCCATTAGATACCTGAAATCAGATTTTACCAAACCCTGTACATACTATGTTTTTCCTATACATACATAACAATTATAAAGTTTAATATATAAATTAGGCACAGTAAGAGATTAACAACAATAACTCATAGTAAAATTTAAACATTGCAACAATATACTGTAATAAAAGTTATGTAAGGCTGGCACGGTGGCTTATGGCTGTGAATCCCAACACTTTGGGAGGCAGAGGCGGGAGGATCCCTTGAGCCCAGGAGCCTGGGCAATTTGGCAAAACTCCATCTCTACAAAAAATAAAACACTTAGCCAGTCATGGTGGCGCATGCCTGTGGTCCTAGTTACTCAGGGGCTGAGGCAGAAGGATTGCTTAAACCCAGGGGGTTGAGACTGCAGTGAACCATGTTTGTGCCACTGCACTCCACCGCGGGCAACAGAGCAAGACCCTGTCTCAAAAAAAAAAAAAAAAAATTATACAAATGTCTCTTTCTTTCAGAATATCTTATTGTACTGTACTCATCTGTTTTCGGACCACAGTTGGCCTCAGTTAATGTGAAACTATTGTATTCAAGGCAGAAAGATAGTTTGCCTTCTACCATAAAATGGTGCTATTCAAAGTCATCATTCCTCAGTGAAACATCACATTTGACAGTCCTTTAGAGCAGATTATAATGGATTTAGAATTGGAAGATCCACATTCAAGTCCTGGCCTTGTCCTTTACTGGCTGTGTGGCTTTGGGCAAGTCACTTAATTGTGCCTGAGCTTCAGTTCCACATCTATAAAATGATGATGTGGGAGGTTCCTGTCTTTCAGGGCTGCTCTGCAATATGGAGATGACACATGTAAAGATCTTTTGTGAAATGGTAAAGTCTCATTATTATCCTGATCCCCCCTGCCCATTGCCTTTGAGAGCATTAATCACATATTTTTTTTTTTATCTTTTAATTGTCATTTTATAGCTCCCCACCGCAGGTGCCCCCCACCCTTCCCTTTGGTGACAACACAATGTCTGCAGGCTTCAGGGGGACCAGGGAACAAAGCTGGGGCCTGGCAGCCCCACTACGCTGCCAGTCAGGGAGAACAAGTCACAATTACAAATTATCACAACAATTTGTGCCTGTACTTGGGGGATCTGCAAATTGAGGAGGCCCCAGCTCCACGTTGTACAGGGGTCTATTTGGCAGTGACCTTGCTCTGGAGACGATGATATTCCTTCAGCCTGAGGGAATTGATGTTGATGAACCCGGTGGCATCAATCGGCTCATAATCACCCTGCACGTTCATGCTCACCAGCTCCTCGTTGTAGAGAGGCAGTGCGGACTCCCGGCTGAGGATGTACACCTGGCCCTTGAGGACGGACACCTGCACTTTCCCTTCCACTCGCTCCTGGGACTTGGCTATGCAGTGGCGGACAAATTCACACTCAGGGCTGTGCCAGAAACCGGTATACACCAGCTCAGCAAATTTCAAGCCCAGGCCTTGTTTGATTTTGC
>NW_012107753.1:1164445-1170969 GCF_000951045.1 Mandrillus leucophaeus | reverse complement strand
CTGGACTGGATGGCCGGCCAGATGAACTCCTCCACAAACTCCCTGCTGACATCCTCAATGAACACCTTTTTGGCCCCAAGCTTCAGTGCCTTCTTCCTGGCTTCCTCCAAGTCTCCCTTCTGGCCAGTGTTGGCCAGATAGGCAATGACGTCGTAGCCTTGTTCCTTCAGCCACACGAGGATGCACGAGGTGTCCAGGCCGCCACTGTAGGCCAGAACCACGGAGCCTTTGCTGGACATAGTGTCTGGGATTGGAGGCGTGAGTTCCTGGCGTCTGGAATCTGTCTTCACGGTGCAGTGAACCACTCGGGCTCGGGCAGCGGTGGTAGGCAGCAGAGCAGGGCCTAATCACATATTTTTAGTGCCTCTTTTGCATTTATCTTCTTAGGCAATCTCCTGAATGGATTTTTCACTCCATGATTACCTCTAAGGTTTAGTGATTCCCAGGAGTTTGTCCAGCAGCATCTTGCATGTTGCCAATACATCAGAACACCTTGCCTGAATTTCATCTTTCATCATTTTTTAGATGCTATCTTCATGTAACTTCATCTTGTCTCTCTGGATCTTTTGCAGTTCAATCTCCTAATTCGCCCTGCTTACCATATTCCCCTTTGGAATCTCATTATCAGCTGTTGCCAACCTCAGCAAAGGCAGAGTTTCTTGATGTCTCTTCATCTGTTTCAATGTTTGTATTATTCTTTGATGATACAAGTAAAATAGATAAGGAATAATTGTTGATGTTACAGAGAAATGGCAATTTTCTTTTTGAAAGGTGAGATTATTCTTACATACAGAAAAGCTTACCATTTTTCATGAAGTTACTGGAGAAAATGATAAAAGGGGAAATTTAATGGGAATTGTTCAAATATTTGAGAAATTAGCTTTCACCTGGTAGATGAAAGAATTTCATCTCTCATCATTTTTTAGATGCTATCTTCATGTAACTTCATCTTGTCTCTCTGGATCTTTTGCAGTTCAATCTCCTAATTCGCCCTGCTTACCATATTCCCCTTTGGAATCTCATTATCAGCTGTTGCCAACCTCAGCAAAGGCAAAATTTCTTGATGTCTCTTCATCATCCTAAAAATAATTCATCATCCTAAAAATAATTTTAGGTTTATGTTTTAGATTCATGTACCTCCCCTTAACTAGAATGTAAAAATAATTTTAGGTTTGGTTAAACCAAGTAGTTGGGATTACAGGCATGTGCCATGACGCCTGGCTAATTTTTGTATTTTCAGTAGAGATGGAGTTTCCCCATGTTGGCCAGGCTGGTCTCAAGTGATCCATCTGCCTTGGCCTCCCAAGGTGCAGGAATTACAATTAATAGGAATTGTTCAAATATTTGAGAAATTAACTTTAACCTGGTATATGCTCTCTACATAAACCTAAAAATAATTTTAGGTTTGGTTAAACCTAAAATAATTTTAGGTTTATGTAGAGAGCATATACCAGGTGAAAGTCACTATTTTAGGGACATTACTTGCATTTCTTATCTAATTTAATCTTCATCACCATTCCATTAGTTAACTATTATTTTCTTTCTTCTACACATGTTGAATCAGGTTAACTTGTCCAAGATCACAGCAGGTAAAACGGAAGAGCCATACTGGAATAAAAATGCATTTAAATCCAAGCTGAGCATGGTGTAATTCCTGCACTTTGGGAGGCCAAGGCAAATGGATCACCTGAGACCAGCCTGGTCAACATGGGGAAACCCCACCTCTACTAAAAATACAAAAATTAGCCAGGTGTCACGGCGCATGCCTGTAATCCCAGCTACTTGGGAAGCTGAGGCAGGAGAATCGCTTGAACCCAGGAGAGGGAGGCTGCAGTGAGCCGAGATTGTGCCACTGCACTCCAGCCTAAGGGACAGGGTGAGACGCCATCAAAAAAAAAAAAAAAAAAAAATCCAAAGCCTGGGCTTTTTCCATGAGATATTCTTCCGTGGCACTTCATTTTATAGAGTTTGGGTGAATCTCCAACCACGTGAAGATAAAGTTCTAAGCCTTGTTAGTTGAATATTGATTTGTTAGCCACATAGCTTGTGTTCAGGATTCATGTACCTCCCCTTAACTAGAATGTAAATTAGGGAGAAAGAGGGGTTGAACACATGGCTCAGGCCTGTAAGCCCAGTGCTTTGGGTTGAGGTAGGAGGATTGCTTGAGTTTAGGAGTTCGAGATCAGCCTGGGCGACATAGATAGACTCTGTCTCTACAAAACAAACAAACAAACAAACAAAAACAGCCAGATGTGGTGGTGCACACCTGTGATCTCAGCTACCTGAGCCCAGGAGGTCAAGGCTATGGTGAACCATGATAGTGCCACTGCACTTCAACCTGGGCAACAGAGCAAGACCCTGTCTCTAGTGAATAAATAAAAATAAAATAATTAGGAAGAAAGGAATGAAGGAGGAAATGACGGAAGGAGCAAAGGAAGGAAAATGGTCACTTTTCTGTTTCCATTGAGGATTGTTGGAGAATAATAATACCAGTCTTACATTGCTTCAGTAAGAAGCTCCATTGCTTTTTAGGAAGGTATCCCAGAAAATGGGTTACTCAATATAGGGATGGACCACCAAGGAATTAATAGAATTAATCTTAATGAAAATTATGAAGTTAATAGTCTACCGAAGACAAATAATTGCCACCTTTTAGGACAATAGGAATCTGGACTCAAAAATCTTTTGGGAAACTATAATTTTATAATATAATTACTTATTTTAATGTTAATTTAAATGTAGGCAAGTTGGAAACTATGAGAAAGCCATCTAAGTATGTCCTCACAGGAACACATCTGTTTTATAAGTCTGCAAACTCAAAGGACTAAAATGGCACAGTCATCAGCATGTTAACATGACTAAAATTATTGACATGTTGAGAGACATACAGGTGCTGTGTTAAATTAGCATATTGCTAGAAAAATATATGATTAAAAGTGGATATCAGAACTTTCCATCTTTATTCCTTTGGGAAAGCAGACATTGTTATTCACTCTCAAGTCAAAGATGACCCTGATCCTAGACTCAGAGGCACCGCGGGAGTTTGCTGGATCAGGCAGTGACTCATATTTACCGTCCAAACTCTTCCCTGGTCTGAGCAACTCCCTGCATCAGCTTTCATGACCCTGCTGTTGAATCATGGCAGCCAACAAGCAACCACCACATTTCTGGGACCTTTTTTTAGCCCCTCTCACCTGTGGCTCCCCAGATCCATCACCTACGATTTACAAAATAGAACACACAAAGATCAAAGGTCAGCTTTGAAATATGAAAGCATTGTGTCCAAATGTTAAAAATAAAGTCAGCCACAAATCATGTTGGAAAGAAGTAGAATGTCATAAACACAAGAGATTACAAATCATAGTTCACAGCCTGGAGCTCCACAACCCTAGTAGAATTAACTTAAAAACAGCAACAACAACAAAGGTGATGACCACAAACAACACAGGTCAGAGATCTGAGGTTTGGCAGAAAAAAGCCAGATGTGTTCAGAGTTCAGTGGAAAAGGTCACAAGCCTAGACAGACTAGGTATCATAAGAATGTTTTTTTTTTTTTATATATTGGTAAACACTATATTTGTAACTGTTAGACTTTTTGCTTGTTTGGTTATTGAAGGTCATGCTAGGACGTGAGAGAATGAGCTATTTGGAGGACCCTAAAAATAAAATTCTACATGCTTAATTCAAGACATTCCTACCATGTTAGAGATAAAATACTGGAAATCTTAAAGAAGACGAGAATAAACTTGCATCAGGTTCTTCTGCTATCACTTTGCAAAGCTGAAATATCATTCAGAATTCTTTCAGTATATGATAGCACATCACTGGCACCAAAAAGAAGACCGATTTAAGTTAGATTTAAGTTATAACCACCAATCTAAATGCCAGCTTTCTTGGTCAACTCCAAAGCTAATAATGATTTAAAATATACTAATAACTATGTATCTTATTTTCTTGCAATAAAACATAATTACAAAAAGTTAATGTTTATGAATCACACTGAGGTTCTCAGATGAGGTGATAAGCAAGTAAATAAATATTACATAAACAAATAATTACCTGAGCAATTAATGCCCCTCAAATTGTGGATTGTAAATTTGAGAATACTAATTGCTTTATGAAATGTTGGCTCACAGATAACATGGGAAGTAGTGCTGTGTAAAATGAAATCAACTCACCTCTAACTTGACTTTGAAACCAAGTGAAAGAGAAAGAAGAAAATTAGGTTAATGTCTACCTATTTTTTTTTTTTTCACATATGATTGGGGACATTCTGAACACACAATGCCAATTCAATATGGTTGATTTAAGAACATGGAAAATTAAATGGTATGATCTTTTTCCTTTACATGTTCATATGCAGCCAATACATGAAAATAACTTTTAAATAGATTTAAAGTGTCTGATAGCCATTATAGGAAGAAAGAAATATATGTGGAAGTAATTTGTTCTTTGAATCATATTCAGATAAGATACAAATATTAAATACTACAAATATCCAAAAATGATATAGATATAAGCTGATTTTTGCAATTTTCTTTTTTTAGGTATAACATTTTAATCCTTTATAAATAGGAAGAAATACGGGAAAACAATGAAGAGCAGAAAATCACATTTCTAGTTGTCTTTTTAAACCATAGCTTTGAAAGCTCAAGATTCCAGATCATTTTGAAAGCTCAGAGAAGGCAAGAATCCAGTTTGCTATAGAATAGAAAGCACTGAAGAATGTCATAGGCTTACTTTTTCTCCATTCAACATTTCTCTAGATACTCACCCATAACAATTAGGAGCAGATAAAAAAATTCTTTTCTAACTTGACTTCTTTAAAATATCTTTTTTTTTTTTTTTAGATGGAGTTTCTTTCTTGTTGCCCAGGCTGGAGTGCAGTGGCGCCATCTCGGCTCACTGCAACCTCCGCCTCCCAGGTTCAAGTGATTTTCCTGTCTCAGCCTCCTGAGTAGCTGGGATTACAGGCATGCACCGCCACACCCAGCTAATTTTGTATTTTTAGTAGAAATGGGGTTTCCCCATGTTGGTTAGGCTGGTCTCGAACTCCTGACCTCAAGTGATCTGCCTGCCTTGGCCTCCCAAAGTGCTGGGACTACATGGCCTCCCAAAGTGCTGGGACTACAGGCGTAGGCCCCCGTGCCCCACTGGTAAAATATCTTAAATTACACTAGAATCAAAAGGTTATCCTTGTAGTCCATCACAAAAACAACTCTGAATTTTATTAAGAGCCAAATGAGCTATGAATCTGAGTCCAGACCAAACACTAAGAAATTTGGTTCATTTGAGTGGCTTCTTTATACAACCTGCATTTTCTAAATTTTCTATAATGGACTTTTACAATCAGAGGAAAAAACAAAACAAAACAAACATTACATAAAGAAGTTTAGTTCAGATCTCAAACTTGCTCAGGGCCAATAGAAATGAGAGGATAAGCTAGGCGCAGTGGCTCACGCCTGTAATCCCAGCACTATGGAAGGCTGAGTGGATGGATCACTTGACGCCAGGAGTTCAAGACCAGCCTGGCCAACATGATGAAACCTCATCTCTACTAAAATACAAAAATAAATAAATAAAATAATTAATTAATTAAAAAGCCAGGTGTGGTGGTGCACGCCTGTAATCCCAGCTACTTGGGAGGCTGAGGCGCAAGAATCCCTTGAACCCGGGAGGCAAAGGTTGCTGTGAGCTGAGATCGTACCACCATACTCCAGACTGGGTGACTGAGTGAGACTCTGTCTCAAAAAAGAAATGAGAGAATAGACTAGAGTTCATAGCGTAAGTTTTTGCAGAAGCACCACTGCGTGAGTCTGTATATGGCTTTAAGAACTGTTTCTTATGTTTTATAGCAAACATTGTGGATGATGTAAATGAACACTATTACTTCTTCCAATTTTATTTGTGAACACTGAAGGATGTGTGCACTTACATAGTTTTCTTCTGCATGTGGTTGAAAAATAAATTATCCATCAGTTTCACAAACAATGTGAAAGTTGTTTTACATAAATCTGAAGCTGAGTTTGCTCTGGACAGTGTTAAGCCATCTGAGAATTCTGCTAGGGGGAGATGTTCAGTACTATTAAAGTGAGCAAGGACGAACTTCTCAACTGAACATTGTTATTTTAGGGAGTTTAAAGAGAAGCAACACAGGCTTATAAGAATTAGAAGAGACTAAAGCCACAGAATGCAGTAGGCTCTCAGTTTAGTAGCAGTTCTCATTCGTGCAAGCTCTGTGACTCTGAAACATTTCACTTAACCTCTCTAAGACTCTGTTTTCATTTATAAAATAATGATGATAACAATAGTACCTATTCAGAAGATAACTGAAAAGATTAAACTAGATAAGTTGCTTAGGACATCTATTAGCACATGTAAAGTGTTCCAACAAATATTTACTCTTATAAAAACCTGTACTGTCTTCTCTGCTGACTTGACGGTGGTGTTACATGAAGAGCAGAGTCTGAACGTTGTTTTTAATTTTTATTTATTTATTTATTTATTTATTTATTTATTTATTT
>NW_012107753.1:1159033-1160970 GCF_000951045.1 Mandrillus leucophaeus | reverse complement strand
TGTGCCCTTTACCTCCTGTTGCCTCTTCAAACCACAATAGGGTGTGGATGACACAGTGCCCCTGCTCCCAGAAGAAACTGGGAAAGTTACAACTCATTAACCAGTTAGGTTAGTGTTGGAACAGTGCTTGCCACATTATTCTGAGAAGTCTCAGATCTGTGAGGGTGACGTGGAGCTCAGAACACATGGCCTGACCCCATGTCAGGTTTTACTGGAGTAGTTGTTTTGATCTGTCTTACATCTGGGGAATCTGCACGAGATTTTGGGGGATGAGGGCCAGTTCCCTTGCTAAAACTCAGAATGTGAAAAAAACAAAAACAAAAACAAAAACAAAAAAAAACTCCCTTGTACTATTGAACTTGGTACATCTTTCCCTGAAAGGAGCTAAAGTGAAATATCTTATAGATCCTGACATGCAGTGAGCTGGGGTTATTTCCAATTTTCTCTGCTTCTTGTCTCTGAACAAATGCCTCCTCATAATTCTTCCTATGTGTGTTTGACAGCGTTGTTCTCTGAGTAATAGTAACCATGAGAAGAATAGCTAACATTCATTCCATGCCTATTGTGTGCCTTGTCACATGCTGGGCACCTTATGTGCCCTTATCCTACCGGACCCTGCTGCAGCCCTGTGAGTGAATGTTCCCTCTCTTCAGCTCTCAGGTGATGCAAAAACAACAACAACAGCAACAACAACAACAACACCCACAACAGCAACTTCTTCAGTTCGTTTAGCTGGTAAATGCTGGACTCAGAACTGCAACCCAGGCAGTAACTCAGAGGTTGAGTTAACTTGATGTATAATGTCACCTCTAATGTTTACTGAACAAGAGATCTGTGTGTAAATGAGATGTAAATTATTTTTGCATCTTGAAAAGGAATATGCTTAATAGAGAAAATGTGAAGTTTAAAAAAAAAAAATAACGGAAGAAAAAATTACCCATGATTTCCCAACTCCAAGACCACCAACTGTTAACGTATTAATGTTTGGCCGTATTTCCTCCCAGTCTATTTTTATGCATAATTTTTAGCCCTGCATATTTAAAACAGCTGTGATTGCCTGTGCATATTTTATTTGGCTTTTGTCACTCTGTATGACAGTATAATGTATGATGATGTTTTTCATAATATTTCACATTCTCTATAATTTTTACAGGCTAAATGTTAGTCTTTTAAGTGGAGTAATTCAGGTTGACAAACACTTGTTGAGCACCTAATATGTCCCAGACCCTGTGCTCCACCCTGGGAACACACAGATGTAAAAAATTCTGTTCTGTTCCACATTAGAACTAGCAGTCTAATGTAGAGCAAAGAAGGTAACTAGATAACTATGTAGTTATAATAATAGCTACCACTGACTAGGCATGGTGGCTCACACCTGTAATCCCAGCACTTTGGGAGGCTGACGCAGGCAGATCACCTGAAGTCTGGAGTTCAAGACCAACCTGGCTAACATGGTAAAACCACGTCTCTACTAAAATACAAAAATTAGCCAGGTATGGTGGCAGGTGACTATGATCCCAGTTACTCGGGAGGCTGAGGCA
The DNA here is from genome assembly GCF_000951045.1 of Mandrillus leucophaeus. Taxonomy (NCBI): domain Eukaryota; kingdom Metazoa; phylum Chordata; class Mammalia; order Primates; family Cercopithecidae; genus Mandrillus; species Mandrillus leucophaeus. The sequence goes on along the minus strand of NW_012107753.1, from coordinate 1,159,429 downwards.
GGAGAATTGCTTGAACCCAGGAGGCAGAGGTTGCAGTGAGTCGAGATCATGCTGCTGCGTTCCAGCCAGATTCCATCAAAAATAATAATAATAGTAATAGCTACCACTACTGAACATATATGATGTTCCAAGCACCATTCACATGTATGAACTCACTGAATCCTCAGAGCAACCTTATGAGTAGGGATCATCACTCTGTTCTTTTTAATAGCTGTTGAGACTGAGGCATGCCTTGCTAATAAGATGGCATTGCCCGGTATGAAAGGTAGAGTAACTGCTCCCTGAAGATGTCCACCTTCTAATCCCCAGTACCTGCAAATATTACCTTGCGTCGAAATTAGCTGTAAAGTAAAATGGTAAAAATGGAATATTATCTGACATGGAAAAAGGGGATTT
>NW_012107753.1:1152767-1158178 GCF_000951045.1 Mandrillus leucophaeus | reverse complement strand
GAAGATTAAAACCCAGGCAGTTTGATGATAATGCCATCATTCTTAACTATGGTCATATATGAGGTTATTAGCTATGTCCAGGGTGCTATGTGAACCTAGGAAAGAACACTTAACAGAGAGATAGGGAAGGACAGTTAGTGTTAGTAAGATGGCAATCTGGCTCTCTTAAGCGGGGCAGAAGTTACGGAGGCAGTGAAGGAAGGAAGGATAAGGAATTGAATTAACATAGAAAGTTAGTGACTTAAACACAAATGTATTCTCTCACAGTTCCAGAGGTTGGAAGTCTGAAATCAGTCTTATGAGACTAACATGAAAATATTAGCAGGGCTGGTTCCTTCTGGAGGCTCTGAGGGGAGAATCCATTTCCTTGTATTCTTTCAACTTTTAGTAGCCACCTATATTCCTTGGCTTGTGGCCTCATCTACATCTTCAAAGCACATCTTTCCAAACTCGACTTCTGTCCTCCTATCACCCTCTCCACTCTGACTCCTTCTACCTTCCTCTTAGAAGCACTGTCGTGATTCTCTTGGGCACACCTGCGTAACCCAGGCTCATCTCCTTATCTCAGATCCTTAACTCAATCACATCTGCACAGTGCTTTTGCCATGTGAGGTAATGTCCGCAGGTTCTGTGAGTTAGGATGTGGACATGTTTGTGGGCCCATTATTCAGTCTACCACTAGGGCAAAATTACCTCATGTTGAAAACTACTGCCACAGAAGAATGGGGTCAGATAAGCTAGATTTGAGTCCCAGCTGCACTTACTTGCTAGCTGTGTGACATCAGTTTTCTGTTTTTTCTTTTTGTTTTCGTTTGGGGGGGTGGGGGTGACAGAGTCTTCCCCTGTCACCCAAGCTGGAGTGCAGTGGCGAGATCTTGGCTTACTGTAACCTCTGCCTCCCAGGTTAAAGCAAGGCTCCTGTCTCAGCCTCCTGAGTAGCTGGGACCACAGGTGCGCGCCACCACACCTGGCTAATGTTTGTATTTTTAGTAGATATGGGGTTTCACCATATTGGCCAGGCTGGTCTCAAACTCCTGACCTCAGGTGAACCACCTGTCTTGGCCTCCCAAAGTGCTGGGATTACTGACGTGAGCCACCACACCCAGCCAACATCAGTTTCTCATCTGTAAAATGGGGCTAGTAGTAGTACTTACCCCATGGAATTTTTTTTTTTTTTTTTGAGAAATAAATGAGATAAAGCACACAAAGTCAAGCAGTTATCAAAGTTCTTGTGATATGGTTCTTAACACTTGTTACCTATTGAAAGTAAAAGTAAAGTTACATCTAGGATTTGTAAATGTGTGGATTAACTTCATGGACAAATGTAGAAAATGACAGTAGTCTCTAAGGAACAAGTCCCTGGCTAACTTGGAGTAAATAGCACAATCATAATTGTTTAATTATGAACATGCTCTAATTCTCATGCCATTCTTGTGAGGTATGTGCAGTCACACAAGAATTTCTTCAATGAGTTTTTATGTATTTATTGGAATGTACTAAAAGTTTCTATTTTATGCTTTTTACATGTAGTAACTCATTTAATGCTCACAACTACTCTGAGACATCGATAATATTGTTATTCCCATTTTACAGATGAAGAAACTAGGGCACAGAGAGATGTGAGTTGTCACCCAAGTTCACATAGCACCAGTGACAGAGGTGAGATTGAAATCAGGCAGCCTCTGTCTAGAGTTCCCTTCCTAACCTCCTTTCTACACTGCTTTCAAAGGTCCAGCCCTTCCCTCAAATCAAGTTTCTCACTTAGACGAGGGTTTGATTCATATTTACTCACTGGGAATAAAGTTAGTTAAACAGAATGAGAGAACAGGAAAGTCTTTCAAAATGATGCCTCTGTCTACTTACATTGTCTGTTACTTTAACAACTTCGGGATTCTTGGAGCAAGTAAAGAACCAAATATAAAGACTGCTTTGTGGGAGGTAGCTTGGATCCTTCGTCAGTTTTTTTCCCCCCTAACTCCTGAGTTCCACTGGAGACACAGATTCTCTGGGGTAAGATTAGTGGATTCGTATTTTAACAGACCCCGGACAGTTCTTCTCTATGCTAAAGTTTGAGAACACTGCTTCCAGCATTTCTAATCTCATCTCGAATTCATCAGGGAGCTGTTTCCTCCTCCTTCATGAAAAAAATCTTCAACTTAATGATAGCTACCCAGGCCTGCCTTATTAGCTAAAGGGGGCATAGAGACTTAACTCTCAGTGGTTGACAATTATTGTAAAGTAATTCTTGCCATTATTTTTCTCCCCTAAGGGTCAACTTAGCAGCAAAGGGCATACTATTAACCAATTGAAAGGATAACAACAAAACTAACAACCAAGTTTGCTTTTGATAGGTAGAATTGGCTGCCTATAAGGTGTGACATGAAAGTTGAAGGAAGGCTCACTTTTGCAAATCTCTTTCCCACTGTTCTGTCGGGGGGAAGCAATTTTTTGGTTTGGGTTTTCCTAAATTCCAAATATGTTACCTAGGAGGAGTGATAAGTTATACATTAAACTGCTATGATTCAACAACAGCTTAAAGAAGATTGCAAAATTAGCTCTCAGGTTACTTAGCAAATAACCAATTAAGGTTTTGAGAGGATAATATATTCAGGATGGGTAAATTTAGGTGGGTAGAAAAAGGCTGGGCAAAGTCAAGAACATAGGCTGCTACCAAAGGCCAAAGGGCTATACTGGACCAGCATATCTTCTTCTGCTATTTCCTTTATGCCCCTGAGGGTTCTTCTGAAGCAGGAGTTGGCAAACTGTTTCTTTTCTTTTTCTTTTGAGACAGAGCCTCACTCTGTTTCCCAGGCTGCAGTGCAGTGGCACGATCTCAGGGCACTGCAGCCTCTGCCTCCGGGACTCAAGTGATCCTCCCGCCTCAGCCACCCGAGTAGTTGGGACCACAGGTGCGCACCACCACACCTGACTAACTTTTTGTATTCTTGATAGAGACAAGGTTTCACTATGTTGCCTAGGCTGGTCTCAAACTCGTGAGCTCAAGTGATCTGCCTACCTTGGCCTCCCAAAGTTCTGGGATTACAGGTGTGAGCCACCACACCTGGCCACAAACTTTTTCTATAAAGAACCAGATAGAGGCTGGATGTGGTGGCTCACGCCTATAATCCCAACACTTTTGGAGGCTGAGTCAGATGGATCACCTGAGGTCAGGAGTTCAAAACCAGCCTTGACCAATATGGTGAAACCCCATCTCTACCAAAAATACAAAAATTGGCTGGGCATCGTAGCATCTGCCTGTAATCCCAGCTGCTAGGGAGACTGAGGCAAGAGAATCGCTTGAACCTGGGAGGCGTAAGTTGCAGTGAGTCGAGATTGCACCATTGCACTCCAGACTGGGCAACAAGAGGGAAACTCCATCTAAAAAAAAAAACAAAAACCCAGGTAGAAAATATTTTAGGCTCTTCAGTCATGTGGTCTCTGTCGCAACCGCTCAACTCTGCCATTGTCGTGTGAAAGCAGCCATGGACAATATGTAAACAAAAGAGTATCGTTGTGCTTAGTTATGAATCCTAATATTTGAATTTAATATAATTTTCATGTTATAAATTTTTAATTATCTTTCGTTTTTTCTCAACCATTTAACAATATAAAAATTATTCTTAGTTCAGGGTGCATATAGAAACAGATGGTGGGCTGGATGGGTCAATGTATTGATCCCTGTTCCAAAGCAAAATCAATTTACTATTTTCAATACATACTCCATGCTATCCTACTTCTTTACGTGTGCTCTCATTATTCCTTCCACTTATGTAGAAGGAGCCCTACACACCCCAACCTACATGCCCATATGTACCCATCACCTGGTTCAATTACTAGCTTATTTTCAAAGTAAACTCTCATCCTCTAAGTGCCTTCATCTATACTTCTCTGATGGCCTTGATCATGGCAGATTTGTATTACTTTGTGGTCTGTGATTTTTTAAAATTGTATTTGTTTGTTTATTTATTTATTTATTTTTGAGATGGAGTCTTGCTGTGTTGCCCAGGCTGGAGTACTACTTCATGAGTTCAAGTGATTCTCTTGCCTCAGTCTCCCGAGTAGCTGGGACTACAGGCACACACCACCGCGCCTAGCTAATTTTTGTATTTTTAGTAGAGATGGAGTTTCACTATGTTGGTCAAGCTGGTCTCGAACTCCTGACCTCGTGATCCACCCGCCTTGGCCTCCCAACATGCTGGGATTACAAGTGTGAGCCACTGTGCCCGGCCAGGATGTTTTATTTTTATATCCTCCATGGCACCGAGCCTAACAGAGTTAGCACTCTTAAATGTGTCCTAAGTCAAGGAAGAACTATCAGCATTTAGGAAACAGCGTAATGATTGTAACCAGCCAAGAGTGGAATGAAAGTAGTTAAAAAAGAAGTGAAAAGGTTACTAAACACCTATAGTGGGTTGAATGACAGCCTTCCAAAAGATAGGTCCTTGTTCTAAAACCTGAACCCAGCCAGGCGTAGTGGCTCACGCCTGTAATCCCAGCACTTTTGTAGGCCAAGGCAGGTGGATCACGAAGTCAGGAGTTCAAGACCAGCCTGGCTAATGTAGTGAAGCCCTGTCTCTGCTAAAAATACAAAAATTAGCTGGGCATGGTGGCATAGTCCCAGCTACTTGGGAAGCTGAGGTAGGAGAATTGATTGAACCTGGGAGGCGGAGGTTGTGGTGAGCCAAGATCCTGCCACTGCACTCCAGCCTGGGCAACACAGTGAGACTCTGCTCAAAAAATAGATAAATGAATAAATAAATAAAACCTGGACCCTGTGAATGTGATCTTATTTGGAAAAAGGGTCTTTGCAGAAGAATGTAAGTTAAGGATCTTAAGGTGGGATCATCCTGGACTACCAAAGTGGGCCCTAAATCCAACGATAAGTGTCCTTAGAAGAGACAGAAGAGAAGACACACAGAGAAGGCCATGTGGAAATGGAGGCAGAGATTGGAGGGATACAGGCACCTGGAATGCAGAGGGAGTGAATTCCTGCCAACACATACATTTCAGACTTCTGAGCCCCAGACTGTGAAGAATAGATTTCCATTGTTTTAAGCCACTCAGTTTGTGGACATTTGTTACAGAAGCCCTAGGGAGCTAATACAACCCTCACCACCTGCTTTCCCAAGTTGTGTTAACAAATATGTAATATTTATTTAGCACTTGTTACATGCAGCTTTAAATAGATAATTATATTAAACTTTCACAATAATCTTATAAAATAGGCATTATTATTATTCCATGTACAGATGAAGAAACTGACATCTGGAGACGTTGAAGTAATTTGCACAAAGATTCACTTGGCTAGTCAGTGATGAAACCAGAATTGAACCCAAGCTATCTGATTCCAGTCCTCTTCTCTTTTTTTTTATTTTTTAAATTTTGTATATATAAATATCTTCTCTATTATT
>NW_012107753.1:1146338-1148751 GCF_000951045.1 Mandrillus leucophaeus | reverse complement strand
CACCTTATGCAGCAGGTAATGTTTTAATCGTGGGAGAAAATGGGCTCAGAGAGGTTAAATAACTTGCTCACTGTTATATAACAAGTAGATGGTGGACTGGGCACTTCAGTGCCTCATCACTCCTTTGCAAGGGTTCTGAGCTGTGATTTTTGTGTGGTAAAGATGAGAGGCAGACAGCTGTTTATAGAACTGGAAAATACTTCTATCCTTCCTTGCTGCCTGCATCCATCCCCCTTTCATCCACATTGTAGTTTTTGCCAAGTCAGTCAGTTAGGAGGGAAATATCCATTTAATTGGGGGAAGAGGGAGTATTAGCCTCATCCTTTTTTCTAAGCGGTGGGGGAAAAACCTCCACCACGATAGAGAAGAACAAGAAGGAACAACTCAACCAGCAATTTTGTTCACTCAAGGGCAGAACAACCACGGTTACCCTAGAAGCAAATCCAGAGCTGCGGGACACTGGAGGACAAAACCAATCCTCAAGGGAAGCCAAGGGGAAGTCGTGCCTTCAAAAGGTGTCTGCCTTTGTTTTTTCTTTTCTTTTTCCTTTTCACCCTCTCTCCTCTAACCTGTTTGTAACTGGGAAATGAAATAGTTTTGGTTTGCAAGCTGTCGCCAGGGAGTGGAGCAAGACTTTGTAATAAACAAGAGCAACTGCCAGAGCCCCCAGCAAGCCTCTCCAAGGCCAGACTGCCAAGAAAAGCTGGCCGTGTGACAGCAGAGTTCATTCAGCGTGGCCGGTGGTCACTGAGGAGCGACCATGGGGAGGATGGCCAGGTAGGGCACCCCCCAGGCTCACCTTGGGGAAGAGTACAGCCTGCTATTAGTGAGCTGTGTGGGCTGTTAAAATTCCCCCAGGCTGAGTGTTTCAGGAAGCACCATAAATAAATAAAATTGTCTGTGCATGCGCGCGTGCACGCGCACGCATGCGTGTGTGTGCAATTCTCTAGAGGAAACATCTAGAGCTTTCACCAAATTCCCAAGAGCCCGCGACCCTTACAGCAGAAACCAAACTCAGAATTAGCACATGCTCGGGTCTTCTGGAAAAGAACACCAAGCTCACCACTTTTATTTCTGGAGCAACTGAGCCTAGGCTGTCAGCCCACTCTCCTCTTACAAAACCTGTAGGCACTTAAGAGACCACAGGGGGAAAAAAAAGAACTCAACTCTTTTTCTAATCTAAACCTAATCCTTCTTAAACCTTGCCTGACCCAGGTTACCAGGAATCCTGCCAGTGCCAAATGATATGATGTTTATTCAGCTCATGTCTTAGCCTGCTGCTCCTGAGCCACAGAAATCAAAGAGGAACGTTCAGCCACCACCTGCTGATGAATGTGTAAACAAAGGGGTAGTCAAGACTGAGGAGGACCAGCTTTTGAGGACAATCCCTACGTGTTGCTCCAGCTCAAATAAGGGCATGGCTCCTAAGGAACAGGCTTGAGACATGCACAAGTGCTGTGCCAAGTAGTTCGGGAGCCTGGTACAGCTGTTCCCAGTGTGCCCTTTACCTCCTGTTGCCTCTTCAAACCACAATAGGGTGTGGATGACACAGTGCCCCTGCTCCCAGAAGAAACTGGGAAAGTTACAACTCATTAACCAGTTAGGTTAGTGTTGGAACAGTGCTTGCCACATTATTCTGAGAAGTCTCAGATCTGTGAGGTGACATGGAGCTCAGAACACATGGCCTGACCCCATGTCAGGTTTTACTGGAGTAGTTGTTTTGATCTGTCTTACATCTGGGGAATCTGCACGAGATTTTGGGGGATGAGGGCCAGTTCCCTTGCTAAAACTCAGAATGTGAAAAAAACAAAAACAAAAACAAAAACAAAAAAAAACTCCCTTGTACTATTGAACTTGGTACATCTTTCCCTGAAAGGAGCTAAAGTGAAATATCTTATAGATCCTGACATGCAGTGAGCTGGGGTTATTTCCAATTTTCTCTGCTTCTTGTCTCTGAACAAATGCCTCCTCATAATTCTTCCTATGTGTGTTTGACAGCATTGTTCTCTGAGTAATAGTAACCATGAGAAGAATAGCTAACATTCATTCCATGCCTATTGTGTGCCTTGCCACATGCTGGGCACCTTATGTGCCCTTATCCTACCGGACCCTGCTGCAGCCCTGTGAGTGAATGTTCCCTCTCTTCAGCTCTCAGGTGATGCAAAAACAACAACAACAGCAACAACAACAACAACATCCACAACAGCAACTTCTTCAGTTCGTTTAGCTGGTAAATGCTGGACTCAGAACTGCAACCCAGGCAGTAACTCAGAGGTTGAGTTAACTTGATGTATAATGTCACCTCTAATGTTTACTGAACAAGAGATCTGTGTGTAAATGAGATGTAAATTATTTTTGCATCTTGAAAAGGAATATGCTTAATAGAGAAAATGTGAAGTTTAAAAAAAAAAAA
>NW_012107753.1:1124286-1141153 GCF_000951045.1 Mandrillus leucophaeus | reverse complement strand
TTTTATTATATATATGTATTTTTATTATACCTTAAGTTCCAGGGTACATGTGCACAATATGCAGGTTTGTTACACATGTGCCATGTTGGTGTGCTGCACCCATTAACTTGTCATTTAAATTAGGTATTCCTCCTAATGCTATCCCTCCTCCCTTCTCCCACCCCACAACAGGCCCCGGTGTGTGATGTTCCCTACCCTGTGTCCAAGTGATCTCATTGTTCAATTCCCACCTATGAGTGAGAACATGCAGTGTTTGGTTTTCTGTCCTTGTGATACAGTTTGCTCAGAATGATAGTTTCCAGCTTCATCCATGTCCCTACAAAGGACATGAACTCATCCTTTTTTATGGCTGCGTAGTATTCCATGGTGTATATGTGCCACATTTTCTTAATCCAGTCTATCATTGATGGCCAGTCCTCTTCTGTTAATCACTGTTACCTATTAGGCTCTTAATCATTCTCCTTACATTTCACATACCTTAACAGAGAGGAAGAAATGTTGGTTAATAACTTCCTTCTTTGGGGGATGGTATTTCTTAAACTGGATTTCTACTATCCCAGCTACTCATTCTTGGTGAACAAGGATAGAATAGTCTACTGCTCAGGTCAGGACAACAGAATCTCTCTCTGGGTCTCCTGCCCTTTATCCTTCTCTGATTCCTAAGGTGGGGGGTGAAAGCTTTATGTTAGCCTTTGAAGAGTATGGCCTTCATGAACGTCTGTTTCCCTGAGCAACTCTATTTGAATGCATTTAATAACTGTAGCTTCTAGTTTCCAGTAAGGAAAATAAATAAGAGGAAACACAACTACAGGCAGCACTGGGATGATGTCAACAATGGAAATATCAGCATGTTCCTGGACAAGTCATGGAGAGCCAAGTGCTCAAGAGCCATTAAATCCTTTCGTAGGAATAGGTTCTGAGGACCAAATGCTATTAGAGTCTTCAGGGAAGCAAGATAACACAGCTGGTAAAGAGCATGAGTGCACTTGGGTCTAGGTTTGTATATCCTGACGTTGTCACTTACTAGCTCTGTGACCTGAGCAAATAACCTCGTGTCTCAGTTTTCTCATCTTCAAAGTGGGAAATAAAAATATTATCTAATTCATAGGTAGTATTTATGTGGAACACTTGCACACGTAAGCATTCAATATTATCAAAGTGTTAGCTGTTAAATTGTGTATGAAAGTCTTGAATGAAGATTTTCACTCACTGCCTTTTCTCTCACCACTGTCCTTACTCCTTTCTTTTTTACTAAATATAATTTTGCCACTTCAGCCAAGCGTGGTGGCTCACACCTGTAATCCCAGCACTTTGGGAGGCTGAGGCAGGCAGATCACTTGAGGTCAGGAGTTTGAGACCTCTTGAAACCTCGTCTCTATTAAAAATACAAAAAATTAGCCGGGCATGGTGGCGCATGCTTATAATCCCAGCTACTAGGGGGGCTGAGGCAGGAGAATCACTTGAACTCTAGAGGTGGAGGTTGCAGTGAGCTGAGATCACACCATTGCACTCCAGCCTGGGCGACAAGAGCGAAACTCCGTCTCAAAAAAAAAAAAAAAAAAAAAAGACAAAACAATTTGTCACTTCATTAACTTTTGAGTACCTACATGGAGACCAAAAGTAAGTTGGCAAGAATAAAAAGAAGAATGCACAAAGCTTATACAAACTTTCCTTGAAAAATAATTACAAAAATAAAAGGTACTTTCAGAAAAAAGAAATTTTACATTACCAAAATTAAGATTATTTTACTCTATTCTAACCCAACAGATACAGGTTGTTTCATAACCCCATTATGGGGAAATTTAGGTAGGGCCATTTTCATCACTTAATTCGTCTCATCCCCGACTCCTGCTGCCTCCTAGAAGCATTCATTATCTCAATATAATTTCACCGACTATTGAGTTGTTATTATTCTGCCGCTTCTACTGTGACCTCTTCATTTCTAAAATCACTCCTTTGCTTCAAAGATGACACACTGGTAAGGATACTAATTTTCCCCTACTCTTGTATTAACCAGGTCCCATAGCCCCAGCATCTGAAATTTGAAAAACCAGAATGTATAATATCATTAGTAAAAAATAGCATATGTAGCAGTCATTGCAACAGCCATTTTCCTGATAACACTTAACGCTTTCTTATCACTGTTTTCTATCACCATGACTTTCAAAGCATTTTCTGTCTGCTTGATACAGATTATATATATATGGATTTTTTATAGTAATGCTTATGGAATATAGTACCATATACTCTTCTTATTTGGTATTATTTGTTGATGAATTGAGACCCAGGGAGCATTAAATAATTGCCGAAGCTGTTGCAGTGAATTCCTTGTGAAACCTTGAATCCAGAATCTAGATTTTGACTCTTCAGAAGTCCTGTTTCTGCACTCTTGAGCTTATAGTAGAACTATATGCCCTAGCCCTTTCAAGCAACATAAGAGTATCACTGGGATTTAACATAGTTACCATAGTATCTCCTTTTCCTTAGTCTGCTTAATTCTATCCCATCCTAAAGAACTTTGTATTGGTCTGTCCTGTCACTCTGTCTTCCCTGCAAAGTTTCCCTTCATACCTTCATTCTTTCCCTTACCCTACGGGCATCTGATTCCATTTTCAACCACTCTACTAACTATTGTTATCATCAAAGTCAGCGATAAACCCCTTGCCAGATCTCCATGAGGCCCCTTTTCAGTCCTTAATTGATTCCGTATTATCTGAGATGATGGAGCATGGACACCTTCTCAAAATTCTTTTCTCCCGCTATTTAGCCTTGCTCACCTGTTCTGATCTTTGCCCTGTGACTGTTCTTCTTAAAACTCCTTTTTGTTAGTAAAGATTTATTGAGCATTACTGTGGAACAGACATCATGTTAAACATTTTACCTGAGTAATTTAAGGGTCAGCCTTTCTATCGTGCAAGAATCATCTTTCCCTAATTATTTTTTGGGAGCTGGGTGTGTGTCACATTCCACTCCCACGTTTATCTGCACTGCTGCTTGCTTCATCTCTGTCACCAGCCCCTAAAGTTTGTGAAATCTGAATACAGATAGTTACCACTTTGATGGGTTCCAAAATGTGTAAATCAGAGATTTGGAGATTTTTTTTGACTTTGGGAGGAAAAATGTGGGACATGGTAGCCCGGTCTTTACAGGGGCACACAAAAGATAGTTTCCCTCATAACAAAATTGATTCCTGATACCATAGATCCCAAACAGTTTTTCTGAAAACCCAGTTCTAGGATCTGAGCAATGTGTGGATAAGTGTTAAAGGTTTTTACACGTGAAGGTGTGGTCTTTCATTGTGGCTCTTGCATTTTGCTAGAGGCCAAAAAACAAAAAAACAAAAAAACAAAAAGAAAAGTTTTCCAAGGAAAAATTCCCCTCTTTAAAGAGAACTACATAATGAAAACTTATGTGGGAGGTTTGGGTGTCCCCAGTCTTGAGTCACTACCCAGAAAAAAAGAGCATGCTAGAAAGCCTTCAGGCATTTAACAGGAGAAAATCCCACGTTTAGGTTTTAAAGCCCCTCTATTTTCCCTCTAATCCTTTCCTGTTATTCCTTGCTACCTCAATTGCCTGTCCTCTTAAACAGTGATTCCAATATTCCCCAGACCTGGGATATCTGTCTGTTTTTTTCTGGAACAGGAGAAGCAATTACTCCATCACAGAAATGGTGTGTGATGTGAGAGAACCAGATTTCAACATCAGTCTTCTCTCAATTCTCCACCCCCTCATTCCTTACAAAGGGATTGTTCTTGCTCCTCAATATCTCTGGAGTCAGCCTTTGGGTGTAGGAGAGCAGCTTGGGAGAGATTGCTAACATGAGCAGAAACGGTTTCTCTCTGTTCAGGATTCTAATGCAATCCAGGTCTCCCTACATCGCTATACTGTATACATTCTCCATCCTTACCATCATGCAAAGCCACATAAAGACCCAACCGCCTTGATGCGCTGTGCCCCCAAATACAAACATGAGGGCTTTGAGCTTCATGTGTTGTGACTTAGCACAGACATCAGATCCAGCTTAAGTTTTTTCTTTATTTAACATTTCCTTCACTCTGTGTGAATGTTCTGTCTCCTTACCTACTTGGAACCATCTAGATTCTCCTTTCACTTAAATGATTAAAAAAAAAAAAAAAAAAAAGGCTCAGGATTTTGCCTTAAAGAAAACTTGTCATTTGGCCTCTTTGTCATCTACTGATTAAGGTTGGAAGCTATTTGATCTTAGTGACAGTCTCTCGGCTTTGCTACAACACCTAATACAAGAATTCTCCACTCATTAAATCATAACCCCCTTTGGCTGAACTTGTTCAAGGAATAAAACAAATGCTTCATCTGGACATAGAATTGTGATTTCTTAGTCAGTATAAGATTTAATGGGCATTTTTTAGTCGCGGTTATAGTTACTGTTTATCAACCTTAAAAATTAATTTCAGTATTGTATTTCTTTTAGTCATCTGTCCCCTTTAAAAATGGCAACAAATAATACTGGAAGACAGCTTTTCTTGGGTTTGTTTATTGGATTATCTTTAATAGCCCTGTTTTCGTATTTATCGCTAGGGCTCACGCACAGTCAAATCATCATTAATTAAAATGTGCAAGGCACCCACAAGCAGCATAAATAAATCAGAATGGAGAGGCCAGCCTCACCCGAGTGTCTTGTGATGTGGGTTAGCCTAGAGGAAAGGCACGTTCTCTGAAAATCAGAAAAGAGCTTTTTCTACCCGATTAAAAGCAAGGAACTATGAAGCCACTGGTTTTCCAAGAGAAAGGTCTTTTCAGGCCCCTCCGAGGGTTAACTTTATGACAAAATGAAAGATTATCCTCTGCCATCTGTCGCTGAAACCCTGTCTCCATTTTATATTCAAGCCTTGGAGCAAAGAGAAACTAAAGGAAATGGAGAGACTTAAATGTAACTCGGAGCTGTTTCATAAGTTTATTTCTCATTTGTCTTCCTCAGAAGGATTTCAAGATTGGGCCATTTAATAGACTCTCACTGACAGCTTGACGGGAAGATGAGCGGTCCACTGTTGGAGATATTTGGAAGAGGACTGCATTCTGCTGTGGGGATTGGTGGGAAAATAAGCGAGAGACAGAAGTCTAGGTCCTAACATGGAAACCAATTAAGCTAAAAGCCCAAGAAGCCGGTGCTTCTTGAAACAATGGCTTCTGTGACCCTGTGGAGGCAGCATCCTGCATCCATCCGGGGAAAGACGAGTGGTGCTCTTCAGAGAAAGGTGAAGTGGCCAAGATGGTGTTCTTGAGAAAGGCAATTGTGAGTCTTCTCACATTGTAGGGGTTCAGTTCTGAGGAGAAAGAACATTTGTCAGTGAAACAAACTGTGAGGAATTCCAGCCTTTATGAGGAAATAGCCTTCTCAAAGCAAGATTCCTCTGGCTCCATTACACTCATTTACCAGAAATTCATTTGATGGGTGTGTTGCGCTTCAGTGAATCTCAATGTTCTCCCACAGAATTTCACCTGAGAAATGGGGTCTGCGGGCCTGGTGTGGTGGCTCACGCCTGTAATCCCAGCACTTTGGGAGGCCGAGGCGGGCGAATCACCTGAGGTCAGGAGTTTGAGACCAGCCTGACCAACATGGTAAATCCCCGTCACTACTAAAAATACGAAAATTAGCCAGGCATGGTGGCCCACGCCTGTAATTTCATCTACTCGGGAGGCTGAGGCAGGAGAATCACTTGAACCCGGGAGGCAGAGGTTGCAGTGAGCCAATATCGTGCCATTGCACTCCAATCTGGGCAACAGAGTAAGACTCTGTCTCAAAAAAAAAAAAAAAAAAGAAAAGAAAAGAAAAGAAAAGAAAGAAAGAAAGAAATGGGGTCTGCAAAGAGTTTTGTTTTTTCAATTCATCGCTGGCTTATGGGGTAGATGGGCCGTTAGTTCCACTCTAGTGCAAGAACCACTCCCTCTCTCCTCTCCGCCTCAGAGTTTACTTATTTATTCCAGAAACAAAGGCACAGACGTCATTGTCAGGTTGTGCACTTGAATTTCAACTCAGAACTGACCACAGATAAGCTTGAAGCAAACTGAAAGACTCTTGGTAGATAGCATGGGAAAGTCTAAACAAAACATTGGTGGCCAGGAAGAATGCCTCATGGTGACGTGTAAGGAGGCCAACCAATGCCCAGACAAGACAAGGAGAGCCTCAGGAAAGAGAGGTTAGTGACCACACCCTCTGAGTTCTCATTCTGTCCTATTGAAGAGGGAATGAGGCTCTGAATAAAATTCTTTCTCCTCGTCCAGAATCCTAAAATGTTAAAGCTGGAAAGAACCTGAATATACTGTCTAAAGCAAAGCCTTCATTTTTCAGGTGAAGAAAACTGAGGGTCTCAGAGGTCAAGGCACTAGTCTGTGGTCACACAGCTGCTTCACAACAGACCCAGACGTGGCCTGTGATTTTCCTGAGGCTCAGTCCACTTCTCTCTGGTGTGAGGAGACATTTATTTTATTTTAATTCTTTTAAAAAATACATTTTATTTTTAATGGATAATTAATAATTGCATATACTTATGAGGTACAGTGTGATATTTTCATATATATGTATTCATTATGGAATAATTAAATCAAGCTAATTAAGGAAGAACAATTTATTTTCTTTCTTTCTTTCTTTTTTTTTTTTGACGGAGTTTTGCTCTGTCACCCAGGCTGGAGTGCAATGGCGCAATCTGGCCTCACTGCAACCTCCACCTCTAGAGTTCAAGAGATTCTCCTGCCTCAGCCTCCCAAGTAGCTGGGACTACAGGCGCCCGCCACCACGCCTGGCTAATTTTTGTATTTTTAGGGGTTTCTCCATGTTGGCCAGAATGGTCTTGAACTCCTGACCTCAGGTGATCCACTGCCTCAGCCTCCCAAAGTGCTGCAATTAGAGGTGTGAGCCACCGTGCCCAGTGAACAATTTATTTCCTAATCATCAGAAGAAAAATAAAGATAATATATTCTCTGTTCATGTAAGTATGTCCAAGTAATTTATTAAGGAGTAAGAAAAGAGGACTAAAACCCTTAACTAAAAATGAAGTAAAAAGTTTAGATTTCTGGCCTTGCACATGTAGTTCCAGCTACTAGGAAGGCTGAGGTGGGAGGAGAATCACTTGAGCAGAGGAGTTCAAGGCGATAGCGTGCTGTGATCGCACCACTGCACTCCATCCTGGGTAACAGAGCAAGATGCTGTTTCTAAAAATAAACAAATAAATAGAAATTTAGATTTAGATTCTAAGAAAAATTATCTTGATTATTGACTGCAATGTTACTTACTTTTTTTTTTTTTTTGAGATGGAGTCTGGGTCTGTCACCCAGGCTGGAGTGCAGTGGCGCAATCTCAGCTCACTGCAAGCACCACCACCCAAGTTCACGCCATTCTCCTAGCTATCCGGGACTACAGGCACTCACCACCATGCCCGGCTAATTTTTTGTATTTCTTTTAGTAGAGATGAGTTTTCACCGTGTTAGCCAGGATGGGCTTGATCTCTTGACTGAGCGATCTGCCCACCTTGGCCTCCCAAAATGCTGGGATTATAGGCATGAGCCACTGCACCCGGCCTGTTATTTTCTTTTTAATAAAATTCTCTATTTTATCAAAAAATTTATTGGCTAGGAGAAGAGATGGACGTGCCAGGACCTTCAAAAGTGTACTGGCACGTCCATCTCTTCTCCTACCCAATAAATCACATTATTCTCATCTCCACTTCCAGTTACCTTCTGAAATTTCCCAATTCTGTAATATTCCCTTTAAATGTTAGGAAAATGCACATTCATTTTTAAAATTCCTGTATCCACTTAGCAAATTATAGCTAAAACTAAAATTTAAATACTTCATCAATCTTATTTCTAAATAGAAAACAGGTAAGTACAGGCAAGTCTGAATTATAGAACTTTTTGAAAGAAATTTAATTGACTTAATTGCAACAAATGAGTTTACAAGATTTAAAAAAAGACGTTGGGAGTGGGTGGCTGGATAAGAATGAGCTGTAATCACCATAAGAATTATTTTCATTTTTCCAGGCTGGTACTTTGCCTCACGTCTGTAATTCCAGCATTTTGGGAGGCCAAGGTGGGCAGATCACTTGGGGTCAGGAGTTCAAGAGCAGCCTGGGCAACATGGTGAAACCTCATCTCTACTAAAAACACAAAAATTAGCCAGGTGTGATGGCGTGTGCCTGTAGTCCCAGCTACTCGGGAGGCTGAGGCAGGAGAATCGCTTGAACCTGGGAGGCAGAGGTTGCAGTGAGCCAGATGGTGCCACTGTATTCTAGTTTGGATGACAGAACAAGAGCCCATCTCAAAAAAAAAAAATTATTTTCATTATTCTGAAGGAAGAAATTGGCAAAGTTTGTTTGCAGCTGGAGCACAGTCTTAAAATCTTTGCCACATTATTGTCATGCTTAGCAAATACAAACTATTCCCACCTCCACCAACTCCCTTAGGACTCAGACTCTGTAAGATTTACAGAGTTCTGAAGAAATGTCTTCCTTTCAAGACTATGAATTTATGGAAGCATCTGAAAATTTAAAAAGCATATAAAATAGTCATTTGCTAAATGCATCAGACCCTCGGGGACTCTAATGAACAGTTGTGTTGAACTGGATACATAAAGCTTTCCATTTGTTATCATCTCCAAAATCCTTGTCAAAGTTGTCATCATCCTGAAGGCCTGACTCATTTTTAGCGTATCTGAGCAGGCTGTTCCTATCTGTCAGTTATAATTGTTCTTCTCATTTCTCTAGTCATTTTGGTGAAGGTTCCCCCGGCTGCACAGCCCACCACACCTCCTCCCCCAGTTGTCCCAACTGACATACCTGGATTTGGTATTTGCTAAGATGTCCAGTTGTGAGCTCCCCCACTTCATTCTGGATGTGGCTCATCACAAACTGGCCACTGCTCTAGATTCGCCCAGATTGGTGCCACTGACACCGTTTTCCTTTTTTAAGAATGTTATATGAACTGATGAGGTTTCTTCTAGATGATTTCCCCCATATATTGTTACATTTTGTGTGAATAAAATAACCAATAATTCCCGATGGACAATGCAGGATGTTTTGCTAACTTTATTAGCTAGTTTCCCAAATTTGGAGTACACAGTTACTATTTTTTCCTCTAAAGTAGACTGGGCACGGCGGCTCACGCCTGTAATCCCAGCACTTTGGGAGGCCGAGGTAGGCAGATCACCTGAGGTCAGGAGTTTGAGACCAGCTTGGCCAACATGGGGAAAACCTGTCTCTACTAAAAATGCAAACATTAGCTGGGTGTGGTGGCGGGCGCCTGTAATCCCAGCTAGTCGGGAGGGTGAAGCAGGAGAATCACTTGAACCCAGGAGGTGGAGGTTGCAGTGAGCCAAGATCATGCCATTGCACTCCAGCCTGGGCAACAAGAGCGAAACTCTGTCTCAAAAATAAATAAATAAATAAAGTAAATATGTTCTGCCTGTTTAACACCAGAAGGTTTGGCACATGGGAGCCACTCACTGCTTTTTTTGTTGTTGTCACTGATTTTTCTCTTTCTTTTAAGTATTTAAGAAAGTAAGATGCTGGGCCAGGCGTGGTGGCTCACACCTGTAATCCCAGCACTCTGGGAGGCTGAGGCAGGTGGATTGCTTGAGGTCAGGAATTCGAGACCAGCCTGGTCAACATGGTGAAAATACTAAAAATACAAAAAATTAGCCAGGCGTGGTGTGTGTACCTGTAGTCCCAGCTACTCAGGTGGCTGAGGCAGGAGAATTGCTGGAACCCGTGAGGCAGAGGTTGCAGTGAGCCGAGATCGCCTCACTGCACTCCAGCCTGGAAGAGAGAGTGAGACTCCGTCTCAAAACAAAAAAAAAAAGAAGAAAATAAGATATCAAATAATGAGTTTTCATTACAAATAGTATAACGGACCAAAAAACAAAAATTACTGATTTTTGAAGATCACTTTCCGATGTAAAGAAAAACAAACAGGGCTGGGTGCAGTGGCTAACGTCTATAATCCCAGCACTTTGGCAGGCTGAGGTGGGAGTATCACTTGAGGCCAGCAGTTGGAGACCAGCCTGGGCCACATAGCGAGACCCCCATCTTCACACACAAAAAATTAAAATTTAACTGGGCGTGATAGTGTGCTCTTGTAGTCCCAGCTACTCAGGAGGCTCAGGTGGGAGATTGCTTGAGCCCAGGAGTTCAAGGTTATAGTGACTGTGATTGTGCTACTGCACTCCAGCCTGGGCAACAAAACAAGACTCTGTCTCAAAAAAAAAAAAAAAAAGAAAAGAAAAAAGAGAAACAAGCATGGTGATGAGTCAGGTACTGTGAAATGTGCCAGGGAATACAAAGATGAGCACATCACTATCAATCTTTGATTCTAAGGGCTTTAAATACACATTTAGTTTCCTTACAGTTAGATGATGTTGTAAACTTGCACAATCCGTAACGTGCATTAGGAAACTGGGCCATGAAGCAGTAAACCTACCAAAAATCTACCAGTAAATCTACCAAAGTAGAACCTCATCCATTTATTCACATCACACTGGGTAGGCTCTCCTTCCTCTGATGACTATGCCACTGGAAAATGTGGTCCCAGAGTCATTCTAGCAGAGAAATGAGAGAAAGGAGGTTCAAGCGGAACGTTTTCAAGGGTCAAACTTAGAAGTGACTTACGTTCATTCTACCCACCATTCCTGGCTCAGACTCTGACACACAGCTAACCGCAAGGAAACCTGAGGATTGTTATCTTACTATGTGCGGAAAAAGAGGAACTGGCGTGATACTAAAGAAAAAGTGATTTGCGACACATGTGAAAATGGTAAGGTGGACTTTATTCAGGACTGTGGTGATAGGTATAGCAACTACCGAAATAGAGTTGCAGAGCAGTGGAAGGGGATTGGACTCAACTCTGTGTACAACAAGGAAAAGTGGGAATGTATAGCCAAGAAGCACAGTGGAGGAGTCGTTGGATGGAAAAAGAAATAAAAGGAATGGTTACTAAGAGGAAACATCAGAGGTAAGAGGGGATTCTAGCTAACCAGGAAGAAGGGTTCTTGCTAGGGTGATCAGAAATCACCTGGGGGATGGTGAGAGATGAATGTGGTCAGAAATTAAGAGTGATCAGATACCGAGGATGACGGATCATGGCTAAACTAGCTTAGCAGGATTCTTGCTAAAGTCAGGCTCTTGAGGACAGGCCCAAGGGTGGGCCCTGTTGAAAAAGAGCTCAAAGGGGCTGGCTAGAGTTTTGTCAAGAAGAGAATCTTTGTGAGTAGCAAGCACTTAGCATTGTTTCTTTTGCATAACCGGAGATCTTTTCCTCTGAATGTTTCATAGAATGTATCAACATGTAAAATCAATGTCAATATTTCCCACAACCATGGTAAATTAATGTTTTTGTGATCATAATGGTACTTCTCAAAGAGAGCTATTTATTCCTTTATTGAATCTGTCATATCAAAGAAATGGTGCACATTGATAAAGTTTTTATCTGTGGCTAAAATCTTTGCAACTAATATTCATGTAAAAGCATACCTGAATTATAGTTAACAAAATTGTTCTTTCTGCATGGTATTTTAATAGTTAAAGCAAGATTCTTTGGCCACACTTTCTAGTTCTTGTTGTGTCCTTAATGTAGTTGGTTAAATCGAGTCTCCCAAAAAGATATGCTGGAGTCCTAATCGCCAGTACCTGTGAATGTGACTTTATTTGGAAATAGGATCGCAGAGATAATCAAATTAAGGTGAGGTTACACTAGAACAAGATGTGCTCTAAATCTAATGACTATTTTCTTACTGAGAGAAAGAAGATGGAGATTTGGAGACACACAGACTCACAGGAAGAAGGCCATGAAGACAGAGGCAGAGACCGAAGATATGTAGCTACAAACCAAAGAACTTTAAGGTTTGCTGACAACCATAAGAAATTAGGAGAGAGGCACGAAATGAATTTTTTCTTAGAGCCTTCAGAAGGAACCTACACTGCTGACACCTTGATTTTTTCTTTTCTTTTCTTTTCTTTTATAGAGGGGGGGTCTTGCTATTTTGCCCAGGCTGGTCTCAAACTCCTGGGCTCAAGTGATTCTCCCACTTCTCTCTTTCAAAGTGCTGGGATTACAGGTGTGAGCCACCACGCCTGGCCAACATCTTGATTTCAAACTTCTAGCCTCCAGAACTGTGAGATGATAAATTTCAGTTGTTTTAAGGAACCCATCCTGTGGCAATTTGTTACAATAGTCCTAGGAAATTTGTGCTCCACTTACAAAGAATTTGGTCTTTAAGTGAGAGAGATGTCGTATTTAGGGTCTTACTTTGTGCAAGGCACTGTTAGACATTGGTGATTCAAAGAAGGTGCAAGGAGCTTATAAATTACTGAAAGTGAAAGACATGTAATTACATATATTTGAATTCAACTGTGGAAAAAGCATTTTTGTCTTTTAGAATCGCCAACCCCAAAAAAGAATATAAAAGATTGTGTTATGCATTACTACTTCTTATTCTTCCTCTAATAGTCAAATAATCCACTTCAATTCAATAATTGTCTATTGCCTAACTATAATCTTTTGAGACATTAAGTATATTACTGATATCATACAAACTATGATACAGGAAACATCCTATTTGTTTATCCTCAGTATTAAGGGAGAATTATTGATGTGTTTATTAACACTTTTATGATTTAGAATGTTGCTACAAGCTAAGAAGTACGTAACAGTTGATAATTTTTGGAAATCAATTCATATGAGGAAAACAAGGGCAAATAAAAAACAATTATTCATGATGCAGGTTGGTTTTTGAGGCCAAACAAAACAGTTGTTTTGTGTTTGAGATGGGATGTCCAACTTAGAATACCTCTGTCTTAGTCTGTTCAGGCTGTCTTAACAAAACACCATAAGCTGGGTTGCTCATTCACAACAAAAATTTATTTCTCACTGTTCTAGAGGCGGGGAAGTTCAAGATCCAGGCCTCAGAAGATTTGGGGTTTGGTGAGGGCCATCTTCTCACTGTAGCCTTACATGGTGGAAGAGGTAAGGCAGCTCTCTGGAACCTCTTTTATAAGGGCACTAATCCAGTTCATGAGGACTCAGCCCTTATGACCTCATCACCTCCAAAATTCTCTATCTCCTAACACCATCACTTTGACAGTCAGATTTCAACATATGAATTTGTGGGAGTCACCAGCATTGAGATGATAGCAACCCCTTATTAGAAATCATTCATGAGGAACTGAAACTGTCAGGAAACCTCTGTGTAAATGCTGGGAAACAAACAAATAATGCTGATAATTACCTGATTGCTTTTGGAATTGTCCCTTTTTGTGGCATCTGCTGAACGTGAGACTAGATCATTGTCAGCTGATTGCAGAAGAACCACTATGATATTATAATGGGGTCCTGACTCCATGACTGTGTAATGCATGGCTTTCTAAGTGTTTATTACTGACCTAACTTTGCAGCTCCCCTAGATCCCCTAACTCCACCATCTTGGGTTGCAATCAATGACGTGTTATTGCAAAACAGGTAATCTCACTCAGATAAGTATTAATCAGAGGGGCTGCATTTCCAGAGTTCATTTCAATGGTTTTCAACTCATTTCTAGAGTTTAATATCAATAGCCCTTTCTCTTCTATAGGAGGGAGACGAACCATCCTGTTTATTCAATAATCAGTGAGAGCGTGGCTTTAACGTCTCTTCCACTCCTTTCCAGCTCAGGTCTTTGTTAACTTAATGGAGACAGCTTGGGCCAGGGAGGGCAGAGTGAAGATATATATATGTGTGCGTGTATATATATATATTTGATTATGTGCTTGTATTTAATTAAGTGGGTGCCTACTGTTGTGAAAATACTTTTGAATACAATTCTGAAGTTGTGCGAGGGAACTCGGACAATAGGTATGCTGGGAGCTGTCTGATTTCCTTGTCCTAGGTTCTTACTCAACTTTTCTAGACAACTCATACAATGCAGTAGAAAAAGAATTCTTTATTCCCACTGCCTTTCTTTAGCTCTTCTTCAGAGCAGGGGAAGTGTGACTATGGCTTTAGATAGTTTAAATAGTCCTTCAAAGGTGGCAAATAAACAGTATCAATGAACAGAAGATAAAATGAGTGACACCCATTTGAGTTTCAGTTTTATCATTCAGTTTCATGGAACTCCAAAGAATAATGTGATTAAGTGGTTTGTTTTTGCAAGGATTTTCCAGGTGAAATATCTGAGCTATATATTGAGGAATCATAGGATTAAAATAGAGATGGGTTTGCTTCTACGACAGCATTTTGCAAAATAATGTGGCCGGGTACCATTGCTCATGCCTGTAATCCCAGCACCGTGGTCGAGGCAGATGGATCACTTGAGGCTAAGAATTCAAGACCAGCCTGGCTAACCTGGTAAAACCGCATCTCTACTAAAAATACAAAACTTAGCCGGGCCTGGTGGCACACACCTGTAATCTCAGCTACTCAGGAGGCTGAGGCATGAGAATCACTTGAGCCCAGGAGGCAGAGGTTGCAGTGAGCCGAGATTGCGCCATTGCACTCCAGCCCGGGTGACAGAGTGAGACCCTGCCTCAAAACAAACAAACAAAGAAACAAACAAAGCAAACAAAAAAACACACACAAAACCCACCTCTGATGCGACCCATGGATAGAAAACAACAAAGTTTTAATGAGACTATATATGCTTGTACTTTAAAATGGGGCTAATTCATAGATACAGAAAACTATACTTATGACAGTTTATA
Source organism: Mandrillus leucophaeus (assembly GCF_000951045.1). Taxonomy (NCBI): domain Eukaryota; kingdom Metazoa; phylum Chordata; class Mammalia; order Primates; family Cercopithecidae; genus Mandrillus; species Mandrillus leucophaeus. The sequence continues at coordinate 1,126,454 of NW_012107753.1, read as the reverse complement.
TAAATGAGCCACTGGACTGTCCAAATTTACCTCTTTTTATTGTATGGGCCTAGTGAGTGCAGTGGCGCGATCTTGGCTCACTGCACCCTCTGCCTCCCATGTTCAAGCGATTCTCCTGCCTCAACCTCCTGAGTAGCTGGGGTAACAGGCACCAGCCACCACACCTGGCTAATTTTTGTATTTTTAGTAGAGAGAGGGTTTCACCATGTTGGCCAGGCTGGTCTCAAACTGTAGACCTCAAATGATCTGCCTGCCTTGGCCTCCCAAAGTGCTGGGATTACAGGCATGAGCCACCATGCCCAGCCAGGAGAAGTATATATATATATATATATATACACACACACACACACACACACACACACATATATATATATATATTTTTTTTTTGAGACAGAGTTTCACTCTTGTTGCCCAGGCTGGAGTACAATAGTGCAATCTTGGCTCACTGCAACCTCCGCCTCCTGGGTTCAAGCGATTCTCCTGCCTCAGCCTCCTGAGTAGCTGGGATTACAGCCATGCGCCACCACGTCCGGCTAATTTTGTACTTTTTAGTAGAGGCAGGGTTTCTCCATTTTGGTCAGGCTAGTCTCAAACTCCTGACCTCAGGTGATCTGCCCACCTCAGCCTCCCAAAGTGCTGGGATTACAGAGATGAGCCACCACACGTGGCCTAGGAGAAGTATATTCTAATTAACAGAGTCACTTAGGGAGAGCTGTCAAAAATAAAGATTGTCCCATACATTCTGATTCAATGGGAATGAATTGAGATCCAAATATGTGTGTGTGTGTGTGTGTTTGTTTTTAACTCTCCAGTTGATTTTGGAGAATGCTAAAAGATTTGGGCTACCTTTCTAAGCATGATTTAGGAAAATCTCATCCATTTTCAATATTTGGATCCAATGGATTGGGAAGGATTATAAACATTAGAAGAGTTTCAAAGACTGATTCTCAGGCATCCCTCCAGCAACAGCAAACTAGGGTACAAGTTCAGGGAGAAAGTATACAGCAAAAGAGGGAACACTTAGTAATAAACAAGTGCTGTTGTCCTGAACAGACTCAGACTAAATTTGAACTTCTCTATTATTTTAGCCTTGGAAATAGTAGGTTATAGATGGTTTAGTTTCTCGTCATTACTCAGAACAGTACCCTGATGAATCAGCTAGGACTATAAGAAAATATCTGGACTTACATGATTGAGACAATTACTATGTAAGATGACACACTTGAAATTCGTATTTCTTGGCTTACGAACACATGTATCATGTAAAGCATGATATCTTAAGACCCTGATCTGAGTTTGAGAGAAGTGGGAGAGAAATATCAGGAAAAAGCAAACTAAATAGCAAGGCAAGGTTATTTTTAAAAGGACCAACCAGAGGACTACATTTGTGACCCACCAATTCATTTTCTCCATCAGTTCATGGAGCTATCGTTGTTGCCTCTAATAAGAGGCATTTGCTTTCTCCATCAGTTCATGGAACCATTGTTGTTGACTCTAAAAAGAAGAGAAAAGGTATTTCATTTTTTTCTGATATTGTCTTAGAGAAGCAAAGCAGATTTGATATTCTTGGCTTGTGTAACATGTATTTCTCTCTTAAGGTGCTCAAGTATCTCCACAGGAAGGCCATTTAGATGGTGGGTCTTTGAGTCATGGATCTCTTTAAAAACTCTACCAAGAAACAGACACCAAATTTTGCATGCAATTTCAGGGACTTATGGACCCCAGCTTGACCTGTCAGCCTCGCAAGGAAACTAGTGGTGGAATTTCATTTCCATTCTACCAAATGAATTTCAGTTGATTAAAAAGTGACCAATTGTTACACTCCATAGATCAGAATCTAGCCTCTTATACATCTGTGAATATAACCTTTTGCAGAGGTAATTAGTCATGTTGAAACTAATTTTTTTGTTTGTTTGTTTTGAGATGGAGTCTCTCTCTCTCGCCCAAGCTGGAGTGCAGTGACTCCATCTCGGCTCACTGCAAGCTCCGCCTCCCAGGTTCACACCATTCTTCTGCCTCAGCCTCCCTCTGAGTAGCTAGGAGCTACAGGTGCCAGCCACCACACCCAGCTAATTTTTTGTATTTTTTTTTAGTAGAGATGGGGGTTTCACCATGTTAGCCAGGATGGCCTCAATCTCCTGACCTCGTGATCCATCTGCCTTGACCTC
>NW_012107753.1:1105806-1122491 GCF_000951045.1 Mandrillus leucophaeus | reverse complement strand
GCTGAAAAACGACCTTTAAAGTTTGAAATGCTATTATTCACTACCAAGTATTATGTTCAAACCAATATGGGCTTCTGTATAAGGGACTGCACATCATTGGGCAGATCTGATTAGCTGTGACAATTGTCTAGAGTCCTTAAAGATGACTTTAAGCACAGTCTAGGAGTGTGCTATGTGACACAGTTTGGATATTTGTCCCCGCCCAAATCTCATGTTGAACTGTAATCCCCAGTGCTAGAGGTGGGGCCTGGTGGGAGGTGAATGGATCATGGGGGTGATTTCTTATGGTTTAACACCATATCCCCTTGCTGCTGTCATTGTGATAATGAGTTGTTGTGAGATCTGGTCATTTAAAAGTGTGTGGCACCTCAACCTTCTCTCTCTTCCTTCTGCCCCCACTTTGCCTTGAGTAAAAGCTCCCTGAGGCTTCCCCAGAAGCAGACGCTGCCATGCTTCCTGTATAGCCTGCGGAACTGCGAGCCAATTAAACCTCTTTTCTTTATAAATTACTTGACCTCAGGTATTTCTTTACAGCAACACAAGAAAGGCATAATACACTACATAGTAATAGCCACATACGAGTAGTGAGCAGTTGAAATGTGGCTACTTTTAATTGAGATATGCTCTAAGAAATTGAAGATAGTACATATAGCACATTTTAAAATGCGGCTATTAGAAATTTTAAAATTACATGTTGGCCTACATTAAATTCTATTGGAGGCCGGGCGCAGTGGCTCACGCCTGTAATCCCAGCACTTTGGGAGGCCTAGGCAGGCAGATCACTTGAGGTCAGGAGTTTGAAACCAGCCTGGCCAACATGGAGAAACTCTGTCTCTACTAAAAATACAAATTAGCCAGGTGTGGTGGCGCATGCCTGTAATCCCAGCTTCTTGGGAGGCTGAGGCAGGAGAATTGCTTGAACCCAGGAGGTGGAGGTTGCGGTGAGTCGAGATCATGCCATTGCACTACAGCCTGGGCAACAAAGGTGAAACTCCATCTCAAAAAAAAAAAAAAAAAAAAAAAAAAAAAAAATAATATTGAAAGGCACTGGTAGGGAATTTAAAGCACAGCTGTTGGCACAAGAACCATTCGTAGACAGCATTCTAAATAAGTAATTAAGGCCGGGTACGGTGGCTCACATCTGAAATCCCAGCACTTTGGGAGGCAGAGGCGGGTGGATCAACAGAGGTCAGGAGTTTGAGACTAGCCTGGCCAACATAGTGAAACCCCATCTCTGCTGAAAACAGAAAAATTAGCTGGGCACGGTGGTCCATGCCTGTAATCCCAGCTACTCAGGAGGCTGAGTGAGGCAGGAGAATCACTTGAACCCAGGAGGTGGAGGTTGCAGTGACCCGAGATTGTGCCACTGCACTCCAGCCTAGGTGGCAGAGTGAGACTGTCTCTAAATAAATAAATAAATAGAAGTAATTAAACGTTTTCTATTTTTGGTAAACTACTGATTTTATAGAGTATTTAATCATTTTCAATATGATAGGTTCTCAGTTTATCAGTTTGTAGATCAAATAAGCAATTTTCCTAGATTCCCTTTTGATTCCTAAAATTTAATAGGGATCTTCGAAAAATACCTCCCCAGTCCAGAAAAATTGTCAAAAACTCCTCTAGTTTGGACAAAAGGTAGAGTTTGAGATGTCTTAGTCAGCATTTAGTCAGATATGAGAGCATTCATGATGTTTCTGGCCTAGAGAATGGGAGACTTTCTGATCACTCTGCATATGTTCATAGAAAGACTATATTTTGTGGTTGTTTTATAAAACAAACCACATACATATACTTGGATCACTTCAAAGCCAAACAGAAATGACTATGTATTATCAACTCCTTAGAGAATTTAAAACAGCAATTATTAAAAAGCACAAATAAAATAAACTGCTGGATTGGAGTGCTATTCCTTTCACATGCTTTCAGTGTTTCCTAGGAGCAAATTCACATCATTTCCAGGTTTTGTTAAACACATTTTAATTTTGTTAAACCTAAACCAGATCTTGTTTAATTTTATTAGGCTGTTCTTGGCAGGTGTTATATAAAATGAAGTAAATTGTGTTTAAGAACCACAGAGTAAAAAATAAAATCATGACCTTAAAATGGAAAATTTTGGATTTATACTACTCTTGTTAAATCCATCAACCTGAAAAGTTTCACCAAAATAGGAGAATTAGTCACTGTGGAAGATAGATCCCTGTAAGCAGATCAAATAAAGGTAAACCTATTCTGTTAATCTTCTCTCCTTTTACTTCACACCTTCGCACCCTGAATCTTCACTAATGTAATCCTTTTAGTATTTTTTACTAGGTGTTTTTTTTTTTTAACTTAGTATTTTTTACCAGTGTAATCATCTTCTTTGTATTGAGTCACATAATGGTTACATGTTTTTTCCTGAATGGACACCAGTTGTAAGTGGGATGCTTGCTGTTACCATGGGTCCCAACTTATCAAGTAAAAACTGCTATCCTTTAATCCACTTTAAAAGCCTGTCTTTCATTCAAAGACTCAAATAAAAGTGCCTATCACTCCAACGCTAAAGGACCATGCCTGAATATGAATGCATCACATTTTGATGGCTATAGATTGCATCCACTTCTAATAAGTATCATCACTTTATTTATCAAACCTCTGAAGTCTCAAGTTATTTTTGTCATCTGATATAATCTAGCCACTGATAAAACTGGTTATGCCACCCCAGATATGCAAAGCAATCTAATTTTCACGCCAACCAAATAAGCCACAGCATAACTAAAAACAAAACTTGTTTATGCATAGACAATTTTAGCAGGCATTTTTAAATATAACACAGATGCTAAAGGTTAATGGCTTGGATGGCAGATTATTCTTAAGTATTACAACTTTTGACTGTAGAGTTACTTTTACAATATCAATTAGTGTAAAACCTAACATTAGAAGCCAAATAATTTTAGTATGTGGATATTATTTATAAGGCCTACTATGGGATAAATCTATGGGAGGGGTTCCTCAGGAAAAATGACCCTACTAAGAAAGAACTTTTCTCATTAGGGTGGACATGAAACCAGAACACCGAGATGTGTAAGAGTTTTCTTTAGAGAAATGCTTGAGGTTCTATAATAGTAGACAAATACCACACAACAGAAAATCTAAATCATATTTGTTAACTGGCATTGTTTGCATGTTTGAATACATTTTTAGTGATGGGAAGGGACAAGAGGGCAGAAGCATATTACATAGCAAGGACCAGCCAACATTTTAAATTTATCCTGGACTATATTCACAAGATCAGTCTGAAAAATTTACCCAGACACAAGTATTTAAGATGAGGTCATTAGGCTATTTGTATTTTTTTTTTTTCCTGGCGGATGCCTGAGCTCTACAAGGTAAGTGCTTAATGTTTTGTTAATAGTTATTGCACTAATCTAAAATTTAAGAATGTATAATAAGGATTTCCTGTTAACTTCTGAGTTGACTGAAAAATTACTCCAATTCCTGAGCAGCTTTGGTTACATTATCAATATATAGTCTGAGGTTCTGTGGTGTCAATAAAAATGATCATAAAAAATATATTCAACACAGATTAGCCAACTAGAAAATAATCTGTAACTTCTTTCATCTTGCTGTTAACTACTTAAGTATCCTTAGCAACATCCCTACCCATAACAAAAGGAAAGTGGCACTTAGCAGTTGCAGACAAAATGGAGTCTTACATTTATGGCACAAAACAGTATTAACTTTACTTCTACGGCTGTAACAGAAATACTCTGGAAGAAAACACAGAAACAGTCTTTGCTTTCATATAAATATAAAACCAGCACTTGTGCATGGAAATAGCTATAAAGTATTAAATGGCACTTTTGTATTCTGTTCTACATGTACACTTGTTTTTAAAGCAGGTTGTACAAACAGGAGAAACTGTATTTCCAGTTTCTTTTTGTTAACAGCCTGTTGCCTCACCCATGGAAACTCTTCTAGGTAGTTTAAGGCTACATAATCTTATTGCTCATCAACCAGCAACCATACCCATCACTCTCCAAAATTATAAGCTAATACTTACGGACAAAAACCACTATTGAGAACTTTGCATTCAAACAGACAAGAGTCGGCCAGGCGCGGTGGCTCACACCTGTAATCCCAGCACTCTGGCAGGTGGAGGCGGGCAGATCACGAGGTCAGGAGATGAGACCATCCTGGCTAACACAGTGAAACCCCATCTCTACTAAAAATACAAAAAATAAAAAATAAAAAATAAATTAGCCGGGCATGGTGGCGGGCGCCTGTAGTCCCAACTACTCGGGAGGCTGAGGCAGGAGAATGGCGTGAACCCAGGAGGCAGAGCTTGCAGTGAGCCGAGATTGTGCCACTCTACTCCAGCCTGGGTGATAGGGCGAGGCTCCCTCTCAAAAAAACAAAACAAAAATGGACAAGAGTCAAATTAAGTCTTTGTACATATTCAAATATTTACATGATATGGAAGAGATTAACCTTTCCAAACTAAACTATGAGTTACCTAAGATGTGTGCCTTTGGAATGGAGGATCTGGGACAGCTTGAGAGGCTTTGCTTCTCAATGTGTATTGATAAATCCATGTGAATGTATTACCAACTCCCAAAATACAGTAATAGTACACTTATCATCTTGCTATTATTAGATTATTTGCCCAAATTTAGTTATTTGCTAGCAAATTTAATGCAGATCTCTTGCAAAGAAAGCCTTACGGAAAAGAATGATTCTAATGACTTTAAACTGTAAGTTTAAATAACAGATCTTTTCACTATACAACTTCATGTAACCAATCTTGTTCTCAAATAGTTTTCTTCCCAAGTTATAGAAACTATTATTCCAGGACATTAAGACAATAGCAAATACAATGTGCCAGGCACAGTTTTAAGTGTTGTCACCTTCATATTCCTGAAGTAGGTGGTTGCTGTCCTCATTTAAGAGATGAAGCAGTCCAAAGTGGACCTAAAATAACTTGCCCAAAATCACGGGCTGATTCCAGGATCCCTCATCTTAATCACTATGCCATACTGCTCAGAAACAACTTTCCCTTGCAAACTAATCCATGTCGTGGGAAGCCTACCTAGGATCACACCTGAGGCTCTAGTTTTACAGATCAGGCACACTGAAGATGAGGTTTTTAAAAAGGACTCACCCATTTATATTGCGAATTCATGTGGTCATAGCTTAAGAAAACTTCAGGTAGTGGGGGTGTAAAGATTTGTCTGCTTATGTAAAGGAAACATGGTATATTAAAGTGCTTAATATCTGTACATTTCAAAGGACTTCATGGCCTTGCATTCAGGTTTGAATGCAAGAACCCTCTCAAGTGCCTTACACACTGATTCCCTTTCTTCCCAGTCAATAGACAACCCTGTTCTCATCCGTTTTAATGTTTCTTGTGAAAAACAAAACTACTGATCTACTGGGCACGGTGCCTCATGCCTGTAATCCCAGCACTTTGGGAGGCCCAGGCAGGCAGATCACCTGAGGTCAGCAGTTCGAGACCAGCCTGATCAACATGGAGAAACTCATCTCTACTAAAAATACAGAAATTAGCCAGGTGTGGTGGCAGGTGCCTGTGATCCCAACTACTTGGGAGGCTGAGGCAGAATCGCCTGAACCCAGGAGGCAGAGGTTGCAGCGGGCCAGTATTACACCATTGCACTCCAGCCTGGGCAACAAGAGCAAAAACAAAAAACAAAAAACTGCCTGTATCTTGCTACTACTCAGACCTTCAGAGCAATGGAGTCTGAGGGCTCATCTTAAACTTCTATATAACATTCTGACTTCATTTTTAACTTGAAAAATTAAGTTCCCCTTCTAAATCTTCAACTTCTAGATTTTCAACTCAATTATGACTTTTCATACTCAGAGAAATACTACTCTATGTCAGTATAGGAACTTTGACATACACATGTACCTCCCCAACTTGAAGCAAAAGTAGCAGCATGCGAGGAACTGACAGATAAAAACTAGGGTATTTCCATCCCAAACTCCATCACAGAGAAGCAACAGTTGCACTCTGGTATTCATTTACCCCAGTCAAAGTTAACATGTACTTGTCACCCCTTGTTCTTTATGATCTGGCATAAACTCTGCAAAGACCAAATCCATGGGTGCATCCCTGTATTAGAGCCAAACGTAAAACAGAAATGAAACAAGTGTTTTTGTAAACAAAGTAATACCTACTTTCTTCAGAATTATCATAAAACGTCATCTTTTACAACATGGAGAAGGGGGATAGGCCCCAATTGTTCAAATTTCATTTCTTTTTCCTCAAATTTTAAAACGGTTTTAATCCCAATGGTGCCTATTGAATACTTCAGAAATAAAGTACCATACCTGAAAATGCTTCTAATATCTCGTATCACTTGAACAAGTTCAGGGATGGCAAAGAAAAAAAAATTTACAGTATAGCCATGCAAAGTAACATTTTCTAATTTCCCCCTTTAGGATTCCAACTATGGCTTAAAAACCCAATGAACAAGTGAAGTTTCCCTCTGTACATGGCTTTTATTATTTACATAATACAATATAGCATCAATGCTGAATAGCATGATTATGTGCAATACATAAATATGAACTATCTGTACACATCTGCAGGTCTAACTCAGAACTAAGGTACATAAAATTGAAAGCAAAACTGAATGCTTTAAGAATAAAAGTAAAAACTAGGACTGAACACTGCAATAAATCAGAAGTAGTGCCTCGTGTACATACTTAACTATTTACAGATGAAAACAGGCATTACCACAACACTAACTATACTCATTTATATATAAAAAACACAAGTTTCATACATCACAAAAAACCTTCCATTATAACACAGAAGTGATATTACCAGACAAGCATCAGTGAAGTATACTGCCTTTTCTAGTTGTTATTGTACAATGCTGTAGATAATGCAGCCCATGCAATACACCCAAGAACACTAGAGTCCTACACCCAAGTACAATATGATAAAGCAGCCCTCTGCAAGTGGTGCTGGATACCACTAAGAAGTCTACTGCAGCCATGTTGGTTATGATTTTCCATGCAGAAGGGTACAGTTACATTAAGAACTGAAGTCTTTTAAAAAGCTTTAAACATTCTTTCTTGAACCAAAACATTCGACAAAAGATGCACATGAAAAATTAACTATTCAGATACCTTTGCAACTTAAAATTCAGATGCATGTTATTCAATAGAGCTGCTGTATGTGAAAACCAAACGTAGAGCTTAAATTTCTTCTTGTAAACAAATTAATTCTAGTGCAGTTCTGTGCTACACATTTTTAGCAATGAGTAATGCAGACATCTTCTGGTGCAGGCCAGCACAATAAGCTTCAAAGATTATCTCAAGACCCTGTTGTTGGCTTGATGGTTTTACTTATAACCAGTTTCCATGTTTACCTTTCACAGAATGTCTTATTTGACAGCTTTAGATGACCAATTTAACCAGGCTTATATATGGCGCCAAACTGGTTTCACGGGAAGGAAGGTCTGATCCTCTTTATGAGCATTTCTTCCTGCTTCCAAAGAACATGTTGTAAAATTAAAGAGGGTGGAGTTTAACTATGGTAGAAGTAGACTGCCAGTCCTTTTCTGGTGTACCATTTTAAAAAAATACAGGCACATAACACTAGCCAAAGATTATACCTTGATTACATTCCCAAAAGGCAGATATGCTGCAAACATGCAGATTTCATTTATTTTGTTTGGCACATGGGAACTATATTTTGTTCCTATTATCTGTGTGTTTCACTTTGCTGTGCAGATTTTCATCCAATTTTTTTCAGGGGAGGGCATATACATTTGTAGGGCTGTATCTATCCAATTCTGCCTGTAACAAACACCCAAACATCCTAAAATATCAATTATAAGACAGACAAGTGTAAAGTAAAACTCTGGAGAACATCAAAGAAAAATGGCCATGCATCTGCTCTTTAATGTTTTCCTACGATATATTAAAATAAAAACAAAGTTTCAGTCTCTTCACAAGAAGTAATTTATATTCTCTGAATTTTTTCAGCCACAACAACTGGATTCTCTTTTCTGATTTTTGCTGCAGCTTCTGCTTTGTAGTCATATGGACAGTTGTGCTTGTCAGAGTAACGGTGAAGTCCACAAAACAAATTTCCACACCGGCAGTCAAACCCTGTACAAATGAAGAAGTAGAGTCACTTGAGAACTTGAGCCAATTAAAAGAAAAAAAGTCAGATTTTCATTGCTTTGTAACATAAAAGACAGTGAACTCCTTTCTTCCACTTCCTGGTGATAAGACACAGTCAACTCCTGAAAAGAGTCTATCATGTTAACCTGGAAAGGGAACTTCTAACTTCCTCTGACACGGTGAGAAATTCAAATAACTATGTTCAGTCTTTCCTTGCAAGGGCAATAGGGAAGTCTTTGGTACGCCAAACCACGTGGAGAAAACAAAATGGGCTACCTGCCAGCTAATTTCTACCAGGTGTTCTCCCTCTATCGACTCCTGTAGATGCAAAATAGGATAAAATTTACACAGGCTCTGGAGTTAGACTAACTTGGATTCAAAACACAGTCCTACCATATCTTAAGTTATGTTTCCTCAAGTGGAAACAACCATCAAGGTCTGAGATTTAAAGGAGACAAGAAAAAAAGCACCTAGAACATTCTCTGCATAGCTCAAAGTAGGTGGCACTTACTGTTAGTTCAGTAACATTTTCCCTAGGTATACAAAAACTTATCAATCTAATAAAATGAAATAAGAGGGCCTGAGTTAATAGTTTCATATGATTAGGAGGCAAATGGAAGCAAAATCCAACTTCTTTCCACCCCAATACCACCTTCCCCACCTTTCCTAGACTACAGCTAGTCAGGCGTGTGTGTGTGTGTGTGTGTGTGTGTGTGTGTGTGTGTGTGTGCGCGCGCGCGTAAGACCAACCACTCTTAGGGAGTGACCAAAAGCTCCTTGTTAACTGCAGGAAGCAAAACATACATTGTCTTTTGTTTTGTAATACCTGTAAGACCAACTTTCTTTCTGCACATGAAACATCTGTTTTTCTTTGGTTTGGGCAATTCAGGAGCTTTTTCTTCACTCTGAGAAGTACTGGGCTGAGAAACTGATGGACTGGGTTGAGTGACAACTGAAAAGGACAAAAACACAAAATTTGTCAAGCATTCACTGGCTAACATTTAAGTCAAAAAAGGAAGTATGTAAGAGAACCAGGAAGATTCTTGATAAAAATGTTTAGAAGCCTTCCTTGAAAATACAAACTTTAAGGCCCAGTGCGGTGGCTCACGCCTGTAATCCCAGCACTTTGGGAGGCCGAGGCAGGCGGATCACGAGGTCAGAAGATCGAGACCATCCTGGCTAACATGGTGAAACCCTGTCTCTACTAAATATACAAAAAATTAGCTGGGCGAGGTGGCGGGAGCCTGTGGTCCCAGCTACCCGGGAGGCTGAGGCAGGAGAATGGAGTGGACCCGGGAGGCAGAGCTTGCAGTGAGCTGAGATCGCGCCACTGCACTCCAGCCTGGGCAACAGAGCCAGACTCCGTCTCAAAAAAAAAAAAAAAAAAAGAAAATACAAACTTTAAACAAAATTTTCCATTTTAACACCAGAACGTCTTTCAAATCTGAGAAATTCCTGCCAATCACTATGCTACTTGCTTCTCTAATTTTATACAATGACGGTTTCACTCAAGAAATTCCTTTAAAACACTTGTAACAGCCAAAATCCTAATTGTTTTTAAAAAGCCAGGAGATGTTAATCATATGCTCAGTTTTTCCACGTTACAATTTCCTAAATGCAAACTTTTCAATCAGGGAAGTTCAAATTCATTACATCTCAGTAAATAAGAGTAGCCAACAACTTTGAGGCAGTTGGCTATAAATCATTTTGATTTTATGCTTACAGAAAAAGAAAAAAAAAAAAAACCCTGTAGATGTAAACAGCAAATTTTGACAAATAAAACCCAAACCATTCATCCCTAAATCAACATCAGATCCAAAAATTCCAAAACAAAATCATTTTACCATTTTCACGGTGCACTAAACGTTATAGGAAGACTTGATTTTTTTTAAAGCTTGCTTTTTAAAAAAAGATCGGCAAACAGTCTTTAGAAACTACTCAAGAAGTTCTGATTTTAAACTATTAAGGATTCCACAGGCAGAACAAGAGTCTTATCTAAAACGGGCATCCACTTTGGACAGAGATAGCTTCTACAAAGAGTCCCACCGTTTCTCCACCTAAAAAGGCTTTAAGTTTCAGCGCACACATGGCATCAGTAAAATTTCTCACAATGAACAAAAAATAGCAGATTACTATACTAAAGCCCACACTGCCACTAGTTCTTTAAACAAAATACCAAAATTTACATCTACTTACATATAATTCAACTACACCCCAAATTCTATGAACTCAGGTTTTAATATTAATCCAAATGGTAACAATAGCAAATTTATATATGTAATACTGAAATTACTGCCCAAATAGGCCAGCACCAATACGATTAGCATATAGATAAGCTCCTACAGCAAGCTAGTTTAATGGCAATTTTCTCTAAAACTCTGCCCAAATTTATAATTCAATTGCATTAGCAATGCATCTACTGGGAGAATTAGCCTAATATTAGACTAAATGAACAATATTCCAGCTACTGCTACTGTGACAACGTTAAAGTTTTTCCTGATGTCATGAGGATAAAGAATAATCTATGGGAATAGTTGTATGGGGTAGAGGGAAGGTGTCAGCCATTTCTTTGGCCACACCTGAAAAATGAACTGTGGCTCCCGAAACAAGGGAAGGGGGAAGAAGAAAATGATACAGAAAAGGCAAATAGCAGTGAACCACGGAACGCCTACTAAGTAATAAATGCAGACTAGCTCTAACCCAAGACTATTCTTCCAAGGTCAGAGTAATTTTGTATTTAAAAAACAAAAACAAAAAAACCCAAACAAAGGCATCATGGGCACACTAATGTGGTCAGCTTTTTAAGGATGGAGCTCATTTCAAAATGCCAAATATAGTTTCACCTGCCAAACTTCAGAATTTGGCCTTAACTTTGTAAGATTAACACAATAAACAAACTTGACTGCTGTTAGCAAAAGCCAGCCTCCAAAGCAGATTGTATAACCACTGACACAATTTTTTCACAACAGAAGTTTCATATTGCATTTAATCAGCACTCTGCCAAAAAAGAACAAATTGATCAAAAAAGCTATGTGCATTACATAAAGTACAGAAATCCTTGTTCTAGGGCCTAGTACAGGTAATTCAAGTCAGTCTTCTTGCACCATTAGGGCACTTCTGGTTATGCTATATAAGCGAAGTTTCCAAAGTCACCACATCTCATGAAAACCAAAATGCCTTTCCATACTGACTTTTAAACTCCCACAAAATATATGACAGGAATATTGCACTTCAAATAAATTTTAATGTTCAAGTATGTTGTTTTACTTAAAAGCTTTCTACAACATTGACAATATCAAAACTAAACAGTTACTACTTTTAATTATAAAATTATTCTTTATGACCTTGAAATTTAACTTCAATTTTTTAACACATCCAATCTCCAGATTACAGACTTTGCCCATTATGTACATGAGAATAGTGTAGGGGATGAGCAGAGAAGAAACTGACAATAAATATGACTATTTTACACTTCAAGATACTTTTAAAGATAGTAGTTCTTTGCTTGGCCTGGATTTTATAAGCTCTCCCTCCTCTTTGGTCCTTCAATGGGAAGGAAAGAATGCACTATCAGATTCAGAACTGAACGAGTATTAAATGACATACCTGGCTCTGACACCTCTGTTTTCGGGGTAGTTATTTTGTCCTCTCTTGAAATGCTCATTTCTGTCATTTGCTGAGTTACAGGCAAGGCAGCCACAGGCACATTTCTATTTGAGTTCAAGCAAACAATTTTTAAAGCTGTTAAGGGTACTTCTTGAGACAATGATTAAGTTGTCAGTTCAACTTTAAATTATATAATATTTCCAAAATGAGTAAATGGAGCTAGATAACCTAAAATTTAAAAAAAAAGATACTGGATGCCCAGCATAAACGGTTGAGAAAAAAGTTTGATAAATGGCTCATCAACTCGAGGCTGCATTTTGTATAGGTTACTATATTCTACAACCCACTAGGGATTTTTAGCTGTGCCTGTAACTTGTTTAAGGGCAAAAGAGCAGCTCTGCCAAAACACCTTGTTTAGCCCACTAAAACAGTCTACAGTCTCACTTGACAATCCCTAAACCTCAATTAACAAAGAAATAAAAAAGCACAGCATTTCCAACACAATATCCTTGAGGGGGTTAGGGAGTAGGTTGTAATATACATCTTTACTCAATGACTTAAGAGTCATGTATTAAAAGACATGAAATCCTCAATTAAGCAACAATGCAAAGCCAAGGGCATCTGATATATTAACATCCTTATTACTGGACTCGTACAGACACATCTTGGTTTCCTCTTTGTAATACCATAAAGACTCTGAAATGTTCAATCTTACCTTGATTTTTCAGATGTGCTGCCAGCAGCACCTTCACAGTTGTTTAAGCTAGTGTCTGCTCTCTGTACAGATGCAGAATCTGAGGTAGGACTGTTGGAACCACTAGCTGTCCCTATTTAAAAAAAGGATTTGTAAGGAACAAATGAACACTACAAAAACTCATTTAGTATCAAGACGTAGTAAGTAACAAATACTTGCATTTAATTAGGTTAGTGATATAAGCATTCACTGTGCTGTAATCCTACACTTGAGTGTCCAAACAAAAAAATATTAAAAAGTCAATCCAATGAACACAAGTGTGAAACAAAATAATCTCAAAAAAGAAAACTGAAAAGCTAGAAGATGCTTGTAGATAGTCATTTATTCCTGATCAGTCATGTCAAGCACGTGGGCTGTTGCTTGAATTTCAAGCTCTTGTCAGGTGTTCTCTCCATGGGCTTTCAGCATTCTCAGCCCCAATTCTTGGTTCTATATTTTCTGTCCACCAGTTCTTCAAATACGTTTTTCCTTGGAAATAACTTACCCATTGGGCTCATTCTGCCACTGTTCTGCTGCCTCTGAAGATGTTCTTTGTAGCAAACTGAACACATTCCATTTGTCCTAGGATTTCCATAAAAGCCACATCCTGTGCTACACAGCATGGGCCCCGGGGTCTGGTTAGTCTCCTGAGCCATATTTTTCTGCTATAGACGAAACAAAATTTCAGAAATTAGCATTATCACCAAAATATAGTCTAATATAATCATCATTATACCGCTGTGATTTCTACACAAGTTTTAATAAAAGTCCAAATTCTGTTAATCATTAAAAAGGGTGGGCAGAGATAATTATATTTTGTGGCCTTTATAAAAGGCAAACTGTTTTAGCACCCTCCTCAAAAAAAAACCCAAAAAGAAATTTTATCAATTATTAGGATATTCTCACCTATCACTATTCTTGGTTTCAATTTATGAAAAGGTCTACTAGCTCTCAGGGTTATGTTTTAATCAATTTGGGAAATTGGTACCTTTAAGTTACTTTTGACTCTGCTGCACTACAGGCAGACCATTTCAAATGCTTTTACTTAATTGGCTAATCACAATTAATCACTGACTCTTGATATTTATAGGTGGTTCTTTAAACTGGATGAATAAAGCTTTCTTAAAACTAGCACCTGTATATATTATTGGGCTTCATCAGTAATTTGACAATTCTGCTGAGGCAGAGCATCCATACTTTTTAAATGCTGAAACATCTTTATATAAGGCTGAAAAGAGAACTCGTAGCTCTTCCTGCTACCTTGGCACCAACAAGAAAGCTCTTTAAAAATTTAGAGTCAGCTGGTTTATGAAACTCCTTTTATGTTCTCCATCTGAGGTTTGAGAGTATGTTAAAGCCAGTGCCTAGGAACCTGCAATGCACAAATTATCAGATTTCTCAGCCAAAGGCACTATTATTTTTAACAAGTGCTTGTCTTCCTCATACCAGAAAATAATAATCGTTCCAAGCTCAAATTCAATATAATAAAATAAGTCAATATATATACATAACCTTTAGTAATGGTTAATATTCAATGCTGGGTTACCAAAAAGCTTTACATAGCAAGCATTTGTTTGCAAGCAAGGGTTTGCTTTTCTAAACGTCTTCTTAAACGCTGTGCTAAATTATTAATAAGTTTTCCACTGGATGAGAAAATATATATTCAAGAAAAATTATTTTAAAATAAAGTTGTGGAGGGTTTTCATGTCATCTTAAATATGTATAAGCTTATGTACAAAAAACATGAGAGAATTTGCCTAAAGGAAAATTTGTGTGCTGTAACTTGTCACAGTCATTTTTTCCAACTACTACATACTAGAATACACTTTATAGTGAGTTATTAAAAAATGATGTTTTAACAAGTATTAACTACCAAAATTAGAAGATGGGAGAAGGGGACTAACCGATTTGGACCTGGCCAGAACCCTGGTAATTATTCCTCAAATCATTTTATCGTCCCTTTTGTAATTAAAGGGGCACCATACAAATATTAAGACTATCTACAGCTTGTACAGCGTGACCAAGATCCACAACTTATTTTGAATAATAGTATTAATTTAGTTGACACTGTCTCTTTAAATATTAACTGGAATTTAGCTGACTCATTTTGGAACAGGGTAGTGTAAACATTTCAACATCACTTAGGAAGTTTATTAATAAACACTTTCAGCTGGGTTTTTAAATGCTGAGTATAATGAGAGCAAAAAAATGCTTTCAAATGATAAATACGTATATATTTGCATGCCTACCATCACAAAACTGTTAATTTTTGCCCTAGGCATGAAAGTTGGGTATTTCCTAAAACCAGTTTAAGTGCTAGCCCACATTTTCTACACTAAGGTCCAGTGTCATCTGACATTGGCTTTAAAAGCAAACTGGCTTAAGTTTAAGGCCAAGTGATCAACCTGCATAAGTAATTTTAGTTAATGTGATTCTTAAAATCTTTGTTTTAGATAAATAAAATGGAGGCTACTCCATCTAAAAAAAGATTTCACACTTTGAGATAACAAAGTATTCCAACTTTCCTTCAGAGAACATGTCTACTTTCATTCCATTATAAATAACCTTCAACTGCGAGACACACAAGAAGCACCAGAACATGAGTCTTCTACATGGGTTCCCATCTTTTATATTTTTTCCCCTAGAAAGCCAGCTTTTAAATGCCATCACATGTGCACAGCTTGCTTTAATATTTCTCAGAAGCTTAGATCACATGGGAGGGCGCTTCAGCCTGTCACAAGGCTGCAATGTGACAAGCTGAGCTGGATGGAGGCTCTCACATAAAGCCTAGTCAACAGGGGCCTCTGAAATCAGCTTCTATTTATATCTCAAAGCCTGCCAACTCCTACACAACCCCAAGAACTAAGGATGCAGCGTTCATATATCTAACATAAGAAAACAAAAAAAAAGGCTGCTAGTTTTTTCCTAATGTAGGAAAAACTACAGAACAATCTTAATCTAGAAGATGAAAGCATAATCACTCAAAGCTAAAATGGTCAAGGTTGTTTATAAAAAACTAAGCACAGTGGAGACAGCGTAAAAAAGAATCCTCATTTAGTGAGGATTTAGGGGATGAAGTGGGGGATGTGTGTTCCCATTAGGTATTGCATTTCCCTTCCTGTAAATATTTTAGAAAAAAATACCATTACTATTTATTGATTTTAAAGTAATTAGAAACTTGAGCATGCACGTGTCAGCTCTGTCAGGTACAGCTAGAATGCACATTTTATAAAGTTTATGGCTTCCTCTAACTTACAGCTTAAAAAAAAATCTGAGTAACTGAACAATTCTCCAATTCCAATTCTGAACAAAGAGCTTTTACACCTATGGAATATAGTTCTTCCAGGCGCACATGATGTGATGACATGGCATGAATTCCCACTCACCTGGGAATTGAGACCTGAGTTCAAGTCTCTAGTCTGCCACTAAGCCAGTGACCTTGGGCAAGTCCTTACTTTCCAGATTTCAGTTCCCTCTTTGCCAAATGGAGTAGGATTGACTTTTAAAGGCTCCTTTTCAGGGCCTGGGAGATAGAAAACAGGAAAGAACTACAACAAATCCTTAATTTTTTTAGGGGGGCGTGGGGAAACATTTTAAGAAAAAACTTTGAAGATAAAATTGCAATATTTTCACCAATTGAGTTCTGAAAGCCTACTTTTTAAAAAAATCCTAAAAATAAGGAGTAAAATACAGCCGTTTACGGTTAGGTATCTAAATCCCAGATTTAAGAACGGGGATGTGTGACCTATGTGTTCCTTTATCTTAATAATCTCCTTACATGAAATCCTTATGTGACATTCAATCAATAAAGATAACTCGACCCTTCCTCGAAAACATAGCTCCACGGAGTGCGTGGAAAGCGAGCAAAAAATTTCACGTTCATCAGCCTAAATGCACCAAACAAAGGAGAAGGTGCTCCATTTCCTCCATGAAAACGGATCTCAGGGTAGACACCCCGCGACGTCGAGAAACCCAAAAGACGACGCCGGAGAACCCCCGGCCCCATGTTCCAACGGGTTTTGGAACAAGTTCGGGTCCCACTGATCCCCCATCCCCCTCCAAGCAAAGGCCTCACTCAGTAAAGCCCAGCAGGGCCCTCTCCGAAAAACCACTGAGTCATGCAGAACAGCAGCTCAGCAGGCCCGGCCGGCCTTTCGCCTGCAGGCCCCACGCCGAACCCCGACCCCGAAGGGCTCCTCTGAGGGGAGAG
>NW_012107753.1:1103675-1104703 GCF_000951045.1 Mandrillus leucophaeus | reverse complement strand
GGGAGGCGGGGCCGAGCCGGGTTGCTGTGCCTTCTCGTGGAGCCCAGCCACTGGCCTGGCGGTCGGCCCCTAGGGTGGAGCTGGAAAGAGCGAGTCCTGTGGAGGATGTGTTTCTATTTTTAACCCAATTGTCCGCCCTCAGGCTCACTCCTTCGGATTTTCTCATTCAAACCCGTTTTTCGCCATCCTAGTTCTCACGCTTTGTCTCCAGCCGTGGGCAGACATTCCCTCCTCCAAGAATTGTAAGGATTCACCCGCAGAAAAGGAAAAGAACTGCCTTATGGCTTCGAGGTCTTTTCTGTTTATGAAACCTCCTCACTCCCGACACCCATTTTCAGCTCCGAAGTCCAGCCCGTGCGTGGCCCTGACGCGGCTGGCGGCGTGCGTTGGCTCGCCCAAGGTCACGAGGGGTTGTGCGGTGTGAGGAAACTCGCGGCCGCCCAGGGCTGCCAATGCCCCGGCGGCGCTGTTCTGAACAAACTGTTTTGGCCAGCCTGTAAAATCCCTGGAAATTGACGATTCCAGCAAAGCGTCGTGAACTGGGAAAGCACCAAATGTTCTACTCAAATGCCGCGAAGGGACAAAACAAGCTAGATCTAAGGCCCAGATCAAGCGGGAGGAGTAGGCTTGTGGGAGGAAGTTCAAGGGGGGCAGGTACTAGGCGGGGAGTTCAGGCACGAGGCACAGGTTCCCCATGGGTGAAAGGATGACTTACTCGAAACAGTGGGAACCTTTTCAGAGCACAAACAAAAAATATTTTCAGCTGACCGCTCCAAGTGACTTTCAGTTCAACTCAAAATAACAAAATCACTAGGTTGGAAAGGACTTCTGAAATTTTCTAGTAAACTACGGTCTGACGAATACATACAAATGACGTTTAGGGCTTATATTAGCCACATATAGAAGAGAAGAGATCCCTTCAGTGTTTCTCAAAGTCGGTAAACAGAAAAAATTCACCTGGGGTGATTAAATATTCCTACGCCTCTCCCCTGGATATGGTTTTGGCTGGTCTGGGGTGGCGGTGGGGG
>NW_012107753.1:1095092-1103420 GCF_000951045.1 Mandrillus leucophaeus | reverse complement strand
GGGGGTGGGGGTCCTATTGCGCTTCAGGTGATCCTTATTTGTAATCTGTAATGGGGGAATGCTGTACTGATAGCTTGAGCCAACACTTCCAAATCAAACAGTTCTCCGCCACAGTAAGCAAAGTACCTGGAGCATAACAACCTTTTATTTTGTTTTGAACAAATTTTGGTTTATTACTGTGATCAATGTATTAGAGATTTAAGTAGTTTGGGTCACTGGTCCCACGACCATTAAAATTTATTTCCTTAAATTAGATAAATTGGTAAAACAACAACAACAACAACAAAGCAGCTACCATTTACAGGCCATTTTCAGTGCCAACTATTTTCCATTTAGGGTCTCATTTTATCCTCACAGTAATTCACTGAGAAAGGTACTATTATCACGTCCCTTTCTACAGATAAAGGAACAATGACTAAAGAGGCTTGCCCAGGGCACTGAAGGGCAGGGAGGCAATGGAGGTGATTATTATTGAGAACAAAAATAACTTAATTTTTTTTTTTTCCCTCTAGAACTGGAGTTATAATGAGTGAAACAAGATAATTCCTGAAGAAGCATACTTTAAAAAAAAAGTCTAAGGGTAATGAGGCAAACTCATTATTGAATAGTGTATTCCATAATATTATGTCACCTTCTGATAATTCATCTTCTCTATTACCCATTTATAATTTTATCTGAGACTATTTCAACCAAGAATGTTGCAGGTATTGGACCTAAACATACCAAGATTCCTTTTTAGCAGTTATTTTCTAGTGGTTCTCAAAGTGTGGTCTCCAGACCAGCTGCAGCAGCAGCACCTGGGAACTTACTAGAAATACAAATTCTCAGGCCCCAGCACCAAACCTGTGGAGTCACAAACTGGGGGTTAGCACAGCCATCTGTGGCTCAATAAGTCCTCTAGGTGATTCTGATGCGTACACAAGTTTGGAAACCATTGACTTAACCCTACCATGGCGTCAGGTGACCCCTCTTTTTTTCAGATGGCTCACACCACATGAAAGGGAAAGGTTTAAAAAAAAAAAGAAATCTTCTCATATTACTAGTGTAACAGATGAAGGGATGTACTTCTAAGAAGGTTTTTGTTTTATTTTTGTTTTCTTACATTTTAAATTTTCACTTGGACTCCAAAGACAAACTGAATTGTTAAACACGGAATATATAATAGAATGCTTCTAATATGACATGCCAAAGGGCTTTACTCTATAGTCATTAGGGAAGGTCAACTTTGGCTTGAAACCAACCTCTGTAAAAAAGATAATGAGCGCTGGGCGTGGTAGCTCACACCTGTATTCCCAACACTTTGGGAGGCCCCGGGGTGGGGTGGGGGTGAGGGGAGCGGGTGTCGAGGTCAAGAGGTCGAGACTGTCCTGACCAATATGGTAAAACCCTGTCTCTACTAAAAAATATACAAAAATTAGCTGGGCATGTTGGTGCGCCCCTATAGTCCCAGCTACTCGGGAGGCTGAGGCAGGAGAATCACTTGAACCCAGGAGACAGTTGCAGTGAGCAGAGATCACGCCACTGCACTCCAGTCTGTTGACAAAATGAGATTCTGTCTCAAAAAAAAAAGAAAAGAAAAGAAAAGAAAAGATAATGAGCAGAGTTGGTTGTGTTCAAAATGTGATATTGGTTAGGCGTGGTGGCTCACGCCTGTAATCCCAGCACTTTGGGAGGCGGAGGCAGACAGAACACCTGAGGTCAGGAGTTGGCGACCAACCTGACCAACACGGCCAAACCCTGTCTCTACTAAAAATACAACAATTAGCCCGGCAGTTGGCAGGTGCCTGTAATCCCAGCTACTAGGGAGACTGAGGCAGGAGAATCACTTGAACTGGGGAGATGGAGGTTGAAGTGAGCCGAGATTGCGCCACTGCACTCCAGCCTGGGGTAACAGAGCGAGACTCTGTCTCAAAAAACAAAAGGCCGGGCACGGTGGCTCACGCCTGTAATCCCAGCACTTTGGGAGGCCGGAGTAGGCGGATTACGAGGTCAGGGGATCCAGACCATCCTGGCTAACACGGTGAAACCCCCTCTCTACTAAAAATACAAAAAAAATTAGCTGAGCGTGGTAGCCGGCGCCTGTAGTCCCGGCTACTCGGGAGACTGCGACAGAAGAATGGCGTGAACCCGGGAGGTGGAACTGGCAGTGAGCAGAGATCACACCTGGCAACAGAAGGATACTCCGTCTCAAAAGAAAGAAAGAAAGAAAGTTTTGTACATTTGCTACTTTCCAGGCACTCACTTAACTTGGTGCTGGAATATACATTTGTGTGAAAAAAAGATGTTACCCTATTCTTATGGATCTTACCGTCATGTGGGGGAGAAAGATATTATCATATAATATATAATTAGGAACTGGTAAATATTTTCAAAGAAAAGCACAGAATGCTATGGGAGCATATAACCAGTCATAATGGATCTTGAAAACTCACCCAGGTCTGAGTTCCAACCATCCCCACGGCCAAAGGAGCCAGGCTTATTTCCTTAAAGTAGGTAACCTGGCAGTCTGCTTCAGAACTCAGGTAGAGTCATTGCAGGTTCACTTACATTTTTCTTTGTAAAGTAGGGATGACTTGGAAAGGGGATTCCTGATGGGAGAAGAGCAAATGTAATTTTCTTAGAAAGTGAAAACTGACATCCCTTAAAAATAGCAATATAAGTTATTAGTCCACTGTAAAGTGTAAAATACCTGAAGTTATTTTATGTTGACATATAACTTCCTATTATGGAGACAAGAATTGCTGCTATGACATTATTATAATACTCTGGTCATGGGTAACTATTCATTTTCTGTCCGCACTTGAGTAGAACTTGGTGAAGCACAAAGCCTTTTCTGGGGTCTTAAAAACTTTGGATGTGGCCAGGCACGGTGGCTCATGCCTGTAATCCCAGCACTTTGGGAGGCCGAGGTGGGCGGATCACCTGAAGTTAGGAGTTTGAGACCAGCCTGGACAACATGGTGAAACCCCATCTCTACTAAAAATACAGAATTAGCCGGGTGCGGTGGCAAGCGCCTGTAGTCCCAGCTACTTGGGAGGCTGAGGCAGGAGAATGGCTTGAACCTGGGAGGCGGATGTTGCAGTGAGCTGAGATTATGCCACTGCACTCCAGCCTGGGCAATAGAGCAAGATTCTGTCTCAAAAATAAATAAATAAATAAATAAATAAATAAAAGAAATTGATAAAGCAAGTAGCAATTTCATTATTACATAGACCTTTTAGTAAATTAAAATTCTTACTTATTTTCTCTGAAAATAACTTGACCCAAGAATCTTCAAATAAAAGACATGGATATCTTACCAGATTAGAGAAGAAGACGACGACTTTCTGACACAATCTAGATACTATCAACCTAGCATTAAACAATTTTTCAGACTATTTGAAAAACAAAAGCCTTTATTGTTTTTAATTTTATTATTATTATTTTTTTTGAGATGGAGTTTCGCTCTTGCCGCCCAGGCTGGAGTGCAGTGGCACGATCTCAGCTCACTGCAACCTCCACCTCCCGAGTCCAAGCAATTCTCCTGCCTCAGCCTCCTGAGTAGCTGCAATTACAGGCGCCCACCACCACCCCCGGCTTTTTGTGTTTTTAGTAGAGACGGGGTTTCACCATGTTGGGCAGTCTGGTCTCGAACTCCTGACTTCAGGTGATCCACCTGGCTTGGCCTCCCAAAGTGCTGGGATTCCGTGTGAGCCACTGTGCTGGGCCTGCCTAATTGTTTATGTAATTCAAGAACTGAGGTTGAAGGAAACTGATGATTTACTATGTATATATATTTTGTTGTAAATATCACCTTTTAAGAAACAAAATATTCTGGTCTCAAGAACTCTTAAGAAATTTTTGTTATTGAACAAGCTAAGTGTGGGGTGTTAATCTCAGTGGTTAGCTCTGGGATTGTCTCAGAAACAATACTTGGGGGTTGGGTGAGGTGATTCAGGCCTGTAATCCCTGCACTTTGGGAGGCAGGAGGATCATCTGAGATCAACCTGGCCAACATGGCGGATCACCTGCGGCAGGTAATAACCTGAGGTCAGGAGTTTGAGACCTGACTGGCCAAAATGGTGAAATCTCCTCTCTACTAAAAATACAAAAATTAGGGCTGGGCGCGATGACTCACGCCTGTAATCACTGCACTTTGGGAGGCAGGAGGATCACCTGAGGTCAGGAGATCAAGACCAGCCTGGCCAACATGGTGAAACCTCGTCTCTACTAAAAATACAAAAATTAGCCAGGTGTGGTGGTGGGTGCCTGTAATCCCAGCTACTTGGGAGGCAGAGACAGGAGAATTGCTTGAACCTGGGAAATGGAAGTTGCAGTGAGCCGAGATTGTACCATTGCACTCCAGCCTAGGTGACAGAGTCAGACTCCTTCTCAAAAAAAAAAAAAAAAAAAAAATTAGCTGGGCATGGTGGTGTATGACTGTAATCCCAGCGACTTTGGAGGCTGAGGCATGAGAATCGCTTGAACCCAGGAGATGGAGGTTGCAGAGAGCTGAGGTAGTGCCACTGCACTCCAGTCTGGGCGACAGAGTGACACTCCCTCTCAAAAAAAAAACAAAAACAACAACAACAAAACAATACTTTGGAACATATCATAACCTGGGTTCATGGGTGGTGGGGTTGGCCAGGAAGGCAGGAATGGTGTTAGTGATTCAGTTAGAGCCCAGCAGCTGGGCTGGTATAAAGCTTAGGCAGGAGGCAATTGTTCCTAAGGCCCTATCAGCCAGCAGAAAAAAGGTAGAAACAATCAGGGAGGTCAGGATTCAGACAGAAGACTAGCATGAGAAAAGTGGGTAGGGTGTGGACCTCTGTCCTGGAAGCACTCTAAGTTCTAGGCAGAGAGCCAAGGCAAGTATCTTAAGTTTGTGTAATGTTTTTCCACATACAATGTATATTCAAATGCATTAATTTGATAAATTCTCACAACAGCTTATTGAGATAACTGTTATCTCTCCTTTTGCTGGAGGAGTTGATTAACTGAGGCTCAGGGCAAAGTTTTATATCCTGTCCATTGTCACATGTCTAGTGAGAGTACAACCTCTGATCTTTGGCACAGTGTTCTGTTGCCTCTTCAGGATCATTTCTCCCTTTAAATTTATTTCATAATTATATGTACCATTAGAATGTTAACCTTTTTTTTTTCTGAGAGGGAGTCTCACTTTGTCACCCAAGCTGGAGTGCAGTGGCGCGATCTTGGCTCACTGCAACCTCTGCCTCCCAGGCTCAAGCAATCTTCCCACCTTAGTCTCAGGAGTAGCTGGGACCACAGACATGTGCCCAGCCAATTATTTGTATTTTTGGTAGAGATGGGGTTTCACCATATTGCCCAGGCTGGTCTTGAACTCCTGAGCTCAAACAATCTGCCTGCCTTGGCAGATTGGTGGGATTACAGGTGTGAACCATGGCACGAAGCCTAGAAAGTTAACCATTCTTTTTTTTTTTTTGAGACGGAGTCTCTGTCGCCCAGGCTAGAGTGCTGTGGCGTGATCTTAGCTCACTGCAACCTCTGCCTCCAAGGTTCAAGAGATTCTCTTGCCTCAGCCTCCCGAGTAGCTGTGCCTACAGGCACGTGCCACCACGCCTGGCTAATTTTTGTTTGTATTTTTTGTAAAGATGGGATTTCACCATGTTAACCAGGATGGTCTCGATCTCCTGACCTCGTGATCTGTCTGCCTCAGCCTCCCAAAGTGCTGGGATTACAGGCGTGAACCACTGTGCCCAGTCATACCATTCTTACCTTGTGTATCGCTCACCTCACCCAGTGGTCTCTAACAGGCAACCTCTGTCTCTTTTGCTACTCCAGCTTATCTGTCTGTCTCCTAAATGTTGGCATTTTTTAGACTCTTTGGTTTTTCACTGCTCATACCCCCTTAGAGCAATTGTACCCACCTTCATAGATTCAAATGAAGTACTCAAAGGAATGAGTATCTGTACTCATCCCTTGGCTTACAAATGGTTTATTTATAATTTTTCACTTACAGAGACAATAGCTATTTTTATTTATTTATTATTTATTTTGAGACAGAGTGTCACTCTATCACTCAGGCTGAAATGCAGTGCCATGATCTCGGCTCACTGCAACCAACCTCCTCATTCTGGACTCAAGCGATTCTCACACGTCAGCCTCCCCAGTAGCTGGGATTATAGGCATGCACCACTATGCTCGACTAATTTTTGTATTTTTAATAGAGACAGGTTTCACTATGTTGGCCAGGCTAGCTCAAACTCCCTGGCCTCAAGGGGTCCAAGCGCCTGAGTCTCCCAAAGTGCTGGGATTACAGGCGTGAGCCACCACACCCAACTGACAAAGATATATCTATTTTTAAAATTTTACTTACAAACATTTTTCAACTTAATCCAGAAAACGCTGCTTCTTTTTTTTTTTTTTTTTTTTTGCATACTGAAGTTATGCTCTGTGATTGGAAGAGAATTTTATAGCTAACTACTATTGTTGTTAGGTAGTGAATAAGTGGGAGTAGAGAATAAGTATCTAGAAATAGATATGAATTTATATTTATTCCATGTGGATCAGTGGCTCTAGAGTGAACAAGATAAAGTTTAAACCTGGGAATTTCAGAGCCAGTGCTTCGGTTACTGGTATATGCCTGATTTAAGTTGTTTTTGTACTATAATTTACAACATCATCACCAACTCTAAATATGAAGCATATAAATATGTAAGGGAAGATTCTTTTTATTGAAAAATTAAAAGTGATAAAACAAACTGAAGCCAGACAAAGAAATAAAAACATTAGCTTCACCAAAGAAGATATATAGGTGGCAAATAAGCATATAAAAAGATGCTTCACATTATATGTCATCAGGGAAATGCAAATTAAAACAGTAATGAGATACCACAATGTACCTATTAGAATGGCCAAAATCCAGAAAACAAACAGCACCAAATGATGGTGAGGATGCAGAGCAACAGAAACTCTTACTCATTTTTGTTGGGATGCAAAATGGTACAGTCACTTCGGAAGGCAGTTTGATGATTTTTTACGAAGTTAAACATACTCTTACCATATGATCCAGCAATCACACTCCTTGGTATTTACCCAAAAGAGTTGAAGACATGTCCACAAAAAAGCCTGCACACAGATATTCTTAGCAGCTTTATTCATAATTGCCAAAACTTGAAAGCAACCAAGATATCCTTCAGTAGGTGAATGGAGAAATAAACTGTGGTACATCCAGACAATAGAGTATTATTCAGTGCTAAAATAAACATGTTAGTAAGCCATGAAAAGATACAAAAAACTTGAATGTATATTACTAAGTGAAAGAAGCCAGTCTGAGGTCCAGGTGCAGTGGCTTACGCCTGTAATTCCAGCACTTTGGGAGGCCAAGGTGGGCGGATCACAAGGTCAAGAGATCAAGACCATCCTGGCCAACATGGTGAAACCTCATCTCTATTAAAAATACAAAAATTAACTGGACATGGTTGGCGCATGCCTGTAGTCCCAACTACTCAGGAGACTGAGGCAGGAGAATCACTTGAACTGGGGAGGCAGAGGTGACAGTGAGCTGAGATCATACCACTGCACTCCAGCCTGGCAACAGAGTGAGACTCTGTCTCAAAAAAACAAAAAAGAAGCCAGTCTAAAAAGTATGTACTATTAATTTCAACTATATGACATCCTGAAAAAGGCAAAACTATGGAAACAGTGAAAAGATCAAGTGGTTGCCAAGGGATAGAGGGAGGAATATGCAGAGCACAGAGGATTTTTATAGCAGAGAAACTACTCTGTGATACTATAATGGTGGCTACGTGTCATGATCTATTTATCCAAACCCACAGAATGTACAACACCAAGAGTGAACCCTACTTTAACCTAAGGACTTTGATAATAATGGGTCAATGCAGGTTCATCAGTTGTAACAAACATACCACTCTATGGGATGTTGATAATGGGGAAGGTCATGTGTGTGTGGAGGCAGGTGTACATGGGAAATCTCTGCACCTTTCTATCAATTTTGCTGTGAACCTAAACTGACTCTTAAAAATAAAGTCTATTATTAAAAATAAAGAAATAAGTGGGATCCCTCAAATTCAGACAAGCTTTGATTGTCACCCCAAAAAGTTAAAAAACAATTAGACAGGTACGTTAAGTGCTTGGATAATATAAAATTGAAAAAGAATAAGAGATTGTTAGGTTTTGTTGTTGTTGTTGTTGTTGTTGTCCTGATGGAATCTCACTTTTTCACCTAGGCTGGAATGCAGTAGTGAGATCTCGGCTCACCACAATCTCTGCCTCCCAGGTTCAAGCGATTCTCCTGCCTCAGCCTCCTGAGTAGCTGGGATTACAGGTGCATACCACCATGCCCAG
>NW_012107753.1:1090597-1092842 GCF_000951045.1 Mandrillus leucophaeus | reverse complement strand
TTCACCTCCTGGGTTCAAGCAATTCTCCTGCCTTAGCCTCCCGAGTAGCTGGGATTATAGGCATGCGCCACCATGCCTAGCTAATTTTGTATTTTTAGCAGAGACAGGGTTTCTCCATGTTGGTCAGGCTGGTCTCAAACTCCTGACCTCAGGTGATCTGCCTGCCTTGGCTTCCCAAAGCTTTGGGATTATAGGCATGAGCCATCACACCTGGCCTGGAGATGTTGTTTAGAGGACTTCTATGCTGGGTGGGGTACTGGAGAGGACCCTCTAGTCTTCACTGCAAGTCGAAAATTCTGCACCTCTCAATGGTTTAGGAAAGGCATTTTGCTCTATTGGAAAGAACTCAAGTTTGGAAGTCAGACTGAACTGGGTTTGCCTTCATTCTCAGATAGCAACTATATGATTTTAAACACATTACTTATCTCCTTGTGTCTCATCTCTGCTTCTGCAAAAGAGGATGATCATCACTACTTCAAAGAATTGTTGTAAGAATTAGAGATAAGGCATATAAAAGCACAAAGTAAGCACAAAATAAATACTAAACATTATTTGCCCATAACACATATAGTTCCTTTAATCCTTATGCAGTCATGTTGCTGTATTGGTTTTTATTTTCAAGTATTAATTTTATATTTCAAAATTAATTTACTCCCTGGGCACAGTGGCTCATACCTATAATCCCAGAAATTTAGGAGGCCGAGGCGGTTGAATCATGCCGCTGCATTCCAGCCTGGGAGACAAAATGAGACTCTGTCTTAAAAAAAAAAAAAAAATACCATTGCTTAAAAACAGCTAACAAATTTTATTATAAAAAGACTTACTGAGAGATCATGCTCAACAGTGTGGCTATTTCTTTTTTTCTTTTTTTTTTGAGATGGAGTCTTGCTTTGTCACCAGACTGAAGTGCAGTGGTGTGATCTCGGCTCACTGCAACCGTTGCCTCCCAGGTTCAAGCAATTCTCGTGCCTCAGCCTCCTGAGTAGCTGGGATTACAGGCACGTGCCACCACACCCAGGTAATTTTTGTATTTTTAGTAGAGACGGGGGTTTTACCATGTTGGCCAGGTCATGATCTCATGACCTCGTGATCTGCCTACCTTGGCCTCCCAAAGTGCTGGGATTACAGGTGTGAACCATTGTGCCTGGCCCAGTGTGGCTATTTCTTTCAGTTTATAGTTGGTATAATTTTGTGGACACTTTACCATAGTCAATCCTTGTTATCAGTTAGTGAATTATTTGCCCTATACCTCATCTACAGCAATCTGGATACTTTGGCACTTACGACAAATTTTTTTTCCTCTCATTTTTAGAAGGATGTTAGGTCTGAGGGAGAAGGAAGAGGAACAAAATAACGACAGAATTGTTGAGTAGAATTCTTTCCTCCAGCTGTTTTTGTGTGTGTGTGTGTCTTTTTAATTACAGAGTATTGATAATTTATGAACAAACTCTTTGTAAAAATTTTAAGCAACAAATAATTTTTTTTTTGAGACAGACAGTCATCCTTGTGATCTGTTTAAATACATAGGATTTTGCTATATGTGTTGTTTTGCAACATGTGCCTTGGGGATCTTTCCATGTAAATTATTTACCTTATTCATTTTAACAAATTGCAGCGTACGGGTGGAATGTAATTATTTTAATCACTACCCTACTGATGGATATTCAGGTTGTTTGCATTTCTTAGCTATGATAAACAATGTTGATAAGAGCAGTTACTTGTTTTAAAAATGCAGAATGCATTAATATTAATTATTTTCATTTTAAAGATACTATTGGGGCAGGGCGCTGGTGGCTTATGTCTGTAATCCCAAAACTTTTTTGTTTTTTTTGAGATGGAGTCTTGCTCTGTCGCTCAGGCTGGAGTGCAGTGGCACCATCTCGGCTCACTGCAATCTCTGCCTCCTGGCTCAAGTGATTCTCCTGCCTCATCAGCTAATTTCTGTATTTTTAATAGAGACAGGGTTTTGCCATGTTGGCCAGGCTGATCTTGAACTCATGCCCTTAGGTGATCCGCCTGCCTCGACCTCCCAAAGTGCTGGGATTACAGGCATGAGCCACCATGCCCAGCCTCAAAAATATACATTTTTTTGCATGGGCTTTGCTTCTGCCCAAATGTTAGTCTTTGTGGGTAGAAATCATTTTTAAGGTGGAAAATAAATCTTACTGACTTAACTGACTGTAAGTTTTTAGTATTTTCTTTCTCTCCCTCTCTCTTCTTCCTTCCTTCCTTCTCTCTCTCCCTT
>NW_012107753.1:1062317-1089092 GCF_000951045.1 Mandrillus leucophaeus | reverse complement strand
AGCCTACACCTAGGTTGCATTCTAGCATTTCAGAGGTGCTGATATGCTAAGGGGTACTAAGTGTGCTGAAGAGGGACGTATCTTTTTTTATTTTTTTGGTTATCTTTTTTTTTTTTAACCTTTTTTTGTGCTTTTCTTCTTTTTTTTTTCTCTTTGTTTTATTTATTTATTTTAATCTTACAAATTTTCTGATGGCAAAAGTTCCTACCTTTCCTTTTCGGCTTTTAATGTCAGGCAATTTAAACGCAATGTCCTGCATCTATAGACCTACAAAATATCCTGACTTTCCTTATTTCAGCCAGTCAATAATTGGGGCTACTGCATTATTGGTGTGGCACAGATCTGAAGTTGTGTGTGCCTTTGGTTTGTATGTGAGTGATCTGAAATTAACCTCATTTTACCAAAGATGAAATACTCCTTTAAGATAACATTTTAAAAAGTAAAGATTACATTTTTTGTCTGATCAATCTTGACATATTTAGATTGGCAGATAGGACGATTAAAAAAAAAACTCAAGTTAAAATTGTAAAGGGATCAGAAAACCAGGAATCAGTCATGTTTCTTAGCAGATGGTGGGTGCCACGAGAGGGAAAGATGGAACCGTGGTCCTCCTTACAAAAGGAAACATGAGACGTAGGTTTATTTGGTAAGATTTTATAAAGCCTGCCATAAATCTCATTTGAAAATTGCTCTCCCTAAAAAGTGACGCTAAAAATGGCCTGCTCCCTGAAATACAAATGGAAAAGTAAACCACTGTTCACCTTGTAATACCAGTTTAACTCTGAAATTGCACTTAACACAGCACATTGACCAAAACTACGTGGACAGAAGTCCTACAAAGCTCAGGGCTATAGTGCAAGGTCATTGATTTTGCAACAATTTGTTTCTTTTCTGATTTAAAACAAAAAAGTGATTTTTATGCACCGGGAAATCTAATCTATTATGACGTTCATCTTTTACCAGTCATCATTTTTCTGGGAACGTGTCATACTATGTAATCTGAGCAATAAGAACATCAGAAACTGACTGGAAATGTGGTGGGAGATGTGGCCCTGGGAACACTGGAAACGCATTGTCTCCATGGCAAGGGTCACAGGGGAGTGAGACAGTGTCCTCCATAAGAGATGGGGATGTTCTGAACTGTAATCAGACAAGTAAATTACAAAATTCACCACCTCAGACTTTTTGATGGAAGAACTAAGGAATTAGATGTACTCTTTGATGCCTTTCTGTTTGCCAAAACAACAGCCTTTCTGATTCTCGTCAGTACATGTTGAACACCTATGACAGGACTAGCTGCTGGCGCCCTGGAGACCAAGGTTAAAGATGATCTGGCCTCTTCTCCAAAGGAGCTTATGTCTTCCTGAATTCGCCTCCTACTGCTCTCACCCTTGCTCACTTTATTCCTGCCATTTGGGCTTCTTTGCTCATCCTCAAACATGCCAAGTCCTCTCTTGCAGCACTTTCTCTTTTCTTTTTCTTTTTTTCTTTTTTTCTTTTGTTTTTGAGATCTGTCACCCAGGCTGGAGTACAATGGCACGAACTCCGTTTACTGCAACCTCCGCTTCCCGGGTTGAAGCGATTCTCCTGTCTCAGCCTCCTCAGTAGCTGGTACTACAGGTGCCCGCCACCACCCCTGGCTGATTTTTGTATTTTTAGTAGAGACGGGGTTTCACCATATTGGCCAGGCTGTTCTCAAACTCCTGACCTTGTGATCTACCTGCCTCTGCCTCCCAAAGTTCTGGGATTACAGGCGTGAGCCACTGCACCTGGACAGCACTTTTTCACTTAGTGTTTCTTCCTGCAGAATAGCTCTTGTCCCAGATTTCTGACTTGATTCATTCCCTGCTTAAAGGTCACCCTCACAAAGAAGACCTTCTTTTACCCACCATGTAAAACTGCACAAACACATATATACATACACCCACACGTATACACCTTTTCATTATTCTTTTATACTGTTTTACTTTTCTTCATATCCATTTATTTATTTATTTATTTTGAGACAGAGTCTTGCTCTGTTGCCCAGGGTGAAGTGTAATGACGTGATCTCGGCTCACTGTAACCTCCGTCTCCAGGGTTCAAGCAATTCTCCTGCCTCAGCTTCCCGAGTAGCTGGGAATACAGGCACCCACCATCATGCCTGGCTAATTTTTGTATTTTTGTACAGATGGGGTTTCACCATATTGCCCAGGCTGGTTTTGAACTCCTGACCTCAGGTGATCCACCCACCTTGGCCTCCCAAAGTGCTGGGATTACAGGCATGAGCCACTACCCCCTGCCCACATCCATTTTTTGAATCTCATCAGATGAATATATTTTTGTTTGTTTAATGTGTTGCCCTGCTATCATGTAAGCTCCATGAAAACAGAAAATGTATTGTTTATTACTATATCCCTGCTGAGTAGAACAGTACCTGGCATATCATAGATATTCAGTGAATAACTGTAGAAAGAATGCATGAAATGAAGTGGCTAAATAGACTGCTGTACTATTCAGAGAAGGTTGGTCTGACTCAGTATTTTCATGCTCCTAAATCCTGAAGATCATGAATCCAATTCTAAGTGCCCTCAGAAGCCTCAAGGTTAAGCTTTATTCTACATCCAGCAAGTGGCCATAGCATGAGTGAGGGTAAATGATCATCAGGTTTTCATTTCCCTCCCACTTCTCTTCCTCTTGTCTCCTTCAATTACAAACTGCTTTTAGCAGCTCCTCCTCCTCCTCCTCCTCTTCTTCTTCTCCTTCTTCTTCTTCCTCTTCCTCTTCTTCTTCTTCTTCTTCTTCTTCTTCTTCTTCTTCTTCTTCTTCCTCTTCCTCTTCCTCTTCTTCTTCTTCTTCTTCTTCTTCTTCTTCTTCTTCTTCTTCTTCTTCTTCTTCTTCTTCTTCTTCTTCTTCTTCTTCTCCTTCTCCTTCTCCTTCTCCTTCTCCTTCTCCTTCTCCTCCTCCTTCTTGTTCTCCTCCTCCTCCTCCTTCTCCTTCTCCTTCTCCTTCTTTTCTTTTCTTTTTTTTTTTTTGACAGGGTCTTACTCTGTTTCCCAGGCTGGAGCACAGTGGCACCATCACTGCTCACTGCAGCCTCAGACTCCTGGACTCAAGGAATCCTCCCACCTCAGTCTCCTGAGTAGCTGGGACTAAAGTCATGTAACATGCAGCCCGCTAATTTTTGTACTTTGTAGAGATAGGGTTTCACCATGTTGGCCCAGGCTAGTCTTGAACTCCCGGGCTCATGTGATCTGTTCATCTCTATCTCCCAAAGTGCTGGGATTACAGGCATGAGCCACTGTGCCCAGCAGCAGTTTTGTATAGTGGGCTTCTACAAAAGATTTCTTGTAAAGCTCCCTTAAGCTAAACAAGAACCAAATACCAGGAAACAGGAAAAAGAAAAGCTGTATTTGGGGTAGAGTTAGGGAATAGGAAGTTAATTCTTTGCTTTCTTACTTCTATGATTGTTTCTCAGTAACCTGTCTGAACTAAGTGAGTGAGTCAGCCCTGAAGTCATAGACACTTAGCTTTCTCTAATATAGAACCTGAGGAGGACCATAAGAGAAAGGAGGAGTTTATCTTTTAACTATTTCTGAAAATAACCTTTAAAGGTAATACTATGTTAGGAAATTTTCATTCTAATCACTTTATATTTCAATATTAGAGAAGTTGAATCAAATGCAAGTCTTGTTAACATATGCAAAATCTTTCCTGAAAAATACTTACTTTTAGAGATCAAATTGGCATCGTTAGCAGGGAAGCTATTAGAAAAACAATAGTACCCAAGATTTAAACAATAAAAAATTGTTTGGCTTCTTACCAGTTGTCAACTGTTGACTGTTAAAGTGAACAGCTGTGAGCTCTGTGCTCATAGTTTTCACATGGCCTACATGTCCTTGGGGGAATCCTACAGTTGTCATTTAAACAAACATATCTTTGTCATGTTTGGAGAGCCATCTAATTTAATTCTGTTGGGGTAGTGTGAGCCTGCGTTTGAACTAGGTAATTGGAAGCATTTAGTAAAGCTCAGAGCACTGTAGGAATTGAGGTACTCCTTGTCCTCGACATCTACTACCTGAACTCCCTGAGCATACTAAGTGCTATGTACCATCATGGGGGAGAGGGGTGATTTCAAAGAAATATGAGATGTGTTCCTGTTGCCTTCTTCCTACAGTCAAACTTGCTATAAGAGAAGTTTATTTTTTGGACTACTTTGATAAACACTGGCTCCTCAACTCCAACCCTGCCTCAATAGTGTTTATGTTCTTCAGGAGCTGCCCTATTGTTTTCAGGATCTACTCATTTTTCTGTATTCTGTACAAACCTTCAACAAATCACTAGAAGTAAATTTGAAGAAAATTGGATTTGGAGTCAGAAGACCTGGACTCTGGCCGGGCACGGTGGCTCATGCCTGCAATTCCAGCACTTTGGGAGGCTGAGGCGGGCAGATCACTCGAGGTCAGGAGTTCAAGACCAGCCTCGCCAACATGGTGAAACCCTGTCTCTACTCAAAAACAAAGGGTGTGGGCCTGTGCCTTTAGTCCCAGCTACTTGGGAGGCTGAGGTAGGACAATCGCTTGAACCTGGGAGGCAGAGGTTGCAGTGAGCTGAGAATGCGCCACTGCACTCCAGTCTGGGCGACAGAGCGAGACTCTCACTCAAAAAAAAAAGAAGACCTGGACTCTAGGTCTGACTTAAGGCTTATTCTATTGACAAATACAGATGTTCCTGGACTTACAGTGGGGTTATGTCCTGATAAACCCATCGTAAGTTAAAAATAGTGTATATCAAAAATGCATTTGATATTGTCTAAATCAATCATAGTGACATAAAAAAAATAAGAAAAATACATTTAATAGACCTAACTAGGTATGGTTACTAAACACCATTGCTTAACCTAGCCTATCTTAAGTGTGTTCAGAACTCTTAAATTAGTCTACGGTTGGACGAAATAATCTGGCAACACAGTACACTGCAGAGTTGATTGTTTACTCTTGTGATTATGTGGCAGACTGGGAGTCGTGGCTCTCTGGCACTGCCTGGCATTGCATAACTTAGCATACTGCTTTCTGTTGAATGTGTATTGCTTTTGCACCATCATAAAGCCCAAAACCCCTAAGTAGAACCATTGTTAGTCAGGGACCATGTGTAGTAATAACACAACCACCATAGAATTGTGTTGGGGACCAAGTGAGATCATGTATGTAAAAATAATTTGTAAACAGTAAAGATTATACAAAATAAAATGTATTAAGCTGTATTTTTTAATGCACCCCTCTCAGTAGTAAATATTATCTACAGAGTCAGGCCCACATGCAATGGCCTATTAGAAGTCCTCTGCAACAGGTCCTATCCCTTATACCTTTTATATGAAACCTGTTCTTCAGACAGTCCAAGCTTTCACAATCCTAAAGAAAGGATTACTTTTACATGTCTATAACCTATGTGAACACAATTCCCTCTTCTTAGAATGTCCTTCCATTTAGGTTTCCAAATTGAAACTCCACTCATTTTTAAAGGTTTAATTCAAGTACCATTTCTTATTAGTTTGTATCAGGCATGTGTCACTCATTACACCCATTACTGTATTGTGGAAATGTGGGTGTACTTACATGATCTCCCTACAAACACGAAGCTTTCTGAATAAGTGAAAGTATTATGCCTAATTGATATTTTTTGATATATATATTTTTTGAGACAAAGTCTCACTCTGTCCGTCAGGCTAGAGTGCAGTGGTGCAGTGGCGCAATCTCAGCTCGCTGCAGCCTCTGCCTCTTGGGCTCAAGCCATTCTCCTGCCTCAGCCTCCTGAGTAGCTGGGATTACAGGTGTGCACCACCACGCCAAGCTGATTTTTGTATT
Organism: Mandrillus leucophaeus; assembly: GCF_000951045.1. NCBI lineage: Eukaryota > Metazoa > Chordata > Mammalia > Primates > Cercopithecidae > Mandrillus > Mandrillus leucophaeus. The sequence continues at coordinate 1,083,249 of NW_012107753.1, read as the reverse complement.
TTTAGTAGACATGAGATTTCACCATGTTGGCCAGGCTGGTCTCGAACTCCCGACCTCAGGTGATCCGCCCACTTCAACCTCCCAAAGTGCTGGGATTACAGGCGTGAGCCACTGCACCTGGCCTATGTCTTTTGATTCTTTAAGGTGCTTTGAATAGCCTTGGCATTCAATGTATATTTGCTAAAGGATAGAATAAATGAATAAACTCAGAATTAGAAACTTGTTTTGTATGCCTGTCTTAATCTTTTTTTGTTGTTGTTGCTTATAACGGAATACTTGAATCTGGGTAATTTATAAAGAAAAGAAATTTAGGCTGGGTGCAGTAGCTCACACCTGTAATCCCAGCACCTCAGGAGGCCAAAGGGGGTGGATCGTTGGAGATTAGGAGTTTGACACCAACCTGGCTAACATGGTGAAACCCTGTTTCTACTAAAAAAAATACAAATATTAGCTGGACGTGGTGGCGCACACCTGTAATCCCAGCTAGTTGCGAGGCTGACGCAGGACAATCACCTGAACCTGGGAGGTGGAGGTGGCAGTGAGCCGATATTGTGCCACTGCTCTCCACCCTGGGTGACAGAGTGAGACTCTGTCTATATATCTATATCTATATCCATATCTATACCTATATCTATATCTATATTTTTTCCTTACAGTTACAGAGGCTGTAAAGTCCAAGATTGAGGGGGGGTGCATCTGGCGAGGACCTTTTTGCTTATGGGGACTCTCTGCTGAGTCCCCAAGTAACACAGGGAGTCATATGGTAGGGAGCTGGGCATGCTAGCTGAGGCCTCTCTTCCTCTTCTTATAAAGCCACCACTCCCACTCCCATGATAACCCATTAATTGGTTAGCCTATTAATCCCTTAATTTATTAATCCTGAGTAGATTAATCAATTCTGGAGGGCTCTGCCCTCATGACCCGGTCACCTCTTAAAGGCCCCTATATCTTAATACCACCACATTGGGGATTAAATTTCAACTTTAGTTTTGGAGGGGACAAATATTCAAACCATAGCAATACCTTTTTTTAGATGCTATAACTGGATACTATAACTATGTTCATGGTCATCGTCAATGGGCATGTTAATCTATTTGGTGGAACCCATTGGAAATTCAAATGGTTTTGTGTGATTTTTTTTTTTTTCTTGTCTGGGAAAGATGGTTATAGAGATATAAACTTTTTTCCCCTGAAGGATTCTGTTAAATTCTGCATGAAATCTCCCTGGAGAATGCAGTCATTTGGAGAATGTACTTTATTTTCTATTTACTTTTCAATCTATAAAATACTGCTTTTGTCTGTTATTTTTTTTCCAACCTCACAGCAGTGGCGAGACACATGTATTATTATTCTGTTTGTAAACGAGAAACTTCTGACTCAAAAAAGTTTAGTGACTCAATCAAAGCTTTGGAGACCACAAAGGCAGAGCCAGGCCTCAAACCCAAGTCTCTGGATGCCAAAGCCAATATTCTTTCTTCTACACCACAGCTGCCATCTGGAAGTTGGCAAAAACTTACTTTATTTCTTTTGTTTCTCTTTAGGCAGGAACAGCTCTGAAAATATACTTAAAAAATGAAGTCACTTAGGTTATTTTTTCTTTTCAGTATGTCATAATTGGATACTGTGTATAGATGATGTGATGAAAGAAGTCTCATATAAGGCTCTGTGTGTATATTTCTCCTAAGCTGCTCTTGCCCTGAATTGTTTTTGAGTCTCAGGGAATGTATTCATTGCTGCGCCACTTGATGTAGTCACAGGAAACCTATTCTGATAGAAAAAGCCATCTGTATTTAAAATACCTTTTTTTTTTTATTTTTTGAGATGGAGTCTTGCTCTGTTGCCCAGGCTGGAGTGCAGTAGTGCAATCTTGGCTCGCTGCAACCTCTGCCTCCCTGATTCAAGCAATTCTCTGCCTCAGCCTCCCAAGTAGCTGGGATTACAGGTGCACCACACCTGGCTAATTTTTGTATTTTTAGTAGAGACGAGGTCGCCCCATGTTGGCAAGGCTGGTCTTGAACTCCTGACCTCGTGATCCACCCGCCTCGGCCACCCAAACTAGAGGTGACTCCTAGTTCAAGATGGCAGTGTGAGCACACTCATTTATTCCTCTCTCCCAGGACTAATTTAAAATAGTATCAGGACAATGAAAAAGACATAGCCCACAGAAACGAAGAGAATTGCAGGTAGTAATAAGCAGATGAGAAGAGGGAAAACAGATGCTGTAAGAGGTTTCTAAGAAAGCGGAGAGGAAGAAGAGGAGGTACCTGCACTCTAGAATATGAGAGAAGGCAACAACAAGGATAGAAGTCACGAAGTTGCCCTGAAGAAATCTGGAGAAGCTTTGGACTCAGAGTTGGAGCCTCAGTCCAAGATGTCCAATAGCCAAATAGCAGGAGTTCTAAAAAGACAAAATACTCATGATGGAGAGGAGGGAATTTTCAAAGAAAGAATATTTCCATAGCTACAGGGAGATCTTCAAAATCAAAGGATCCTGGCCAGGTGCAGTGGCTCATGCCTGTAATCTCAGCACTTTGGGAGGCCAAGGTGGGCATATCACCTGAGGTCAGGATTCAAGATCAGCCTGACCAACATGGTGAAGCCCCATCTCTACTAAAAGTACAAAAATTAGCTAGGCGTGATAATCCCAGTTACTCCAGAGGCCGAGGTAGGAGGTAGGAGAATCGCTTGAATTGGGAGGCAGAGGTTGCAGTGAGCCGAGATCGTGCACTCCAGCCTGGGCAATAGTCTCAAAAAAAAAAAAAAAAAAGAAAAAATTCAGCTGGGCGTAGTGGTGTACGCCTGTAATCTCAGCTACTGAAGTGGCTGAGGCAGGAGAATCGCTTGAACCCAGGAAGCAGAGTTTGCAGTAAGCTGAGATCGTGCCACTGTATTCTAGTCTGGGTAACAGAGTGAAACCCTGTCTTAAAAAAAAAAAAAAAAAAAAGGAAGAAGGCCCACATTTAGGGACTGCATTGTGAAATTTCAGAACAACAAAGATTCTAAATGAAAATTTACATCCATGCACCCTTACTTAAGGATGTAAGCCTGTAAAATGAGGGTGAAAACCAAGAAAGAAGAAGACGTATGATTGGGTGGTAATGAATTTAACCTTGTCCCAAAAGAAATGGCCTTTGTCTTGAGCTTTTGGGAGTCATCTCTAAGCCCTTGGATCCTCGTGTCTGACAGGAGTGTCTTTGTTTGCCTGGAGGGCTTTGGCTAGCCAGAGAGTAACAAATGTGTTTAGGGTGGAGCTTTGATCCATGCCAAAAATGTGATTTAGGATGAGAGCTTTGGGTCACACCTTGAGTGACTGGAGACTGGAATCTAAAATTAGCCATGTGGAGAGTCAATCATGTCTTTGTAATGGAGCCTCAATAAAAGCTCTGAACACAGAGGCTCTGCTGAGCTTCCATGGTTAATGACAGCCTGTGCTTATTGTCATACATCAATGCTGGAAAAGTACTGTGTCCTGATCCATGGGGAGAGGACAATGGAAGCTCTGCATTTGGTTCTTCCCTAGACTCTGCTCTATGCACTTCATCCTTTGACTGATTTTGATCTATATCCTTTCTCTGTGGTAAATCTTAACTGTGAGTGTAACTCAGAAAGTTCTGTGAGTCCCTCTAGCAAATTATCAAAACTGGAGATGGTTTGGGGAACTACTCAGACTTGCAATTTAGTGAGGATGGTCTTTTTTTTTTGAGACAGAGCCTCACTCTGTCACTCAGGCTGGAGTGCAGTAGTGGTGCATTCATAGCTCACTGCAGCCTCAAATCTCTGGGCTCAGGCACTCATCCTACTTCAGCCTCCCAAGTAGCTGGGAGTACAGGTACATGCCACCAGGCCCAGCTAATTTTTTATCTTTTGTGGAGATAGAGTCTCAGTATATTGCTCAAGCTGGTCTTGAACTCTTGGGCTCAAGTGATCCTCCCACCTTGGCCTCTCAAGTGCTGGGATTACAGGTATGAGCCACTGCACCTGCCCTGAGGGTGGTCTTGTGTGGGCTGTATTCCCTCTAACTTTGTAGTTGTCTTAAGTCTTCCCAGGGATATACGAATGGCAGAACTAGCTTAGAGGAATATTAAAACAACATCCAAGTATAACAGTTGTGTGACCAAGAATAAAATTAGTCTAATTTAGGAGAGTGATCAGCAGACTTACAGAAGTCTATTTTCAAGGAAATGAATGGAATATATTTCAGATAATGCTTCCGCTAATGAAAAGTTGCAAAATATTAGGATATGGTGGAAAAAAAACCTATGAGTCTTAACAAAGCAACCAGAAACTCTAGCTAAATCAAAACATTTACCAGAATGTCATGTTCCAAATACGAAATGATTTAAAACATGATCTTTTTCAGCAATTGGTAAAATATTAGAGAGGATAATCTATTTAACCTTGGTGCTAGTGTATTTTCTTTTGAGTGACACGATGATTACAGCATCAGAAATGTAGTCAAGGGAATGTAATTATTAGCACTCTCTGGCTCTGTGGTGAATAATGTGATGAATAGTCATAATCATGTAAAATTTGTTTATTGATTATCAGCTTTTAAAATGAACCAATGCACAAAGCATGGGGGAGTTAATCCTGATTAAGAACAGAATGTAAACACTCTCAGCTTTGACAATGTTAAAGTAAAGCTCTAGCTGACAGATTTTGGAAGATGAAGAGTCGATAGGGAAGAGGGAAGGAGTGGTAAGGATGCGAATGTGCGAATGCTGTCGTTTTATAAAATGAGGCATCAAGAGAATCTGTTGAAAATTGATGGAAACATTAAATAGTGATGACAAAAATGATCCTGAGAGCAGTGTGGAAGAGGATGTTCTATCTGGAAAAAAATAGAAAACACTGAATCCACTTCACACTGTAAACAAAAATATTAATTCCAGGTAAATTATAGACCCTTTCAGAGGCAAAACAGTAGGCTTTAAAAGACAATACAGAAAAAATAGATTCATAATCCCTGTATGGGAGAATGATTTTAAAACATATTGGACATTAAGAAGCCCCAACCTTTAAGATAAGGATTGATGAATTTGATTACAGTGAAATAAGAACATTAAAAATAAAATAGTGGGTGGGGGGCGATGGGAGGGACCTTAGAGGATAGACCAATAGGTGCAGCAAACCACTATGGCACATGTATACCTACCTAACAAACCTGCACATTCTGCACCTGTATCTCAGAATTAAAGTAAAATTTAAAAAATTGTAAAAAGGCAAGCTACGGACTTGAAAATATCTGGAATACATATTAAATCGATATTTGTTATAGCCAACAAAGGACGTGTATCTAGAATATCTGAAGAACTTATACACCCCAATAAGAAAATACAACTTAATAGAAAAATGAGCAGACAGACTCATCAGCCACTTCAAAACAGGATATAACTAATTGATCAATAAACATATGATAAGATATTCAATCTCAGCCCCCAGAAAAACGCAAATTAAAACAGTGAAGAGATACCACTACACACCTGTTAAAATAGCTAAAATTTAAAAAGACTGAAAAAGAGCAGGGATTGCTCCTGGAACTCTCCTTCACTGCTGGTGAAAAGAGAAACTAGTTTAACCAATTTGGAAAGCAATTTGGCTTTATCAATTAAAATTAAAGATACTGTACCTCATGACCTAGCAATTTCTCTCGTAGGTATATATCCAAAAGAAATATATATCCATGTATACCAGGAGACATGTATGAGAAAATTCATAACAGCTTTAATCATAATAGCCTAAACCTGGAAACAACCGAAATATTCATCCGTGGGAGTACGGATAAATAAATTGTTGTAAGGATCTCTCTCATGAAATTCTATATAGCAGTGAATATTAATGAACTGCAGCTGAATGCTACAATATTAGTGAATCTCATGAACATAATATTGAGTTATGAAAAGCTTGATGCAAAAGAATATCTAGTGTATGATTCTATTTACATAAAATTCAAAAGTAGGCGAAGCTATAGTGTTGAGTGATGCATCCTTGGATGGCAAAAATATAAAGAAAAGCAAGGAAGTTATTAGTACAGATGTCAGGAGAGTTTTATGTTTTAGGAAAAGGGAGTGAGTTCTGCCTTGGAGAGGCATGCAAGAACCTTCTGGGTCTGACACTCCTTTATTTGACCTGAGTAGCCATTTCAGGGAGGTTTGCTTTGGAATACATCCATGCTTTATGTATTTTTTTGGCGTGTGACCTATTTCACAAGCTGAAAAGAGGATTTAAATAAAAAGAACTAGTGGTTTAAGAAAGTTATTTAAATAACAAAGGTAACCAATGGAGAAACTAAAATAGTGCTGTAACTGCTAAAAATTGAGAGATGTAGACCAATGTAATAAGCTAACTTCTCCACTGTGGTCACAGGAAGTTAATAAGAAAATTTCCAAATTGATACACATATTATGAAATAAGAACCAAAACCAACTGTGAAAGTGTTGTTCTCTGTTATGTAATTTCCTTCTTCAAATCATGTATACTTGTTAATTTTATAATCAAGAAAAACTATCATGTTATACTAATATTTTTATATTTTTAAAACATCTGTGTGACTGAACAACCAGATTAGAAACAAACAAATTTGTTGACTGAGTTAACTTAGTTTGAGGAATTTTAATTTTTTAGTGAGTTGTTTTGTAGTGCCCTAAATATTTATTGGAACAATTTTATATATTCAATTCAATGTCAAAAATTCTCTTTTCTCTGTATAACTTTCAGATCACTTGTGAGAACTTTGAGAAGCATCCAAATAAAGAGATTGAAGAATTTTTCTGTTTTAGTAGCAAAATCTTACTTACTGTACAATTATTTAGAACTGTGATAGAAGAGTTTTTATTGTTGCCTTTCCTGACTTTATTGCATTTTAAAGGCACTTTTATTAATAAATAACAATGTTCAACGGCTTTTATAAACCACTCCCACTCCCACCCCCGTGTCATCTCCCAAAAACTAAACAAACCAATTAAAATCTCTACACTTCTACAAAAACTCAGTATGACGTCTCTCATAAGAATTAATGTAAGGAACCAGGGGCGGTGGCTCACGCCTGTAATCCCAGCACTTTGGGAGGCCGAGGTGGGTGGATCACCTGAGGGTGGGAGTTCAAGACCAGCCTGACCAACATGGAGAAACTCTGTCTCTACTAAAAATACAAAATTAGCCGGGGTGGTGGCGCATGCCTGTAGTCCCAGCTACTCGGGAGGCTGAGGCAGGAGAATTGCTTGAACCCGGGAGGCGGAGGTTGAGGTGAGCCGAGAACGAAACTCCGTGTCAAAAAATAAACAAACAAATAAATAAATAATGTAAGGAAACAATGTCCTCATCACCCACTATTTCACAGGTGCTGCATTATACTCAGGTGAAAGTGTAACTTTTAGTTTTTATTTATTTATTTATTTTTATTTTATTTTATTATTATTATTATTTTTTTTATTTTTATTTATTTATTTATTTATTTTTTGAGACAGAGTCTTAGTTCTGTCTCCCAGGCTGGAGTGCAGTGGCTCGATCTCGGCTCACTGCAAGCTCCGCCTTCCCGGGTTTACGCCATTCTCCTGCCTCAGCCTCCCGAGTAGCTGGGACTACAGGCGCCCGCCACTATGCCCAGCTAATTTTTTTGTATTTTTAGTAGAGACGGGGTTTCGCCGTGTTAACCAGGATGGTCTCGATCTCCTGGCCTCGTGATCCACGCACCTAGGCCTCCCAAAGTTCTGGGATTACAGGCGTGAGTCACCGTGCCTGGCCGGAAGTGTAACTTTTAATATCAAACACTTACATTTTAACACGGCTTTTTAAAGAGGACAAGACACCTACAGATCATTTTAATTATCAATATAAGTCCATTTGAGCTCACTGATAAACCACACGAGAGAAAAAGTTGCTTTTCAAGTAAGGAAAATGTCTGTCTTTTAATTGCTTGTCTGCATTTACTTTTTAAAGGTTAGTTTTGTTTTAAAAAAGACACAGATTTAGCCTGAAAAACATATGCAAATTTTCTTTCCAAAAGTGCTTTATTAAAAAAAAAAAAACTTAAAAAAAGTAGTATGAAATAGGCAAATATTCTTCCAATATAAAAGAAAAGAAATTTGAAAGTTGAGGTTCCACTTTGTTAAATTAACTACTAAAAATATGATGGATTAAACTTTGAGACTCTTGGAAAGTGTTACCATAATATTTATGATGAAATCATAAATTTTGTAAAGGGAAAAAATTCTTGTTCCAACTCAGTAGTTCTTTTTCACTTTCTAGGTAACACAGAAAAATAAATATGACATTGTTCTGAGGAATCTGTTGTCCCAAGGCAGTTAAGAAGCAAATCAATCAACTATTCTTGTAAATCAAAGCAGTTTTCTTTTTATTTTTTATTGTGCACTTTAAACTCGCTTTTTAGGGAAGTATGTTGAGACATCTGAATTCCTTCGCCTTTAGATTTTGGAACTATTTTGGTTGTTTCAATTGTTAACTATCTGTCTGCTTGTAATATCTCAATACTTTTGAGTGTTCACAATAAAAAGAATAAAGACACCCCCTGCACTCATTTACGCCATGGACTGGACAGGAGCCACTCAGATGTCCACACTGAGTTCTGGCAAGTCACATTGCCTCTGGGTGGGCACACTTCCATCCTTGTTCACACTTTCAATCCACATTTCCAAAGAATGGACATTTTAGTCCACCTATGCTAAAAACATTGGTTAGGCCTTCTTTCTCTAAGAAAGTTGCATTTCAGGTATGAGACTTAGAAAATAACTATGGGTATAAAGGTCAGCCAATCTGTTTTCAAAACAGGGCTGACAAGTAACCAGGTGCAGGCACTAAGTTCAACCTACAAGTGTAAACTCTACTTTAAAATCAGTTCTGAGTCATCTGCTCTGTTTGGCACTCTTGTTTACAGTACATCTTTAGCCTTCTCATGTAGCAATACTATTGGTAAGTGGTATGCCTAAGAAAAAAACAACTTGATCTTGACAAAATGTGAAACTTAATCTTGATGAAATGCGTACCCTATGTGTGGTGAAGGGATGTTTTGGAAAGTCTTGAGCAATTTGTGTGTGTGTGTGTGTGTGTGTGTGTGTACACCCTTTATGTAACATTTAATGACTCGTGTTCTAAGAAGGTGTGTTTTTCTCTCTTAAAGAGCTGGCAGCTGGCCTATCCTCTTAGAAATGGGAAATTTGTTAAACTAATTTGCACAAGCAGGCTGTGTTTTTAGACCACGAAGCTGTAACTCTGTCCAGACAGTGCTGCCAATTATCTGTGAATATCCTCATTAAGTAAAGACTTCAGAAAAAAAAAAAAGCCAGGTCTTTTTATTAGCTTGTTTTGCATATAAGCTTTCAGGATAATTGTATATTAATGTCACTTCTAAAGAAGAAAGGAGTTATTTAAAGGGATGACCTGATTATCTTGATAAAGAAAATATTATAGCTGCAACCCATTTTCTGAAAAATTGGCCTTGGATTTGAGTGCAGTCTGGAAAGTGAAAATTTTGGATTGACTTTTAAACTCTAGGACAATAAAGTTTGAGCCAAATCATTTACTCTTTGTTTCTTAGTTTTCCAATCTGTTAAATGAGACTCAAAGCATTTATGTACTTTTCTCCTTATAGGGAAATAAAGCATTGGTAATTGATTAGAAGGTACAAATCAGTGCACATGCATTTGTTCTGTTTGAAATGCTAAGCCAAGCATCATCTTCGTCTGCTCCTTCCTTATGAGACCAATGTGCACCCTTGTGGTCATCATACTTCTTATGGCAAGGAAAAGCCCTCTATCTGTGGTGAGACTTCAGAGAGAGAAATAAATTTTTGTGCCACGTAGAACTCAGATAACCAGGAAACAACCAAAATAAAGACAGATTTTGTGAAAATTACATTTCATGTTTCTGAAAATGTAAGAGCATTTTCTCAGAGAGAGAAAACATGCATGGATGGGGGCTAGAATCAGAAATAAGGTGAAGAAGTTGTACCAATTACTCTTCTGAGGGTCTTTAAAACAGAAAAATAAAAATAAATAAAAATAAGCAAAAAATGTAATTCCGCAATAGATGAAGGAGGAATTGGTTCTGTCCCTCTTTAGAGGTCCTTTTAGTTTATAGCATGTTGATGTGGGTTATTACATCAGTCACCAATTAGCATATGAAGTGCCAACATATATGCCAAGCTATGTACTATGTGTTGAGAACTGAAAAGTGAGTAAGAGGCTGGGCGCGGTGGCTCATGCTTGTAATCCCAGAACTTTGGAAGGCCGAGGTGGGCAGATCACTTGAGGTTAGGGGTTCAAGACCAGCCTGGCCAGCATGGCGAAACTCTATCTCTACTGAAAATACAAAAATTAGCCAGGTGTGATGGCACACGCCTGTAATCCCCGCTATTCTGGAGGCTGAGGCAGGCGAATCTCTAGAACCCGGGAGGTGGAGGTTGCAGCGAGCTGAGATTGCACCACTGCACTCTAGCCTGGGTAACAGAGTGAGACTCTGTCTCAAAAAAAAAAAAAAAAAAAAAAGAGTGAATAAGAAACAACGTTTGCTCTTAAGGTCTTCTTAATCTTTCATGGCAGAGAAATACATACAAATAATTACAATAGTATGTGATAAGTGTTAGACTAGTGGCAAAAACCTGTGCTGAGATTACGAATTTTGCCTGGGCTGGTTGGGACAGAAGAAGTAATATTTGTGCTTGGCCTTGAAAACTGAGTGGTTAGGTATGGGAGGTCATCCTAGGAAGAGAGTACAGCTTGAACAAAGACATGGAGAAATGGATGCCGGTGGTTTATGGAAAACATTTTAGAGAAGAGGTAAGTGTTTGAGCATCAGGCAGCTCCAGGTTGTTAATCCAGCTAGGTGGCCATTCACTGGCTCTGTGATTTGGGGTACATTACTTGGCCTCTCTGAACCTCAGTTTCTGCATTATTACCTATCCTGGCAAGTTGTTGTGAGCATTAAATGAAAGTAAAAGGGCCTGACACAGTGCAAGGACATAGTAGATGTTCAGTAAATGGTCACTGTTACCCAGTCTTTTTCAATGGGTTGCAGCTATTAATATGGAACCACATGTAGTTGTGACAAGTCTTCTTTAAAATGGAAGTAACACCTATTTTCAGGGTTGTTTTGAGGATGAGAGTAGTATCAGACACAGGTCCAATAATTTGCTCAAGAAACAGTAGTTACTATCATTACAATTATTATAACACTTCTCTTTGAAAGACCAAAATACATGCATATTTTACTAATACTCATATTGAATAAATTATGAATTTGTGTGTGTGTACAGAACTGTACTTTCTGCTAGACCAAAGCAGAAACTTGCATTACCTCGAAGGTAATACGTCATATTAATGAGTATGTTTTAGAATAGAGAACTTGGAAATAAGACCGCACACATACAACCATCTGATCTTCAACAAACCTGACAAAAACAAGCAATGGGGAAAGGATTCCCTATTTTATAAATGGTGCTGGGAGAACTGGCTAGCTATAGGCAGAAAATTGAAACTGGAACCCTTCCTTACACCTTATATAAAAATTAACTCAAGATAGATTAAAGACTTAAATGTAAAACCCAAAACTACAAAAACCCTAGAAGAAAATCTAGGCAAAACCATTCAGGACATAGGCATGGGCAAAGAATTAATGATGAAAATGCCCAAAGCAATTGCAACAAAAGTAAAAATTAACAAGTGAGATCTAGTTAAACTAAAGAGTTTTTGCACAGCAAAAGAAACTGTCATCAGAGTGAACAGACAACCTACACAATGGGAGAAAATTTTTGCAACCTATCCATGTGACAAAGGGCTAATATCCACAGTCTATAAGAAACTTAAATTTACAATAAAAAAGCTAACAAACCCATTACAAAGTGGGCAAAGAACATGAACAAACACTTCTCAAAAGAAGACATTCATGTGGACACCAAACATATAGAAAAAAGCACAGCATCACTGATCATTAGTGAAATGTAAATCAAAACCACAATGAGACACCATCTCACGCCAGTCAGAATGGCAATTATTAAAAAGTCAAGAAACAACAGATGCTGGCAAGGTTGTGGAGAAAAAGGAACGTTTTTACATGGTTCGTGGTAGTGTAAATTAATTCAAGTATTGTAGAAGACAGTGTGGCAATTTCTCAAAGACATAGAGGCAGAAATACCATTTGACCCAGCAATCCCATTACTGGGTATATACCCAAAGGAATAGAAATCATTCTATTATAAAGACACATACATGCATATGTTCATTGCAGCACTATTCACAATAGCAAAGACATGGAATCAACCCAAATGCCCATGAATGATAGATTGGATAAAGAAAATGTGGTACATATACACCATTAATTCTATGCAGCCATAAAAAAGAATGAGATCATGTCCTTTGCAGGGACATGGATGGAGCTGGAAGCCATTATCCTCAGCAAACTAATGCAGGAATGGAAAACCAAACACCGCATGTTCTCACTTACAAGTGGCAGCTGAAGATGAGAACACATGAACATATGGGGGCGGGGAACAACACACACTGGGGCCTGTTGAGGTGGGTGGGAGGAGGCAGAGCATGAGGAAGAATAGCTAATTGATTCTGGGCTTGATACCTGGGTGATGGGTTTATCTGTGCAGTAAACCACCATGGCACATAGCACTATGTAACAAACCTGTACATCCTGCATGTGTGACCCAGAACTTAAAAGTTGAAGATTTGGGAGGCTGAGGCAGGCAGATCACAAGGTCAGGAGTTCGAGACCAGCCTGGCCAATATGGTGAAACCCTGTCTCTACTAAAAATACAAAAATTTTCCGGGCATGGTGGCAGGTGCCTGTAGTCCCAGCTACTCAGGAGGCTGAGGCAGGAGAATAGCTTGAACCCAGGAGGCGGAGCTTGCAGTGAGCCGAGATTGTGCCAGTGCACTCCAGCCTGGGTGACAGAGCGAGACTCTGTCTCAAAAAAAAAAAAAAAAAGGAAAAAAAAAATGGTTAAAGAAGGGAATATGTTTTACATGTGATCTGGTATAAATCAACCATGTTTGCTTTTTTCATTTCTGTGTTTCTGCACTGGACACCATACCAGGCACACAGTAGATGTTTAAAGAAATAGTTGCTACATGAATTAGTTGGTAGCTCTCTAATTGGCTTTCCCAAACACATTTTGTTTTTAATGGAGGAAAACAGTCTTAGATCCTGAAATTGTCTTTTGAAAACCAAGTTTCCAAGCCATTTGAACAGTCAAATTTGGTGTCAGCTTGTGGTGAGGATCATGCTACTCCAAAATCTGTGCCTGGAGGATGCACTGGTCCAACCTGTAATTGTCATTGTAAATAGTTATTATATCTATGATGATTATTATGACATTTCTAATAACTATCATTGTAGAGTTCAACCTAGTGTTATAACAATAAACCTAGACCAGAATGTCTTATGAGTTTACTTCATACTTCTTCTTCTTGGAACCTTATTGAGATGACAGAAATGGTAAAAAAAAAAAAAAAAAAAAAAAAAAAAAAAAATTCGAGCACTTTTTAGTGTCCCAAAGAATACTTCTTACCTTTATCCTCTGTACAATTGCATATACTTCTGAGAGATTGTGGGGACACAACCTCTTTAGAAAACTTCTCTTTCTAACTTTAATTATAAGCATTGATAATAATAGAGATGGTTACATGTAGGGTGGCTCAAGCTTGTATCAAAATGATACTGACTCTCTGACTTAAAAATACTGGATTACATAAGGAAAAATCAGCATGGATGCACTTGAACTTCCTTGTCACATAATGCAGCTACAACCTCAAAGTACCAATTATCTCTTCTGCTGGCTTCTAAGCAGAGCTGTGCCTAAGCCACGACACACAAAAGCACTTTTGTCTTACTTTCAAAGCACTGTTTTTAAAAAAACAAACAAACAAAAAAAAGATTCACAACTTTCCTTGAAAAATCTATCTGTTCTTCAAAAACTTATTTGGTTCACAATCTAAAAACAAAATTTTCGTAATGTTGTAAATTTAGCATAGGTCCTCTTGTTTTTTTCCTTGTAGAAAAGAAAATATACATATATAACCAACATTCTTTTTATTGTAATCAGTTATTTGGCCTAGATTTAGATTCCTTCAGCTGGTGGAGTTTGCAAATCTTTTCTTTCATAGATTTGAAAACTAGTGAATTTAGTTGGGAATTTATACTCTGTAATTTTAAGAAGCTCTCTGGCTTTTTCTCAAACTTGAATCTACTTTTAGTTGAGACGTTTGATATTTTAGGTGCTGCCTTTGGGGTTCACAGCCATTACTATCCCAATCCTTCATGTTCAATTGTTCTTTTCCTCTTTGTCATTTATTCACCGAGTAGCTACTATTAGGTTAGACATCTAAAATGGATATTTATTTATTTATTTATTTATTTATTTATTTATTTATTTGGGACAGAGTCTCACTATGTCATCCAGGCTGGAGTGCAATGGCGTGATCTCAGCTCACTGCAACTGCTGCCTCTTGGGTTCAAGTGATTCTTCTGCCTCAGTCTCCTGAGCAACTGAAATTATAGGCGTGCACCATCATGTCTGGCTAATTTTTTTCTTGTATTTTTAGTAGAGATGGGGTTTCATCATGTTGGCCAGGCTGGTCTCGAACTCCTGACTTTGTGATCCACCCACTTCAGCCTCCTAAAGTGCTGGGGTTGCTGGCGTGAGCCACCACGCATGGCCTAAGATGGCTATTTTGGTAGGCAAAAAAAAAAAAAAAAGACAACCATAAGTAATTATTGAACACATACCACGTACAAAGCAAAGGTTCGATTATACGGAGAAAGAAATCCAAAGGCGGAATATCAAACAACAGTATTTCAATCAGTCACTCTGTACTGTCTGAGTCTAATTTTTTATTTGGTAACGATGTTTTATGTGGCACCTAACTTTTAAAAATTACTTGTTTGTAAACCATATAGTGAATTAAACTGACTGAAAAAATTCAGCAAAAAATTTTCTTAAAGTTTATAGGTTTAAGAAATGAAAAAGTTGTGCAAATGTGTTGAAAAATAGTTAAATGATATGGAAATCCATAAAATAAAAAAGTTCTTTTCTTACCACCTGGAGTAAATTGTCTTAACAACTTTTATTTTACTCCAGACCTCTTTTTTTTCTTTATTTTGCATATGAAATAAAATCTGCAAGTTTTTTTTTTCCCACTGAGAATTATGTCATGGACAATTCTTTCATATACAAACACTTCTGAAATCAAGAAGAGATAACATGTCTACTCTTAAACGGCCTTTAAAAAAATTGCTTCCCATATTCAATTGCTTTTAATTGAGTACTTTTTAAAATTAGCATTGATTAGTGTAATTGCCCAAAAACATTAAAAGAAGGCATATATCCTCAAAACACTTTCATTTAAAACCATCTTTTAAAGAACATAAGGTACATGAAGTAACCACATGATTTTGGCACAGTGGGTTGAAAACAAAACCAGAATAGTTACTCGAATGTTTTATCTATGCTATACCAAATAAGAACGGACTTAGTATTCTTGAAAAGAGCAAACTACACTCCCAGGGAGCACAGAGGTACCACGGCTGATATGAAATAATGTTGCTGTCATCTTAATTCTAGAAACAAATTAAAAGAACTTGGAATTTCTACATTAGGTTCACCTTCCCTTTAATTGTTTGTTTCTGTCTTTCTTTTTTGTTTTGTTTTGTTTTTTTTTTTTGAGACAGAGTCTCGCTCTGTCTCCCAGGCTGAGTGCAATGGTGCAATCTCGGCTCACTGCAACCTCTGCCTCCTGGGTTCAAGCAGTTCTCCTGCCTCAGCCTCCCAAGTGGCTGGGATTACAAGCACCTGCCACTATGCCAGGCAATTTTCTGTATTTTTAGTAGAGACAGGGTTTCACCATGTTGGCCAGGCTGGTCTCGAACTCCTGACCTCAGGTGATCTGCCTGCCTTGGCCTCCTAAAGTGCTGGGATTACAGGCGTGAACCACCGCGCCCGGCCTAACTTTTTCCTAAATCTTTGTCAACTTTTACTGCTTATTTGCTGATGAGCACATGAAATCAAACAAGTAGGTGGCATACAAATTTTAATAGAAAATCTCTGACATAACTCATTGTATTTAGTTTAACAACCTTTTAGTTAAGGAAGAGTATAACATATATATGTGTGTATATATATGTGTGTGTGTATATATATGTATAATATATATGTGTGTATATATATATAAAACAGAGTAATATTTTCTGCTAGTAAAAGTTCTGCCAGGGGAGACATAAATATGCTGGCATTTTATAGGTTTCCACAAAAAAAAAAATTGGCTTAAGTTTCCACCACCAAAACTTCAGAACACTGTCATGCGGCAGACATTCTGCACTGAAATCAAAATGCTTGCTGTTTCTTCCAAAGAAAGGAGTTACACTGGATGATCCCCCAAAATCTCTTCTCAGGAGCACTTGTTCTTAAATTTATTTCCTCCATGAGATACAGAAAAAGCATACTCTACACCTGTAAACATCAGTTTATTGAGGAACCCAAGTATCAATTCCATTGCTAGCAAGGGTGTTTTTTAGGTATCTTTTCTGTATCTTCCAAGCTACAAGTATACCCCTAATGAAGGAAAAATAACATGCACATCTGAACACATAAAAATGTAAACCTGGTCTTTTCAACTTTAATTATAAAAGCATTTATTCTTTTATTCCTTTATATTGTAAGCTCTATTAGTGAACTTAAAATGTGATGAAATTTGATTTAACTGAAACATCAACATAGCTACTTTAAAGCTCTGTGTATTTGTACCAAAAAATTACAAATTATAGATAGGATCAGTCTATGGAAATTCAGGCTTCATTTTCTTATGGTGTAGAAGGTGAACTTGAAAGTCTTAGGAAAATATATGGTTCTTGTTTTCCCACTTCTACATGAATGTATTACCAATTGTATATTGAAAGCTGAAGTATGAATTATTCAAGACAGATTGATGAGACGTGTGGGAATCTTACTTTTTTTCTGTTGAAATGATTAATAAAAAGGTTTTAAAATTACCTAAGGCAAAATAATGTGTATATTCACATATATTAAAAATGCATGAAATGTGTTCCTTCCCAACTTCTTTGGTCATTTGATATTAGGATCTGACTGTAGGCTATCTAGTTCACTTTTCTTTTTTTTTAAGCTGAAAGAAGGAAGGATCAAAAATACTCTTGATCAAGTATTGTCACGTTCTGTATTGATAGAAATCTTAGTGGAGTACTGGGTGCTCAACCTGAATCACTGTTAGGCCATTTTATACTGATGAGTGATTTCATATAGTAGGGGCTCAGAGTGCAAAACTGCATTGTCTCTCCATTTCTACCTTTGGAAAATATTTTAATGATTAACTAAAGTAGTTAAAAAAAAAAAAAGGCTTCTACTAATAGATCTGGAAGAATTAAACCAGGGTAGATGATCAGACTATCTCTTTATAAAATATATTAGCCACATTCATTTATTATTAACATGTATTATTTGTTTGCACAAAAATACATACATTCATTGTAAAAAAAAAAAATCCAAAACCACAGGTAAACAATACTACCAAATTACCAGTGGCACCTGGGGAGATTACCACAATAACTACAATAAATGAATGTATGTAGCAGAATAAGTTGGCCAGCGAATGATCTTTCCTCTCTTCTTAGGTGAAGGAATTCTTAGCCTTACATTTAAAGAAATAAAACAGTTGCCAGGTATGAACTACCAGGGAGCAATTCCTAAATCCACCTGCTGTCCTTGAAAGATAAGTTAGTTCTGGCCACTAAACTTAATGTCTGAGTAGGAGGGTAAGATCAACTGTTTCTTGTGGGAGAGTCTTAAAGGAAGGCTGAGCCCTGAGGGAGGAACAGGCGGAAGAGAAGGGTTTCAGTTCTTAAACGAGTCAGAAGAGCTCTGACCTGGTCATCAGTAAGACTGAATTTAGATGGTTGCTCCTAACCACTGTGTGACCCAGGGTCGATTATCAATCTCTCTGAGCATCAGTTTTCCTATTAATGAAATGAACGGGTTGAGATAAGGAATAGTCCGAGGTGGGAAAGAGATTGTAGAAATGTCTAAGACATGGCTTCTGTAAATTTAGTTGAAAAAATGGGCCTGAGAAAGAACAATATTTCTAGATTGGGATGATGGTGGGGGAACGAGGGAGATGAAAATGGAGAGAACCTTAGCAGAGGGCTCAGTTAAAATTCTGATCTTGTTTAATACCTTCATTCAGGATCTAGAGCTAAGCTGCCCAATATGGCTGCCTCTAGCTACATGTGGCTACTTTCGGAATTGAGATGTGCTATAAATGTAAAATACACAATGAATTTTTAAAATAGTACAAAAAATCTAAAATATACCTGTAACAATTTTAAGATATTGAGTAAATGCTAAAACAATAGTTCTTTGGATATATTTGGTTTAAAAAGTATATTATCAAAATTCTTTTTACCTGCTTTTTATTTTTATTTTTATTTTTTTGAGACTGAGTCTTGCTCTATCACCCAGGCTGGAGTGCAGTAGCACGATCCCAGCTCACTGCAACCTCTGCCTCCTGGGTTCAAGGAATTCTCATGCTTCCTCCTCCTGAGTAGATAGGATTATAGGTGTGTGCCACCATGCCTGGCTAATTTTTGTATTTTTAGTAGAGTCAGGCTTTCACCTTGTTGGCCAGGCTGGTCTTGAACTCCTGACTTCAAGTGATCCACCCACCTCGGCCCCCCAAAGTGCTGGGATTACAGGCATGAGCCATAGTGCCTGGCCTACCTGCTTCTTTAAAACTTTTTATTGTGGCAACTAGAAAAGTTTAAATTACATATATGGTTTGCATTCTATTTCCATTAGAGGCTACTGATCTAGGCTCTAATTTCAATAAAGTACACTTTGGGAAAATGTGCCATGAATAATCTCTACATGGATGTGGAAAACGTTGCGATTATAAGAATGGTGTAGTAGAATGAGTGTCATCAGGAATTTAAATATTAAGTAGATAAGAGAAAAGCAGGAAAATAGGAATGACCACAATACTTGAAGGGGAATAACGATAATGAGTTTGCAAACTATGTATGAACATGAACCTCCAATTAACAAAAAGCAGTTTAGAGCTAGTCTGAGTGCAGAGAAACAGGCCAGAGAGTCATACCTTGTTTGTGGTGGTTGATTCTTTTTAACTGAGCCTGTCTGCACTTGATTTAGGCAAGAAGGTAGGGATGGGAGAGGGGAAAGAAATAGGGAAAGATTTACGAAGCATGTTTATAGATCTTACAAATTAGCTTCACTAAAGGAAGGAGTTAATACATGTCAATAAATGAGTACAACTACTGTAATATGCATAATGGCGTTTGCTAAATAGCAGCTCTTCTTCCTGGAAAATTTCCTTTACCTCATACAGATGAATCATTTACTTCCAGAAAATAGTACACTTACTATAGGCTTAGTTCAATCCCAGTGATTAAATTCGGCTAGCCAAGTCAGGTCAGATTTCACGGTAACATGACAAAAGGGAGAATAAAACTCTAAAAGGACACTGAAAATGTCCTAAACACCATATCCAATGGTTTTTCACAGTCTTCGTCCTTCTAAGCTTCAGAGCACCACTTGACAGTAATAACTTTCCCTTTAACATTTTCTTTTCCATTGCCTTCCAGTGATGTGAGGTCTGAGGTCTTTTCTTTTCATTCTGACTTGTCCTGACAGGGAAGCAGTATTGATTGAAGAACAAAGGTTTGTGGGTTGTGGTGAAAACTTGGGGTAATAGTTTATGTAAAGTGTGTAGTAGGTTCTCAATCAATTGTAGCTATTAGCTTTTTTTATTACCTTTGACTGAATATTTTCCTTCACCCAAGCCTTACATTTAAGTTCTCTGTTCTTCATATACTACAGAATTGCTTTTACTTCTTTTGTTTCAAATGTTACCCCTTTATTAATACACAGGTGCACGATGTCACATCTGAACCTCTCTGTGAATGCATAGTGTAAGTATTTTTAAGGTTTTTTTTTTTTTTTTTGTATGACAGGCAGAAGCTTCTTTCTCCCAAATCTGTGTGCATCTGAGAGACTCGATGTCACTCCACCTCCCCATTTTTGCCAGGTGCGGCATCACAGATGTGTGTCTGGGTCTTCCTCCAGTCCTTCAGCACCACTCTCCCCAGAGCTCTGTGGATACAATGGAGGCTGGGACGCCAATGCATTCCAGCATGATCTTAGTTTGGTTTCATGTGGGACTTCCAGGATACTACGACAGTCTGATGATGGGGTCAAGGTAACTTT
The DNA here is from genome assembly GCF_000951045.1 of Mandrillus leucophaeus. Lineage (NCBI taxonomy): Eukaryota > Metazoa > Chordata > Mammalia > Primates > Cercopithecidae > Mandrillus > Mandrillus leucophaeus. Next base: position 1,063,001 of record NW_012107753.1, on the reverse strand, counting down.
CTATGATTGGCACAAAAATGAGAGAAATTGTGTTATAGCTTTAGCTGTGGGGCTTTGGGTAGGTCATATCACCTCTCTGGCTTAGTTCTTTATTTGTAGGATGAGTGATTTCGACTTGATCTGAACACTTCCTCATGCTAGGATGCTGAGCTTCTCGAAGACAACGGGCAAGTAGAGGATGGCAAAGCACATAATATTCTTGAAGCTTTCCAATGAAACAGTGTTGTTCAAGGCAGGATAATGGGAATAGATTGCGTTCTCAAAAAAGTTCACATTAGGGATAATTTCAATAGCTATGCTAAACCACAGGATTGCCATCCTGACAAGCTTCATATACTTGTTACTACTTTTATAACTGAAATGATAATTTATTGATCATTTTAATCATAAAAGTCTTGCTGATTTTTAGTTCTGTAGATTACATAATAAAAAACCTTATTTATTTATTTAGGATTAAATAAACACCCAATACATGTTCATTGTTAAAATTTCAAACAATAGAGAAACATTTTTAAAAGGCAGTAAAAATCACCCCCAAATTCTGACCACCTGGGAGTAATAATTTATAAAGATTTGGTTAGTATTCTAATGTATGTGACCTTACATAAATTAGAACAAACTATTTTTTTTGAACTTCTTTTTTTTAATTTTTTTATTTATTTTTATTTTTATTTTTTTAATTTT
>NW_012107753.1:1051517-1061242 GCF_000951045.1 Mandrillus leucophaeus | reverse complement strand
TTCTTGTTTCTCTCAGGTTTGTCAAAGATCAGATGGCTGTAGATGTGTGGTATTATTTCTGAGGACTCTAGAACAAACTATTAATGCCTCCTTGTTACCTGCTTTCTTTCTTTCTTTTCTTTTTTCTTTTTTGTTGTTGTTGTTTGTTTTTTCTGGAGATGGAGTCTCACTCTGTTGCCCAGGCTGGAGTGCAGTGGCATGATCTCGGCTCACTGCAATCTCTGCCTTCCAGGTTCAAGTGGTTCTGCCTCAGCTGCCCAAGTAGCTTGGATTACAGGCATGTGCCACCATGCCTGGCTAATTTTTTGTATTTTTAGTAGAGACAGGGTTTTGCCATGTTGGCCAGGCTGGTCTTGAACTCCTGATCTCAGGTGATCTGCCTGCCTTGGCCTCCCAAAGTGCTGAGATTACAGGTGTGAGCCACTGCGCCCGGCCTATAACCTGCTTTCTGAAAAAGTTTTTGGTATATTGTAGATATCTTTCCTCAGCAGTGGCTGTTGATTTAGAATCATCTTTTGTAATAGCCATATTCCATTGTCTGGTGGTTCCATAATATATTACCATTATATATTTATTCCTTTCATGATGGATATTTAAGCTATTTTTAATTTTCCACTATTATAGATAGAACTATGATGAACATCAAGTCATATCAAAGCTTACAAACAGATTGAAACACGCTTATTTTGAAATAGGAGCAGACTTATTTTGTTAGTCAGGCAATTAAGAGGTAGTCAGTAAATATACTTTGATAATAATTCTCCCTACGATGCCCTAATTTCTGATTTGTAATAGATTAATGCACTGTCACCATTATTTTCCGAAACGTTGGAAACTTACACTTAATCACTATAACTAAAAATTAATTTTATGCTATTAGACTGGAGAAGGTAATATAAAGTATCCTTTCCCCAGCGGAAACTATTATAGTTATTTCTAATTCAGCCAGCCCTCATGAAAATAATAAAACATGTATTGGCTTCTTATCTCGTTTGAATATGAAGGTTTATTGTCATTCATGTTAAATGTTGTTTTTTTTTTTGTTTTACTTGAGTTAATAATATCTCAGACTTGGACTAACACCATCTCCTTTTGTTAATCATCGACTGTAGTTTTGCAGGATGTGGGTAGGATGAATAAAAACAAATGTCAAAGGTTTCTGTAAATTAAAAAAAAATTCAAAATCCCAAGCAGATTGAAGGAACAGTATAAAGTAATTTTCAGAGGTTTATTTTGGGAATGAATTTACAGAATATTTGCTTTTTTATCCTAGTACCTCGTTCAGTGCCTCGGACATAGTGGGCACTCAATATATATTTATTGAAGAATGAACGAATGAAGCACATTCAATTTGTGACTTAAATAATGGCAAATATCTGAACCGTTGGGCCAGTTATTTCTACAATTAAAATCATCCATAGAATTGACTTTCTATACTTAGAAATAAGGTGAGTGTTTTCCACTAAACATAACTCACCAGTTTTATCATTCTTAATATTCATTGTTTATAGAGGGAGTTGGCAAACTGTCTCCTGTGGGCAAAGTCCAGCCTGCTGCCTATTTAGTACAACATGTGTGCTAAGAATAATTTAAAAATATTTTTAAATGGTTGAAAACAATCAAGAGAAGAGTAATATTTCATGGCAGGTAAGAATTATATCAAATGTAAATTTACTGTCTGTAGAGAAAATTTCGCTGGAACCCTGCCATGTTCATTCTTTCATGTATTCATGAAATTTCATGTTTTATGGTTGAGTTACAACAATGGCATTGAGTAGTGACCCACGAAGCCAAAAATATTTACTCTCTGGCCTTTTACAAAACATTTTTGCCAACTCCTAGTTTTGACCCAAAACTGTTTCTTGGGGACAGGGATGCATTTTGGGTTACCAGCATTATTGAATGCTAGAGTGACAGCAACCTTGGCAAAGGCAAGTCAAGGCAGTATGTCTGTTTTGTTAACTACTTGAAAATCGTACTGGTAGTATGTTCTCTTTTCTCTTTCATCATCTCTGATTGAGAAGATCAATCTTTTATTTTTGAGACGGAGTTTCACTGTTTTTGCCCCTGCTGGAGTGCAATGGTGCAATCTCAGCTCACTGCAACTTCTGCCTCCCAGGTTCAAGTGATTCTCTTGCCTCAGCCTCCCAGGTAGCTGGGATTACAGGTTCCCGCCACCATGCCGGGCTAATTTTGTATTTTGAGTGGAGATGAGGTTTTACCAAGTCAGCCAGGCTGGTCTTGGACTCCTGACCTCAGGTGATCCGCCCACCTTGGCCTCCCAAAGTGCTGGGATTACAGGCATGAGCCACTGTGCTCAGTCTAAGAAGACCAATCTTATGCAATGCAAAAATAGTATTTGAAAACACATCCATACAATAGAATCTTTAATGGCAGGCTGGACGTGGTGGCTCATACCTGTAATCCCAGTACTTTGTGGGGCTGAGATGGGCGGATCACCTGAGTTGAGGAGTTTGAGACCAGCTTGGCCAACACAGTGAAACCCCGTCTTTACTAAAAATACAAAAATTAGCCAGACGTGATGGCAGGTGCCTGTAATTTCAGCTACTTGGGAGGCTGAGGCAGGAGAATGGCTTCGACCTAGGAGGTGGAGATAGCAGTGCACCAAGATTGCACTACTGCACTCCAGCTTGGGCAACAGAGCAAGACTCTGTCTCAAAAAAAAAAAAAAAAAAAAATCTCTAATGCCTGGATTGCTTCAAACCTCTTACTGGACTCAGCAATTCATCTGTGACCCCTCTGGCCTCTCGGGCTTCCCTCCAGAACCCTGCCTGCCCCATGGTTTTATAGGCTGGGGACACTAATGACTCCCCCAAAAGCCTAAGTCAGGATTTTAAAAACTGGGCTCTTTGGAACTTCTGTGGAAAAGTGAAGAGGCTTGTCTATATCCTAAATTTATAAAATTATTGAATTCTTACATGATTTTAGTTTGAGATTTTAATTTTAATTAGCTTCTTCTTCTACAGTGGAGATACTCATTTGTACCAGGTTCCTGAGTGTAACTAAAGATGACATGAGGAAATAAACAGTTCAATTACTGTTATTCTTTAACAAGATTGCTGATTATAAAGGAGAGAGAAATGTTCTTACAGACACATGCTCTTTGTTTCTGACTACCTAACAATTGTTTTTAATAATGGCCATTTCAAGCTCTCCTAGTTGTAACATGGATCATTTGCTATACGTAGAGCATTAGGATTCTCCAGAGAAACAGAACCACACACATGCACACACACACGTGTGTGTGTAAATCTATGTAGACATATGTAAAAATATGTAAATATATAATTTAAATGATAGAAATTACATCTATATTTCTGTATGTGCATATATATGTATGTGTAAATATATGTATGTAACTTCTGTAATTTAAATTCTATATACTTTTAGTTTTCATTACAATTTTCTAAAAAAAAATTGACTGATAAGATTGTGGGCACTGGCCACTGTGAAGTGTGCAGGGCAGGCTGGAAATTCCAGCAGGAGCTGATGTTGTAGTTTTGTATCCAAAGGCAGTCTGGAGGCAGAATTCGCTCTTCTTTGGGTGACGTCAGTCTTTTCTTTCAAGGCCTCCAACTGACTGGATGATGCCCACACACAAGATGGAGCAAAATCTGCTTTACTCAAAGTCTACCAACTTAAATGTTAATTACATGTACAGTATTCCTTCCCAGCAACCTCTAGGCCAGTGTTTGGCCAAACAAATGGGTACCACAACTTAGCTAGTTGACACTTTAAAGTAACCATCGCACCTATGTGAGTGCATACATATAAACATACATGTATGTATAAAAGACATGTATAAATAAGTGCATGTATGACAGATCCACTACCTTTCTCTCTGAACAATGCTGTGAAATTTATTTCTAACTTTAAGTATAGCATGACTTTTAAAATCACAAGAGTTTAAAGTACTATTGGATACTCAATGTGACTCCTCGTGTTCTCTTTTAGTGTCAGTTTAACAGTCTTGCCCAGATTCTATGAATGTTTCACAGATATGATACTGTGATAGGCAGAATAATAACCCCGAAGATGTCCATTTTCTAATCCTGAAATCTGCCAGTGTGTTACCTTTGGTGGCAAGGGGGAATTGAGGTCACAAATCAGCTGACCTTAAAGCAGGGAGATAATCCTGGACTATCGAAGTGGGCCCGCTGTAATCACTAGGGTTCTTAAATGTGGAAGGGGGAGGCAGAAGAGGAAGTCAGAGCAATAAGATGTGTTTTAGACTGAATTATATCCCCTGCCCAAATTCATATGTTAAAAACATAACCTACAATGTAATAGTATTGGGAGGTGGAGACTTTGGAAGGTAATTAGATTTAGATGAGCTCTCAAGGGCGGGGCCTTCATGACAGGATTAGTGCCCTTTGAAGAGGAGACCTCAGAGTTTGCTCTCTCTGCCTCTCTACCATGTGAAGACACAGTGAGAATGTGGCCATCTGCAAGCCAGGAGGCATGGCCTCATCAAAACCTGATCATGCTGGCGTCTTGATCTTGGAATTTCAGCCTCCAGAACTGTAAGAAAATAAATGTCTATTGGGCATCAAGGTATAAGAAAAAAAGAGAAGAGAAAAGAAAAGAAATGTCTACTGTTGAAGCCACTCCACCTATGGTATTTTGCTATGACAGCCTGAGCTGACTATGAGAGGATGTGAGACAGACTTGGCCCAGTGTTGCCAGCTTTGACAACAAAGGAAGGTGACCATGAGCGAAGGACGGTAGGCAGCCTGTAGAAGCTGGAGAAGTCAAGGAAATAGATTGTCCTTTAGATCTGCTAGAAAGGAACACAGCCTTGCTGACACCTTGATTTTAGCCCTGTGAGACCCATGTCATGCTTATGACCTAGAGAACTACAAAATAATAAATCCGTGTTGTCTGAAGCCACTAAAGTGTGTGGCAGTTTGTTACAGCAGCAGTAGAAAATGAATGCAGATACTAAGAATCAGATAGGTAGGGCTGAGCACTAAATATTTCAACAAATTAAAACATGCAAAAGTTCAAACTACGGTTATTAAAACTAGAAATAAAGGTGCTTAAAAATGTTTGCTAGCAAACGTCTTGTACATAACATCAACAGCTACTATCATTTTTTCCTTGCTGTTTGCATCAATCCAGGGCACTTAATTCAAAGACTATCAAGAGAATCTCATTGGTGCTCACATTTTGGTATTATTGAATAATTTATAAGGATTAAATCAAGATTTTATTTGCAACTAATTGCCACATGCAAATTTTGGAGCAATAAGTTGACTGCTGTAATCTTTATGTAATTAATTTTTTAAAAAGTTCTATCTGCCAGGGGCAGTGGCTCACGCCTGTAATCCTAGCACTTTGGGAAGCCGAGGCAGGTGGATCACGAGGTCAGGAGTTCCAGACCAGCCTGATCAACATGGTGAAACCCTGTCTCTACTAAAAATATAAAAATTAGCCAGGTGTGGTGGCACACGCCTGTAGTTTCAGCTACTACGGAGAATCATTTGAACTCAGGAGGCGGAGGTTGCAATGAGCTGAGATTGCGCCACTGTACTCCAGCCTGGGTAACAGAATAAGACCCTATCTAAAAAGAAAAAGAGGCATATTTTATTCATTCAATACATATGGGCTTAACAAATCAAATGTTCTAAACCTGTACTTGGAAGTAGGGAGATAGCGGTGAACAAGATATAACTTTTCAAGGGAATGGATATCAAATAATTACACAAATAGGTATTGAATTGACACAGCAACAAATGCCAAGGACAAAGGGATGAGCAAGAATTGAGTGTAGATGATATGGCAACTGATGCAGTCCCCTGGAAGACTGTGGGGAGGACAGATAATTCTTCCTAGAGGAAATGACTTTTAGGGTGAGATTTGAAAGGCTAAGAAGGTGGTCAGACAGGAAGGAGGGAAAGGGAAAACAGTTCTCAGCATAGGCAAAGACCTTGGCATAATATACTTAATAGTATATTATGAAATACTTAAAGAAGACTAACTTGGTAGAGAAGGGAGTTTCAGGTGAGGCTGAAGACATAGGCAGAGCCTACATGAAGGATTTGTTGGAATTTAGACTTTATTCTAAAGACAATGAGAGGAATTGATGAGTTTCAAGTAGGTGCAAGATACAAAGAAATTTAAATGTAAGAACATTGTGTGTTTCAATGAGAATGCATATAAAGTGTTGTGCTATTAATTACATAATGCATTACAAGTTCTTTATTAGCATTCTCATTTACAGCTAAATAGTGATTTAGTCCTCAAGTCCATAGATATAGTTTCTTTTGATCCTGGGAAAAATAAAAAGGAAAGGAAGACAGGAAAAAACAAACAAACAGCTATTCAAGGTGGCCAAGGCCAATCTTTTTGTTCCTCATTTTATACATAAAAAAAATTAAGAGGTCACAGAGATTAAGCATTCCTTAGGCCACAAAGCTAATGAGTGACGGTTCTACATCTAGAACACAGGGGAAAAGTTAAGAGGTTCTGGAGGAGGGCGCAAAGAAGGTAAAAAAAAAAACCCATATTCCTAACAATATTCCCAACATTGTTCCTAATAAAAACCTACACTACATGTATGCTCTAAATATGTTATGTTATTTTATTTAATCTTCAAAACAATCCAGAAAAGTAGGTATAAGTATGCCCAACTTTTAGATGAAAAAACTGAGTATGAAGAGATTACATTCATGTCCATGTCAAGGTTTGAACCATATCTTCTGGTTTCTGTCTTAGCAAACTTGCTATTACACAGCACTGCTTATTTCAGGGTGATGCAAATGGCCTGTGGTCAATAGCCAAACTCCAGAAACTGCTTTCTTCATCCTGGATTGCAGGAGGAAGGGAGGTAGGTCATAAAGACATATTTTAAATTTTGGAACAAATTTCCTTTTGTTAAGGTTTCTCTAGGAAAAGACAAGAGATTATGGGAGGAAAGGAAGGCCTTTGTTCACTTCCTTTATGATTTATAACCCAACCTATTTTGGGAATCTTCCCCTTCAACTTAGGCCAAAACAAATTCGTCAATGGATAAGTAGAAAGATAGAGAAATAGATAGACAATTTTAGAATCCTGCTGATAACTTCACCCTCTTCTTTTTGTTTTTTGTTTTTTGAGAAGGCATTTCGCTCTGTCATCCAAGCTGGAGTGCAATGGTGCCATCTCAGCTCACCGAAACCTCTGCCTCCCGGGTTCAAGCGATTCTCCTGCCTCAGCCTCCCGAGTAGCTGGGATTACAGGCATGCACCACCACGCCCATCTAATCTCTCTCTGTCTCTCTCTCTCTCCCTCCCTCCCTCCCTCCCAATCTCTCTCTCTCTGTCTCTCTCTCTCTCTCTTTCATTTTTTTGAGACAGAGTCTTGCTTTTTCACCCAGGCTGTAGTGCAGTGGCGCGATCTCGGCTCACTGCAACTTCCGCCTTCTGGATTCAAGCAATTCTCCTGCCTCAGTCTCTGGAGTAGCTGGGATTACAGGCGAGTACCACCACACCCGGCTAATTTTTGTATTTTTTAGTAGAGACGGGGTTTCACCATGTTTACCAGGTTGGTCTCAAACTCCTGACCTCAGGTGATCCACATGCCTCCCAAAGTACTGGGATTATAGGCGTGAGCCACCATGTCCAGCTGACCCCAGCTTTTTAAACTATCACATGGAGGTTGAAGTTCCAAAATGAATTTTGGAGGGACACATATATTAAAACATAGCAAAGCCCTTGGAAACTTCTTTGCCTGAGCTGCACCAATGAACACAGTTTTCTTCATGTCTGGTTTATAGATGAAGGATGAGAATGGGCAGCAGGATATGCTGCCAGGGAGGTTCGATAGCAGCGTCCACATTAAGGGGGAAAGTCACAGTCTATATGGATTTTGGCAATAAGACAGCAAGTGCAGTGAAAAAGGGAAAGTTGTCTAAATCCCCATGATGTTTCATGCTTGGCATTGACCATGCAGCCCCGCATGCTAATGGGGCTGTTAGAGTGAGCCCTTTGCCCTTTGCCTAATGTTATCTCCACCACTGTGTTTACCATCTTGTAGCCAGAGTTGGTATTAAATCATCATGACGTCTTTTCCAATACAGTTCGGGGTCCTCTAATTTTCTCCTAGTTTGAGTTGTAATAATAATAACAACTAATATTTGTTGCACTTAGTCTCTGCCAGGCAGTGTTCAAAGCGCTTTACATATAATACCTCTTTTATTCCTCATGAAAAGAATTAGTAGAAAACTCCACTTTGTAGGTGAAGAAATGGAAACTCAAAAAGATTAAGGGATTTGCTCAAGGTCACTCAGCTATTAAGTGGTAGAGTGGGATTTGAGCACAACTTTTCCTGTCCCTGTCCTTCTTCTTGACCACCTAACTACTACTGGCTCTCAGGAGGCCTCATTGAAGCTGGAAAGAGGTGGGAATCGGGAAAAATGAAATTGCAGACTCAGAAGCACCTCATAACATCAACCGCTCTTATTGCCCACTCCCAGAAAGCATCCCCTGGGTGTCATCCTTGACAACGATCACTTTGCTTCTCCTCAGACACTACAGGTGACCTGGAATGTGGTGCCACATGAGGCAACCTAGTCCATTTTTAGACAGCAGTGATTGTCACCCAGTTTCTCCATATTTTGAACAGAAATAATTTCTCTCCCTAACTTCACCTACTTGTCCTAGTTCTGTTTTCTGGAGCTCTACCAAATAGAACTATTTTTCTTCTGATGGATAAATTTAAGAATTTATAGATGCCAGGGAGTTTGGAACGGTTTCCTACTACACCCCAAGCTCCTTTCCCTATTTGCAGGAGAAATGCAGGGGTTCATTCTCCACCTGGGCCACTGCTTTGCGTTCATTTCTGTGAGCAACTTGTTATGTGTGCCTATTAACCCAGAAGGACACAATTGTGCATAGGAAAGTAGCTTTGGTTTAGGGTTCATTTGATTGGAACAGTAAGTACATCTCTGTGTGGTCTTCATAGTTTATTATTATTATTATTATTATTATTTTGAGATGGGATTTCTCTCTTGTCGCCTAGGCTGGAGTGCAATGGCATGATCTCAGCTCACTGCAACCTCTGCCTCCTGGGTTCAAGCGATTCTCCTGCCTCAGCCTCCTGAGTAGCTGGGATTACAGGTGCCTGCCCCTACGCCAGGCTAATTTTTGTATTTTTAGTGGAGATGGGGTTCGCCATGTTGTCCAGGCTAGTCTCAAACTCCTGACCTCAGGTGATCTACCCGCCTCAGCCTCCCAAAGTACTGGGATTTCAGGAGAAAGTCACTGTGCCCAGCCCATAGTTTATTATTTAACTTCATTTTTTCAGGACATTGGCTTTGAGTATGGCCCTGTTAGGCCCTGGTGTTAAAATGTTAGACAAGTCATTTATGCCTTTTGTGAAAACGGAGGGCTAAAATGTAGCGGGGAAAAAAAGTGAGGTCGTTTTGGGTGTCGTGAGGGAAGGCCTTGAAAGAGCAAGGAGGTGCCTGGCATGGACTCCCTGGGCGGAGGGTGAAGCATTGGATACTTTCAAGGACCAGTAGGCTGGTGCCATCAAGGGAAATAACAAACTGGAATCAATTTGGCAATGATTTGTGGTACTTCTGGTTCAATTTGAAGAGGGGTAAAAATTACAGAGTACATACAGATGAAATTATTTCTGTTAAATTAGGCATAATAGTTATGGAAGTTGTGAGTTGTTTATGTCATATTTGCATTCTTGATAAAAACTTCCAGGAGTCCCAG
>NW_012107753.1:1045099-1050997 GCF_000951045.1 Mandrillus leucophaeus | reverse complement strand
TGGGGAAAGGGTGCCTCCCCTTCCTCTGGTGAATTTCACTATTTTGTGTTGAAAAGTAAATTTGCCTAACCTTGGTAGGCCACTTCTAGACACATGACTGTGGAAAAGATCCTTCCTCTTTTGAAGTTTGAATTTCCTCATCTGTGAAGTGACGGAGTTCAACTAAGCTTCTTTCCAGTTCTGAGGATCATAAGCCCTCTTCTTATTTTGGTGTGATGTTTTCCTAATATATAAAGGCCCAGTAATGTGATATATACTGTGCCATCAATGACACATTCTCCTGGCAACATCTATGGTGTTGCAGATTACATTATTGGCTGTAATTCTTCATTCCCCTGTTATAGTAACATTATACATTTATATTCCTGCCATGGGTTTATTTTATTTTATTTTAGTTTTTGAGACAGAGTTTTGCTCTGTTGCCCAGGCTGGGGTGCAATGGCGCGATCTTGGCTCACTGCAACCTCCACCTCCCAGGTTCAAGCAATTCTCCTGCCTCAGCCTCCCGACTAACTGGGATTACAGGCAACTGCCACCATGCCTGGCTAATTTTTGTATTTTTAGTAGAGATGGGGTTTCACCATGTTGGCCAGGCTGGTCTTGAACTTCTTTTTGTTGTTGTTGTTGAGACGGAGTCTCACCCAGTCGTCCAGGCTGGAGTGCAATGGCATGATCTCAGCTCACTGCAACCTCTGCCTCCTGAGTTCAAGCGATTCTCCTGCCTCAGCTTCCTGAGTATCTGGGATTTCAGGCACGTGCCTCCATGTCCAGCTAATTTTTGTATTTTTAGTAGAGACAGTTTCACCATGTTGGCCAGGCTCATCTCGAACCACTGACCTCATGATCCACCTGCCTTGGCCTCCCAAAGTGCTGGGATTACAGACTTGAGCCACCACGCCCGGCTTGAACTCTTGACCTTGTGATCCGCCTGCCTTGGCCTCCCAAAGTGCTGTACCCAGCCAGTGATGTGTTTTATAGGGTTAATTAATCATGAAAGTCAGCATGCTTAATGTATGACCTGACCTAAATCTTTGTCCTCAGTGGGCATCATGCATTTACTCATTTCAAGTCTTGTTAAAGGCTTATATCCTGAGTTTTATTTATATATTCTATATTTTATTTGTGTGTGTGTATATACACACACACACTTTTTTTTTTTTTTTTTTTTTTTTTGAGACAGAGTCTCACTTTGTCGCCCAGGCTGGAGTGCAGTGGTGCCATCTCCGTTCACTGCAAGCTCCACCTCCCAGGTTCATGCCATCCTGTTGCCTCAGCCTCCTGAGTAGCTGGGACTACAGGTGCCAGCCACCACGCCTGGCTAATTTTTTTGCATTTTTAGTAGAGATGGGGTTTCACTGTGTTAGCCAGGATGGTCTCGATCTCCTGACCTTGTGATCCACGTGCCTAGGCCTCCCAAAGTGCTGGGATTACAGGCATGAGCCACCACGCCCAGCCTTCTTTGGGTATATTTTAATGAACCCCTTAATGCTCTTAGTGACCAACTTTTTCATTTGGTTTGCATTTTTGTTTCACAGGGGTTTCAGTCATTAAAATAAAGGTGGTTTTTCCATTCAATCTATTTATTATACTTGTGAGTGGAACTCCAAATTTCAGAGGCTGAAATAACTCTCATTATCTTGGTAAGCTACCTGAATGCAGCAACTTGAGTTTGAACACACACTAGGAGACAGAGCTATTGCACTATGCACTGCTTACTCCTAATACTGACTCCTAGTTCTCAGCCACAAACTCCATCTGCAAGATTAAATAGCTGGCATTTATATACTGGTGCCCAACGGGGGAAGGAATTGTGGCACAAAAAAAGTAGCATCAGCAGTCTTTGGGGGCTTAAAATTAATGGATTTTTTTCTACCATGCTGTGTTCCAAAATTAATCTGGTTTCTGCCTGCGATGAACTGACACAGATTGTTGTTTTATGGTTATTTAAGGCACAGAATTTACCCTCCACAATTAGGCTTTACCTTGCTCTTCCATATAAGATCGAACAAAATGATCCCCTATTTGTATCTTTGAAAGCTGTGAGCTGAGATGCCCATTACCCCCAGTATACTCACTCTTCTGCCCGACTGCTACTAGGTCATTTGGAATTGATAGACTTAAAAACTGTGTATCCCACACATTGTTATGCTTGCTGGGGGAAAGTGAATACCATTTAAGATACTCCTACATAACCAGTGCTACTACCGTTGTACACAGTTCTTTTGGAATTCCGTTTCATTGTATCCATCATCTTATCTGATAACTCTCTCTTGCTAATTTTCCGAAAGTTTTCCAAGCTCAAACTTAGAATGTTTAGCCTATTAGCTCTTTATGGTAGAGGTGACAAAAAATGATTGGGGATGGAAGGGACCTTACGGTGAAACTGAAAAATCATTTCAGTCAAACATGGATTTTGTGCTTGTGTCTTCTTTCATAATAAGGAAGAGATTTCCACTCTACTGATGTGAGTTGGTATTAGTCTCCCAGGCATGACACTCTACTCTTTTATATTTGGATAACAGTTGAAGGCTGAAGACAATAGAGGAGAAAGCAACTTTTTTTTTTTTGAGACTGAGTTTTGTTCTTGTCACCCAGGCTGGAGTGCAATGGCAGGATCTTGGCTCACTCCAACCTCTGCCTCCCAGATTCAAGCGAGTCTCCTGCCTCAGCCTCCCAAGTAGCTAGGACTACAGGTGCCTGCCACCACCCTCGGCTAATTTTTGTATTTTTGGTAGAGACAGGGTTTCATCATGGTGGCCAGGTTGATCTCAAACTCCTGACGTCAGGTGATCCACCCGTCTCAGCCTCCCAAAGTGCTGGGATTACAGGCATGAGCCACCACCATGCCTGGCTTAGGAGAGGGCAACTTAATCCTCCTCAGGGGACATAGGATACTTGCCCAAATCATCTTGGGAGTCGTACATATTAAGTGTGACTGTTCCAATATGGGAACCTATTATGGGCATGACATAACAAATATTTTAGTTGAATAACACAATAAAAATAGAAAACCTGATCTGGTGGAAATGGGATCATAGCATGGAATCTTCAAAAGTTGTTTTATTATTTATTAAGCACTCTCACATAAGTTACTGCATTTATTTCTCAAAACAATGCTATGAGTATAGTTATTATTATACCCATGTATCAAGGCTCATACCCTTGTTTAGAATACCTTGCAATTATTCTTCACCGCATATCTATAGGTCTTTTCTGCCTTCAGATCAGAAGCTACTTAGAAGATAAAGGTTTAAGTTTTAAATTTTTAGGTGTTGCAATGCAGTACCTATAACAATATGATGATGAAGCCATTCTGACTCAAAGGCTCAGGGATTTGCCAAAGATCCCACAACTGGTGAATTGCAGACTCAGAGATTCAAACATGTGCCTAGGCTAACATTCTTTCTGTTACATTATAACTGGTTTCCTGAAATCCTTATAAACGCTTATAAACTTATTGCATTCTCTCCTATATTTTATATATTACATTTTGTATGTCATGTATATTATACTGTAAGATTCTTATCAGATTCATATGTGTGACAACTTAGTAAGTTGACCTGAAGATGCTAGTGGTGCTCACTTACTTCTTATTCCCTGAGTGGACACTTTTTAAAGGAAGCAAAGCAATGTTTTGCACCCATAAGCTCTTCCTATCAAGACAGGGAAATCAGGCATACAGACTTGGAGTACAGAAAAATTCCTAGTAATGCATATGTGGTTGATCTTTCAGACTGAAATTTTACATTAGAGAGGAGTTTTGTTATTATTATGCAACTATGACCAAAGTAAGATTCCCTCTGTCTTACAAACTTCCCCAAATTGGGAGTTTCAGGGTATTACCCTGCATTCTTTTCTAGGCTCTCAGACATTCTGTTGTAGAAAGCTAAGTGAAGGAATCCCTCAAATGTGAACCATTTTGCCTCTCATGTGCTTTCCCTAAACTGTGCAAAGAAAAACAATAGCAAAGATTTTCTAATCTTTTGGCTCTTAGTCCTCTCCTAAGTGGGGAACTGAATCATTCTAAGTAGTATACAGAATTAATTATCGTTGCAAGAGTGTTGCCAAGCTTGTAGATTCCCAGAGATTGAGGGTGGGGTCATTTTTGCCTTCCAACCATACTCATATTTTTTCATAAATATGTTTAAAAAGTACCCACGAGCTGTTTTTGTTTTCACTCCCATCATGTCCTCAATGTAGGTCCCAAGGAAATTGACTTTACTGGGTCTTAATTTTCCTTAAAATAATGCACTTATTCATTTATTTTTTTGAGACACAGTCTCCCTCTGTTGCCCAGGCTGGAGTGCTGTGGCACAATCTCAGCTCACTGCAACCTCTGCCTCCCCAGCTCAAGTGATCCTCCTGCCTCAGCCTCCTGAGTAGCTGGGACCACAGGTGCGCCACCACAACCTGGCTAATTTTTTGTATTTTTGGTAGAGACTGGGTTTCACCATGTTGCTCAGGCTGATCTGGAACTCGTGAGCTCAAGTGATCCATCTGCCTCAGCCTCCCAAAGTGCTGGGATTTCAGGCATGGGCCACCGCATCTGCAGCTAGTAATGCTGATCGATCTCACTCTCCACCAATGCTGCAGATGTGATGCTGATACTAGAGAACATTGAATAAAAGTCGATTTACCCTTATTTCAAAAGCATTCTTTTTGTGGTTCTTTGAAATAGCAGTCTCTTTTAATGTATTTAGGCCTTTTCTCACAGAGAGAGAGGAATAGAAGAGAGAGAAAGAGAAATGCTAGGGAGGAATTGTCTGTCAATAATTACATATCATTTATTTATCTGTCAACAATAAACTTAAGAATTAAGAGCTATTGTTAACAAAATATTCTTTGAAAACAAAGTGAAATCACTTCTGAAAACATGCAAATTTAGCATGATTTATGATGCAAACTATTGAAATTTGATTTATATCTAATAGCTCAAAAATACTTATCATGTGTACATACTTGCTGATAAAGGTTTAGAATTTTGGGATACTATGAAAAATCATGATAATGAAATAATATTTAGTGCTGCAGGAATAAGAGTAGATAACTTTCAATATGTACTTCCCTCTCTGTCAATGCCTTATCCACAAAGGATGTAATATGGTGTCTTGGTTATGAACCTGGATGCTGAGACAGCCTACTTGTTTTGTGTTCTAGTTTTGTTCCTCTTACTACCTGTGTTACTTTGGTCAACTCACTTAACTCCCCTTGCCTTGGTAAAATAGGGTTCCCATTAATATTTACTCCATAGGATTATTCTGATGATTTAACAATGTATGCAGAATAGTGTTTGATATAAAGCAATTGCCCAATAAATGCTAATTATTATTATTTTAAAATTTTACTTTAAGTTCTGGGATACATGTGCATAATGTGCAGGTTCGTTACATAGGTATACATGTGCTACGGTTCTTTGCTGCACCTATCAACCTGTCATCTAGGTTTTAAGCCCTGCATGCATTAGATATTTGTCCTAATGCTCTCCCTGCCTTTGCCTCCAACCCCCCCAACAGGCCCTGGTGTGTGTTGTTCCTCTCCCTGTGTCCATGTGTTCTCATTGTTCAGTTCCCACTTATGAGTGAGAACATGTAGTGTTTGATTTTCTGTTCCTGTGTTAGTTTGCTGAGGGTGGTGGCTTCATCTATGTCCTTATCTCATTCTTTTTTATGGCTGTGTAGTATTCCATGGTGTATATGTACCACATTTTCTTTATCCAGTCTATCACTGATGGGCATTTGGGTTGGTTCCACGTCTTTGCTATTGCAAATTGTGCTGCACATGTGTCTTCATAGTAGAATGACATATTCCTTTGGGTATATACCTAGTAGCGGGATTGCTGGGTCAAATGGTATTTCTGGTTCTAGATCCTTGAGGAATCGCCTTCCTGTCTTCCACAAT
>NW_012107753.1:1040956-1045049 GCF_000951045.1 Mandrillus leucophaeus | reverse complement strand
AACAAAATATTCTTTGAAAACAAAGTGAAATCACTTCTGAAAACATGCAAATTTAGCATGATTTATGATGCAAACTATTGAAATTTGATTTATATCTAATAGCTCAAAAATACTTATCATGTGTACATACTTGCTGATAAAGGTTTAGAATTTTGGGATACTATGAAAAATCATGATAATGAAATAATATTTAGTGCTGCAGGAATAAGAGTAGATAACTTTCAATATGTACTTCCCTCTCTGTCAATGCCTTATCCACAAAGGATGTAATATGGTGTCTTGGTTATGAACCTGGATGCTGAGACAGCCTACTTGTTTTGTGTTCTAGTTTTGTTCCTCTTACTACCTGTGTTACTTTGGTCAACTCACTTAACTCCCCTTGCCTTGGTAAAATAGGGTTCCCATTAATATTTACTCCATAGGATTATTCTGATGATTTAACAATGTATGCAGAATAGTGTTTGATATAAAGCAATTGCCCAATAAATGCTAATTATTATTATTTTAAAATTTTACTTTAAGTTCTGGGATACATGTGCATAATGTGCAGGTTCGTTACATAGGTATACATGTGCTACGGTTCTTTGCTGCACCTATCAACCTGTCATCTAGGTTTTAAGCCCTGCATGCATTAGATATTTGTCCTAATGCTCTCCCTGCCTTTGCCTCCAACCCCCCCAACAGGCCCTGGTGTGTGTTGTTCCTCTCCCTGTGTCCATGTGTTCTCATTGTTCAGTTCCCACTTATGAGTGAGAACATGTAGTGTTTGATTTTCTGTTCCTGTGTTAGTTTGCTGAGGGTGGTGGCTTCATCTATGTCCTTATCTCATTCTTTTTTATGGCTGTGTAGTATTCCATGGTGTATATGTACCACATTTTCTTTATCCAGTCTATCACTGATGGGCATTTGGGTTGGTTCCACGTCTTTGCTATTGCAAATTGTGCTGCACATGTGTCTTCATAGTAGAATGACATATTCCTTTGGGTATATACCTAGTAGCGGGATTGCTGGGTCAAATGGTATTTCTGGTTCTAGATCCTTGAGGAATCGCCTTCCTGTCTTCCACAATGGTTGAACTAATCTACATTCTCACCAACAGTGTAAAAGCATTTCTATTTCTCCACAGCCTCACCAGCATCTATTGTTTCCTGACTTTTTAATAATTGCCATTCTGACTGGCGTGAGATGGTATCTCATTGTGGTTTTGATTTGCATTTCTCTAATGATCAGTGATGTTGAGCTTTTTCTCATCTGTTTGTTGGCCACATAAATGTCTTCTTTTGAGAAGGGTCTGTTCATATCCTTTGCCCACTTTTTGGTGGGGTTGTTTATTTTTTTCTTGTAAATTTGTTTAAGTTCGTTGTAGATTCTGGATGTTAGACCTTTGTCAGATGGGTAGAAAATGCTAATTATTTTTTGTGTATTTTTACAGAATTGGACAAAAAGGGAACCATTTGGTCTCCAAAAAGTGAAAGAGTTTTACCTATTTGTTCACCGATATATACTCAGTGATTATAACAGTGCCTGGCATACAGTGGTTACTAATAAATGTGTATTCAATGAAGGCCTATCTTAAAGACATTAGAAGAAAAGGACTCTAAATAATATGACCTACATCCCCCATGCTATGGGTTGAATTGTGCCCCCTAAAAAGACATGTTGAAGTCCTAACCCCCAGTGCCTCAGAACGGGATCCTTTTTGGAGATAGGGTCGTTGCAGTACGTAAAGATAATACCATGCTGGATTAGCATGGACCCTAATTCAATATACATTGCATTCCTATAAGACAAGGGAATTTGAACCCAGAGCCACACAAAAGAGAAGACAGAGGCAGAGACTGGAGTGATGGAGCTGCAAGCCAAAGAATGCCAAGGATAGCTGGCAACCACCAGATGATAGGAAAAGTTTTTTTTTTTTGAGATAGAGTTTCACTCGTTTCCCAGGCTGGAGCGCAATGGAGTGCAATGGCATGATCTTGGCTCACTGCAACCTCTGCCTCCCAGGTTCAAGCGATTCTCCTACCTCAGCCTCCCAAGTAGCTGGGATTACAGGTTTGTGCTACCACGCCGGCTAATTTTTGTATTTTCAGTAGAGACGGGGTTATCTCCGTGTTGGTCAGGCTGGTCTCAAACTCCCGACCTCAGGTGATCTGCCCGCCTTGGCCTCCCAAAGTGCTGGGATTACAGGTGTGAGCCACCGTGCCCGGCTGGCTAGAAGTGATTTCTAAGAGAAGTCCTTTGAAAGAAAAAGTCCACCTACAGTGGTCTAATGATGAGGATTCCTACTACTGGTTTCACTTTAAGTGTAGTAAAATATTCACTTCCCTTGTTTTCTGATCTTACTTTCCAGTAGCATCTTCATCTCTTTTCTCTCCACAAAACCATAGTAGGTAACCACGAGAAGATCGCTACTGTGGCCCTACGTGTGACCTCTTTAGAAACTCAGAACCAAATGGGCATTTATAAACTTTAGGAGTAGTTTAGTACAGTATGAACAACTCCCTTTGGGGTACCATGTTGATAAGTAAAAATTCCATTACATCCCTGGTCATTTTTTTTTTTTTCATCTTAAAGTTACAACTGGCTACTTTCTTTGAAGTTTAGAAGTACATTTTTAATTTTAAAAGTAATATATGTGTATTATAAAAAAACTAGAAAATTTAGAAAAATATTAGAAAATAAAGAGAGAAAATCACCCATAATTTAATTATTCATGGTGAATTTTTTCCCATCATATTTTTTTATTTTTCTTCTAGTTCTCTTTTATCTCAAGCAAGTTTTTTGGAGTATTATTGATTTTTTTTTTTCTCCGTGACAGGGTCTTGGTCTGTCGTCCAGGCTGGAGTGCAGTGGCACAATCTCAGCTCACCGCAACCTCAGCCTCCTGGATTCAAGCAATTCTTGTGCCTCAGTCAACCAAGTAGCTGGGGTTACTGGTGTGCACCACCACTCCTGGCTAATTTTTGTATTTTTAGTAGAGACAGGGTCTTGCCATGTTGCCCAGACTGGTCTTGAACTCCTGAGCTCAGGTAATCTGCCTACCTTGGCCTCCCAATGTGCTGGGATTACAGGTGTGAGCCACCCTGGAGTACTATTGAATCTGTTGGCCTTTCTACAGAAACCCAGATATAATCCGCTTCTATTTGTAATACCTGGCTTTGTTTCAGTGGTGCTATTTTTTTCTACATCCCATCTCCCTCTTCATCCTCAACCCTGAAATTTCTGATACAGGCTGAGAACATTAGAGTCTGGAATAAATGACCATCTTCAGGAGTGCCAGACATTGCTTCTAAGTGAAAAACATTTCCTTCCATCATACATTTACTTTACTAGATCTCTGAAGAATCCCAGTGGTAGTTATAATTACTAGTCTGCTAGTAACCAGCAATAACTTTCAGATATTTTTTTCTCCTGTAACATTCTTCCTGTAAGTACTACGCACAGATTACCTAACGTGGCGGTAGATCATAACATTTTAATTTTTAAACTCAGTGACAGAATTGTCAAGTTGTTAATGAACCAAAGTTTTGTGTCAATTCGGCCTGGGATTAAGCTCCAGTTTCTCACACTTATCAGCTGCATGGTCTTACAGAGGACACTTGATCTCTCCGAGACATAGTCTGGTTTTTAAAAAATGGAGATAAAAATGGGATTCCATCAATCATGGTGCACATTGTGAGGGTTAAGTGAGATGATGGTACAGAGGTTATGAGCACAGACTCTGGACCCAGTCTGCCTGGATTCAAGTCCCGCCCCTGCCACTTACTGGCAGTGTAATCTTGGGCAGGTTTCTAGACCTCCCTGAGTTTCTGGTTGCTATGTTAAATGCGGATAATGACAGTTCCTATTTTGTAAAGTTGCTGTGAGAATTAAGTAAGTTAATGCATGTAATACATGTAAAACACCTAGAATAAGGCCTAGCTCATGGTAAGTGCTCAGCCGATGCTAGTTGTTGTTTTATTTTATTATTTTTATTGGCATTTATAAAGCCTGGCCCATAGTAAGCTCTTGGCAGATTGTTTGTTCTTATGACTTGTCTGGACTTGTCAATGTCCTCTGTCCTTTTTTTTTTTTTTTTTTTTTTTTTTTTTTT
>NW_012107753.1:1037657-1039700 GCF_000951045.1 Mandrillus leucophaeus | reverse complement strand
CATCTCCAAGACAATCCTAAGTCAAAAGAACAAAACCTCTGTCCTTTTTTTTTTTTTTTTGATGGCTACCTTATTAGGATAGATAAATAGGGCCTTGCCTTAAAGTAAACACTGGAAACCTTTGAAATTTGCAAGTCAAGAAGAGTAGTTGTTATCAACAACTCTTCACAAGATCAAATGGATTTTTTCTTTTCACCGCTTACTCTCCATCAGCTAGAAAAAGAAAGGCACGCTCTTTCCATTGTCCATGCATATTTCTCCAGGAGAGAACCACCTCCTGGAGAAGGAGGACAAGAGCCTGAACACTTGGACCGAAAAAGATACTTAACCTCATTATTTCTACTTCAATAGAAATGCAACATTTATCCTTATTTTTTTTTTCCTTCTAAGAAAAAGAAGAGCTCAGAATTTTCAGCAATTCCAGTTTGAGAAATTTTTTTTTCTAAAGAAAACAGAAAATATTTGCTGCTCGAGTCTCCATCTTATGCATATAACAAACTTGCTATAAAACTATATTGCTTGCTGAGGAACACATTTAACTCAGAACCCTGCATGCTGAAAAAACTGGGGACATATGATGATAACAGAAGTAATCATTTTGGGGCAAGTAATTCTGGTGTTCTGTTTTTCATTTTTTTGTTGTTGTAGACTTTTTTTTTTGTTTTTGAGACAGAGTCTCACTCTGTCACCCAGGCTGGTGTGCAGTGGCACAATTTTGACTCACTGCAACCTCTGCCTCCTGGGTTCAAGTGATTCTCATGCCTCAGCCCCCCAAGTAGCTGGGACTACAGGTGTGGGCCACCACACTCAGCTAATTTTTTAAAAATACTTTTAGTAGAGATGGGGTTTCACCATGTCGGCCATGCTGGTCTCAAACTCCTGACCTCAGGTGATTTGCCAGCCTCGGCTTCCCAAAGTGCTGGAATTACAGGTGTGAGCCACCGTGCCTGGCCTTTTGCTGAGGTTTGATAAGATACTGGTATTTAACAGAAGGAACAAAAATATGGTAGATGATCATTGTTCATGTCATTCATTTGTATCTATATTGTACATCATGCACTGCACACAAAAAAACCATAACTACAAGTAGTTGATCTGAAGACTGTTAGCCCAGTTAGTATAGAGTAGGTCTTTTTCTCTGAAGTAATGTCAAAAAGGATTTCACTGTATTTCATTTCAGAAATAGAATTTGTGATGGATTAGACAAGTGCTGGACTGGAGCTTTTATTTTTAATAATTTTTATTCAATTTCTGCCATACGCCAGCTGCTTTCACAAATGCCATTTTGCCACATAATCTATGAAAAAAGAATTAGTTATGCAAATTAATAATATAAAAAGAAGTGTAGGGAACATATTAAGTCTCTACCGGGGGCATATTACTCCTATATGATTTAAAATAAATGCATATTTCCTTACATATTGTTAAAATTCAGAAATTAGTATTTCAGATTTGTCTACCTCCATGAGACTGAACTTTAACATGTAATCACTGGAGGTAATTTCTTATGGTAATATACATCTAGATAAATGTGTTCCAAGCACAGGTCGAGCCCCAGTTTTACCACGTACTAACCAAGCCTCAGTGTCCTATTTATCAGACTAGAATAATAATATCTACCATCAGAGTTGTTTTCAGGATTATGGTACATAATATACGTAAAAACCAACCTGTAAGGTGATACGCAAGTATGAGGTATCATAAATAATCAAATATTTAAAATATTATCAGCTTGAACTAGCTGCTTGAATCAAATACTTTTTATCTACCCTGGACCTTAGTTACAGATTGAATGTGCACCAAGTGCATTTCACTGAATATGGAGGTTCTCATTCACATTCAATATCTCTTTTTGGGCAAGACTATTAATAAGAAGAGAAGAACTACGCATATAGATATTTAAGTTAATACTAACATAGGAAACGACACTTGGTAATAATACATAGTAAGAGAAAAAAGAAATAAGAAGATATTACAAGGACTTGTTCTAAATCTATTTTGGCTCAGTACTCCCACAGCTTAAAAATGTTATTTTTTCCCATT
>NW_012107753.1:1033332-1036735 GCF_000951045.1 Mandrillus leucophaeus | reverse complement strand
TTTTTTTTTTTTTTTGAGGCAGGGTCTTGCTCTGTCACCCAGGCTGGAGTGCAGTGGCGCAAACTTGGCTCACTGCAACCTCCTCCGGGTTCAAGAGATTCTTGTGCCTTAGTCAACTGAGTAGCTGGGATCACAGGCATGTGCCACCATACCCAGCTAATTTGTGTATTTTTAGTAGATACAGGATTTTACCATGTTGGCCAGGCTGGTCTTGAACTCCTGACCTCAAGTGATCTGCCTACCTTGGCCTCCCAAAGTGCTGGGATTACAGGCATGAGCCATTGCGCCTGGCCTGATATTTTTCTAATTATATTTGTGAAGAAGAAGCAAGCAATCCAGAGTGGTATAAAAAATAATGTAAATACCACCCTCCCAATTTCATTGCTTAGGAAGCAATAACTGAAATATATGTGTGTGTGTATATATATATAATATGTATATGTGTATATATATAATATATATGTGTATTATATATATATATATATTCAGTTTATAGCTTTCTATTGTTGTATAAGAAATTATCAAAAGTCCACCGACTCAGCTGGGTCCTCTGCTTAGAGTCTCACAGGGCTGAAATCAAGGTGTTAGCCAGGCTCTTATTTGGATGCTCTGGGGAAGAATCCACCTCCTGCCTCTTTGAGGTTGTTAATTATTTTGTGGTTATAGGCTGAGTATTCTTGTTGGCTGGGGGTCACTGTCAGTTCTTCAGATCAGATCCTTTCCATGTGGTCCCTTCCATCCCTCCATTTTCAAGTCAGTAAGGCATATTGAGTCCTTTTTGCATTTTGAATTTCTGATATTCCCTTTTGCTCTGAAGTCTGCTACTAAGGGCTCATGGGTTTAGGTCAGGCTCACCTGATAATCTCCCTTGTGATGAACTCAAAGTCAACTGGTTAGTAATCTTAATTACATTGTAATATCCACTTTCTAGTAATGTAACATAATTACAAGTATAACAGAGAACAGAGATCATGGGGCCATCTTAGAATTCTGCCTTCCACATTTAAAATATGAAATTATGCAACACTTATTCTTCTGAAAGCTTTACTTCTCTTCCATGCTGTGCAGATGTTTCTCATTAAATATACATAAAACCTTTTAAATTGCCTTTTTAGTGCTGAATCATATTCTTTTGTAAAGGTCTATCATAACAATCTCTCTACTGATGTCTGTTTAAATTGTTTCCATTTTTAAATTATAAACATTGCTGTCATATCAAGACTGCGGCTCTACCTTGACTAATTATCTCTCTAAGATAAATGCTAGTTGAGAAATTGCTGATCAAAGGGTGTACACATTTAAAATATTGGTATACATTTCCAATCTCCCCCCGGAAAAGTTGCATCAACTTACATTCCTGTTAACAGTTTATTAACACTCTGGGAGGCTGAGACAAGTGGATCACCTGAGGTCAGGAGTTCGAGACCAGCCTGGCCAACATGGTGAAACCCCGTCTCTACTATAAATACAAAAAACATTAGCCAGGTGTGGTGATGGGGGCCTATAGTCCCAGCTACTCTGGAGGCTGAGGCAGGAGAATCACTTGAATCCGGGAGGCGGAGGTTGCAGTGAGCCGAGATCGCACCATTGCACTCTAGCCTGTGCAAAAAGAGTGAAACCCCATCTCAAAAAACAAAACAAAACAACAACAATAACAACAACAACAACAACAATAAACCAGTTCATTAAGAGTGCATGTTTCCCTACATATACTCTTGCCAACACTGGATTCTAACAATTCTTTTAATCTTCGCTAACACAGAGATGAGGCATATCCTATTCTCTACTTACTATTTCTCGATTATTTATGGGATTTGACATCTTTCTCTGGTTTTGTTATCCACAAATGTTGCTTCATTTGAGAACCGTCAGTTATTTTCTCTGTCAGGGCTCCTAGTTACAAGCAACAAAGCCAACTACAGTTAACCTAGGCAGAAACAGATTTTGCTGGAAGGATATGGGAGAGCTTAGAGAATCAATGAGAAAGTTGGAGAACCAGGCTTGGTAAAGGACAGCGAGGCAGTGGGAAATGCAGTACATGTAATACCGGTAACAAGACAGGGCAGTTAATATGTTGTCATTGGTATCCTGTCTACAACCAACCACTGCTGTCTTGGAACTCTCAACACTACTGTAAATAAATTCTCACTTGCTCCGCTGTCTTTTCATCATTCCTCAAGACTCAGAGTCCCAGGTGGAGGCACGTGACTGACTGAGTCCATTTCAGATGTCTGCCGGGGTAGTCAATGGATAAGTGTGGGATTCTCTGGCCCCTTTGGCTTCTGTAGTAGAAAATGGGGGCTTACTTTCTACCAATACTTGCCTGCATTAGATGACCATTCATATGCTGGGTAGCCCACCCTCAAAAAGACAAATATCATTTCTTCGTTTTTTCTATTGTAATGTTTTTTTCTTATTTATTAGATATTTTTAATATTGGAGATATTAATACTCTGCAACATGTATTGCATATATCTTTCCTTTTACTTTTTCTTTTTCAGTCTTTTTTTTTTTTTTTTTTTTTGAGGCAGGGTCTTGCTCTGTCACCCAGGCTGGAGTGCAGTGGCGCAAACTTGGCTCACTGCAACCTCCTCCGGGTTCAAGAGATTCTTGTGCCTTAGTCAACTGAGTAGCTGGGATCACAGGCATGTGCCACCATACCCAGCTAATTTGTGTATTTTTAGTAGATACAGGATTTTACCATGTTGGTCAGGCTGGTCGTGAACTCCTGACCTCAGGTGATCCGCCCGCCTTGGTTTCCCAAAGTGCTGGGATTACAGGTGTGAGCCACTGCACCCGTCCGATTTTTCCCCATTCTTTTCTTTATAATTTGGAAACACCATTCAGGCCATCCCTACACCAGGATGGCATGGCTAAGGGAAGCAGGGAGGGCTATGGAATTCTAGTTACACTCCACTGTCATAAATCAGACATCTGCTATGAGAAGCAGTGAAGCAGACTGGCTCAACTCATGGAATCAGACTATGCCTCACTAACCTTGGGCAAATTATCCTGTCCCAGACTTGAATTATTCACCTGTAAAATGGAAATGATGTAGCACCTTCTTCTAAGATGAAGGTAAGAATTACATGACAAGTAAAGCGACACTTTTCAAACTTTGATATGTACCCAAATCACCTGGGGATCCCATTAAAATTCAGATTCTGATCCAGTAAGTGTGGGAGAGGCCTGAGAATTGACATGTCTACAAGCTGGCATGAAAAACCACCATTGCCACCACCAAAACCCAGTGGGCCTAATACCCCACTTTCCCAGTCTCAGATGTTGGAGAAGGAAGGCTTCTCTCCTCTGTAGGCTACAGGAGAAATCCACAGATGCTCAAGTGGCTTCCAGGCATATTACATGGCTTCCATTTTTTTGAAATATTAAAATATATTTTTCT
>NW_012107753.1:977886-1030313 GCF_000951045.1 Mandrillus leucophaeus | reverse complement strand
TACAGGCGCCCGCCACCTCGCCCGGCTAGTTTTTTGTATTTTTAGTAGAGACGGGGTTTCACCATGTTAGCCAGGATGGTCTCGATCTGATCCACCCGCCTCGGCCTCCCAAAGTGCTGGGATTACAGGCTTGAGCCACCGCGCCCGGCCTTCAGTCTTATTTATATCCTGGATATTTTTGTGGCAAAGAAGTCTTTTAAGAAAAGTGACCCCAACCAGTTCTTTCCTGCAGAATCCAGTAATTCACATGGCATTGTTTCTGAATCAAACAAACCCTGCTGTCCTAGCTACAGTCGATTTAACTGAGGAGTCTGTTTATGGAGAAAGGTGGTTTGTTACAACAAGATTCTTTGCTTTTGCTTTTCTTTGATTTCTACATATCAAGGTTACAGCATACTGAATGATAGAAAATTCACCCAAGTTCATTCTTCTGGAAGTTAAAGATGTTAGCCAAACAGAAGAATATGGGTCATTCAAGCTTGAGTTGCAGTCTTGAGTGTTGAGTTATTCCTCTGAAGCTCCTAGAAGCCTGCAGCCCAACACTGGAACACCTAAGACCCTGAGGAGGAGTGTGGCTGATGAGGAATTTCTTATTTGAGCTCACATTCTTTTTTCTTTCTTTCTTTTTTTTTTTGAAATGGAGTCTTGCTCTGTTGCCCAGGCTGGAATGCAATGGCACAATCTTGGCTCACTGCAACCTCTGCCTCCGGGTTTAAGCGATTCTCCTGCCTCAGCCTCCCAAGTAGCTGGAATTACAGGTGTGAGACACCACTGGCTAGTTTTTGTATTTTTAGTAGAGACAGGATTTTGCCATGTTGGCCAGACTGGTCTCGAACTCTTGACCTCTGGAGATCAGCCTGCCCGGGTCTCCCCAAGTGCTGGGATTGTAGGCGTAAGCCACAGCACCTGGCCTAAAACTAACATTTTCCTTTTTTTTTTTTAAGCTACAACAAATGTTTGAATAAATCACCTGCATTAAATAATATTTAAAATATAGTATCTTCAACACATTATAAATATGAAATGTCCCCTCCCCAAACCCATTTGCTTCAGTGCACAGAGTCTCCCAGGCAAGGTTTTCCATCGCTCAGCCAGTGGAATGGATGGCGGGCGCCAGATGTTACACAAAGCATTTATTTCTCCCAGAAGGCTGAGAGCCAGGAGAATTCATCTCCTGCTGGGACCTCTGCCCCAAGCTTCTGGGGAAATAGTGAATTGGGCTCAACAGGCAAAGTAGCTACCTGATCCACTAATCAGATTCAAAATATGAAAATGCACTGGAGAGTGTATCCCTTCCTGTTCTTCTCCATGGTAGAGAGACCTAAAGATAATTAATAAAAACAGCTGTCCCTTCAAACTCAGAGGAGGTTTTCAAAAACAAGTATAAGCAAAAAATAAAGAGATAAAAGGAAAGTAAATCAAACCCCCAATACTCCTGAAAGTAAAACAGTCACATGGTAACTGATGTCTGGAAGAAGTTGAGGCAGAAAAGACTGACAAAGTTCCAAGTGGCCGGCCACAAAAGTGCCTTAAGGAATCCACGACAGTGCTCTCCATTTCCAAGGCTGAGTAGCTATTCCCAGTAAGTTAACATTTTTCCATTAAGAAGAAAACAAAACAAAACAAAAATAAAACCCACTCCAGAAAAAGGATCAAGAGAAGAGCACTGCAGAAAGTCAAGCAGCTGAGCGTTGGCAGATCACGAAGAACCCGGGCTGAAGCTGGCCCAGGTAGATCCTCATCTTGATGCTGTCACTTGTCTTCCTCACCCAGATCTCACTGGCTCCTACAGAACTGATCATGCAGCTCAGTTTCTGGTTGTCCTTTGATTCCAGATAGATGGCCTGGCTTTTGTGGTACCATCTTTTGTCATAGCACAGTTTGCCATCTTCTATCGGAGCTTCAAACCTCTGGGCTGGAAGATTCCACGGGTGTCACAGGCAGGTGCTCAGGAGAGGATGGAGATGCTGGTCTCTTGGGTGACTTAAGCTTATTTAATGTTCTCAGATCCTCCATGATCTGTTCATCCGTTAACAAATAGTTTAGCTGGGCTGGAGCAGGTTTCCTCCTCTTGTTTGGGATGGGGACGGAATCATTTGGTCGCCTCTGCAACTTTCTGGTCATGATAGGTTTCACCTCCATAGAATCTCCAGTCAGTTCATTGTCAGCTTTTCATTTTCGATCATTTTCTTCTTTTCTTCTAGCTCAGCAATCAGGTTCTCTTTCAGCTCAACCTTCTTGTCTTTAAATTCTTTCACTGCCGCCTTCTTTTCTTTAATGTAATTTCGTTCCACTTGTTCAGTTTCCAGCTGGAGGAAGAGTTCTGCATTCCGTATCCTCTCTTTGTACCGCTGATCTAGTTTTTTCATTCTTTTCTGATATTCCTGTAATGTACCTTCTTGTGGTTGTTGCAACTGCCTCTTGAGAGAAGCCAGTTTGTCCTGATACATCTGTTCCTTCATTTCTACATAGTCTTCTTCATCATGCTTTGCCAGGTCAGTTTCACTATCCTCAGTGTCTTCGTCCGACTCGCGGCCCGGACAGCTGCGCTCGTCCTCGGCGCTCTCCAGCTCTTCGTCCTCCTCTGGGTAGTACTCGGGGGCTGGCGGCGCTTCAGCCTGGGCCGAGGCCGGGGCCAGCAGCCCCGCGGCACTCATGTCGTCTCTAACCGCAGTTGAGCATGGTTAGAGACATGGTTAGGCCCAGGAACACCGCGGTCACCCGCCCTCAGTACTCGCTGTCTGCCTAGCAGCGTCCAACGGAGCCCCCAACTCGAGAAGCGGGAGTCACAGCGAACCCTTCCCGGTCTCTGCCGACCTCCGCCCCCGCAACATTTTACTTTTCAATTTATTTTTATTTTTTTGGAGATAGAGTCTCACTCTGTCACCCAGGCTGGAGTGCAGTGGCATGACCTCAGCTCACTGCAACCTCCGCTTCCCGAGTTTAAGTGATTTTCATTCCTCAGCCTCTTGAGTAGCTGGTACTACATGTGCCACCATGTCTGTCGAAGTTTTTGTATTTTTAGTAGAGATGGGGTTTTACTAGGTTGGCCAGGCTGGACTCGAACTCTTGAGGTCAGGCAATCCACCCATCTTGACCTCCCAAAGTGCTGGGATTAGAGGTGTGAACCACTGCGCCTAGCAGATAACTTTTTTTTTTTTTGAGAGGGAGTCTCACTCTGTCGCCCATGCTGGAG
This sequence comes from Mandrillus leucophaeus, assembly GCF_000951045.1. Taxonomy (NCBI): domain Eukaryota; kingdom Metazoa; phylum Chordata; class Mammalia; order Primates; family Cercopithecidae; genus Mandrillus; species Mandrillus leucophaeus. The sequence continues at coordinate 1,027,117 of NW_012107753.1, read as the reverse complement.
TGCAATGGCGAGATCTCCTGAGCCGACATTCTTATGTAACTTTGCAATAAACCTGCATGATAGAAGTGATTTGTGAGTGTAGCTTTTCCCCCCAGTGTAGTTAAGAGTTTTCAGCATTATAAACCTCTTACTGCTTAAACAATTTAAAAGAAATGGTGGTGTAACATGGGTAATTCTTTCAAGTGTTTGCTATTACAGATATTCCTTGATAGCCAGTTTTAGAATTTGTTAAACATTGCATTTGTCAAAAAAAAGTTCTTCCTTAATGCTTACCCTAACATGCTCTTGCTTAACTAGCTCCCTCTTGTACCAACGAATCCTATTTTTTGCTAGAGTGACCCACAATCCTTCTTGACCAGACTCCCTTTGATGGGGTTAAAGTTCTTCCTTTTCCAGAAAGACTCAGTATGAGTATTTGCAAAGTTCTGAACAGATGTAGTTAAACCTTATATATGCCTTAGATCAAGAAGTGGATATGTTGCCAAAAGAAATTAATTTCCATATAAAGCCAGGAAGACAGGCTGGGCTCATAAAAATAACCAGAACGTGTTTCCAAAAGACTCAGTGGGCAAAGAAATCCGTATTTCCAAATCAATACTTTCCAAAGCTCATAGAGAAAAATAAATAATGTTTTCAGGGTAACATGGTTTTCTAAATGTACTACTTACGATTGAGGTCTGTAAGCAGTCCCCAGTAGTGCTTCACGAAATTCCTTTTGTGTGTTCCCACCAGCTTTACTCTAAACGCCTAGTGCGCAGTAATCCTTTCTTCTCTAGTTTTATCAAGAGAGACACATGGGTAGAAAATTCCCTCTTTGACATTTTTTTGTTCATTGGAAAGATCCACTTCTCAATAGTGGGTGAAAAATTTGAACAGACCATTTTCCCACCCCAACCCAGTGGGTTGATCTCTAAAATACTAAGCTACAATTCCCTGTTGGGCACTCTATTGAAAAAATATGCAGAAAAAAGCCATCCATGAGTACCAAATAGACAAATTGAAAGTATATGTCCTCATCTAGGCTAAAATTTGATTGGCCTTTTTAGTAGATTGTTAGTGAAGACAGAGGCTCTTGGAGGTGGCATGTGTGAATGTAAGTGTGTGTACCTGTGCATGTGTGTAATATTTTTCATGCTATGCATTAATTTTGACTAATGATTTCTTGGAGTTGCTATAATTCCTTTCTCCTACTCATGGAAAATAATTGGACTCTTTGTTCATTTGACTGTTTAGTCTCAGAAAATGAGTCAGGGAGGGGTAGAGAAGTAACTCAGAAGGAATTTACAAAAGTGGGCAGAAGAAATTTAATTTTAGCTTTGAAATTTAGCAGAACTCAACCCGCCCTGCACGTCACAAGTTAGGAGGAGCGACTCTTGCCCCAGGTACAAGTGTGTTCCCTACAGGGGAAGCCATGTTGGGGATGTAATGAGCTAGAAGAAGTCGCACATAGATGACAACAGGAAACAGCATATTTGATGAGTCTTTGGCTGGACTTTTCTGCAATCAGGTGAAGACAAAATGATTCTCTAAGAACCAAGTATGGTATCACTCAAGCTTTGCTATCCTGTCTTCGTTGCCTGTTTTCAGTACTTATTTTAACGTACGTTTCCTATAAAATTGTCCATCTACATGATTCTAGTTTTAGCATTTTATTTCCTCCTACTTGCTTATGCCTCTGCCCCAGCTCAGTCATTCCTTCTAATAGTGCCCTCATTATTCCCTCTTCCCCTGCTTCTTTTCCTACCTTGTTTCTTTCTCTCCACGTCTTTCAAACAGGTCTAATCCTAAGCAAACTTGTGAAATTTCAACCTCTCAGTCCTTTAGACTTGAATTGTCTCCTCTCTTCAATGGTTTCATTTTTCTTTTCTTTTCTCTCTTTCTTTCTTTCTTTCTTTCTTTCTTTCTTTCTTTCTTTCTTTCTTTCTTTCTTTCTTTCTTTTTCCTTCTTTCTTTCTTTCTTCTTCTCCTTCTCCTTCTCCTTCTCTTCCTCCTTCTCCTTCTTCTGCTGACAGCGTCTTGCTCTATCATACAGGCTGGAATGCAATGGCATGATCTCGGTTCACTGCAATCTCCACCTCCCAGGTTCAAGCGATTCTCCTGCTTCAGCCTCCCGAGTAGCTGTACTACAGGTACCCGTCACCATGCCTGGCTAATTTTTGTATTTTTAGTAGAGATAGGGGTTCACCATGTAGGCCAGAATGGTCTCAATCTCTTGACCTCATGATTCACCGGCCTCGGCCTCCCAAAGTGCTGGTATTACAGGTGTGAGCCACCACACCCGGCCCGGTTCCACTTTTCTATTCCTCAGTGTTATTGTTATTACTTTCTTTCCACGAAAATAAAACCTTTTTTTATTTTAATTTTTTTTTGCAATTTATTTGCTCCAAATATTACTTTCCTAGGACAAATCTCAGTTTAATAGCTACCAAAGTGTTTAGATAAAGGTATGAAACACCGAAGTGAAATTTCTGGACTGGCTAAGGTTCTGGAGACTTCCATGTGTCTTCCTCTATCCTTCGTATAATTTCTTGAAACAGTGGGGACATAGCTGTGAGAAGCATTTACTTCCTCTTTCAGGGCCTTGGAGAGGTCAGACCCTTCTGAGAGGAAGAAAGTGTCTGGGTGACAAATATTGGAGCTGGGTCTCGGGAAGCAGCAAAGCTGGACCAGGAGTCCAGGCAGACCCAAAGAGCAGGGGAGGTCTGGCTGCTGGAACAAGGTGCTTTGTTTAGTTCTGCAGAGACCTGGGCCCAAGGATAGAGTTCTCAAACTGGGGAAATGGCTAATAACAGCCAGTATCTGCTGGGATTCAGGTGCCGTTGTCTAAAAAGTCAAGATTTAGGATGTTAACCCAGAAAATTGACAGATGTTGGCCAGGTATTGTGAATATCTCAGCAGTTTTGGGGCTGTGATCAGAGAAAGATTGTTCTGGCCACACTCAGTGCCCCTAGATACTCTGCAGAGACCCTAGCTCATAGCTGGCCTTCAAAACTCATCTCAATATCCCCATTCCAGAAGGCTGTCCCTGACTACTCAATCAGGAGTGCAGTGCCCATCCTAATGCTTCCATAGAAGCTTATCTGTGAGAGCTTTCATCAAACCGACTTGTGGTGGCCTTTTCATCTGACTTTCTTCCTAGGCCATTCCGGCACAAGGGCACAGACTGTGGACTTAAACTGTGTCCAGTGTGCTGATCACATGCCTGACCCAGAGTGGATGCTTAGCAAATGTTTGTTGAATGAATGAATACAAGAATGATGTCCTTTAGGATGGCAGACAAAGGAAAACTTGAGCCACTGCAACACTAGACCTCAGAAGAAAGTTCTGCTACCAAAACGGAAAAATGTGTTTTTGAACTCAAATTGTGTTTGATGGCCTTCTTACTATTAATGGAGATCAACAGGTTGTAGAGAGCTGCATTATCAGCAGATGGGAAGTAAAGGAGGAGCAAGAAGCTGACTCATTCCCTTGAGCTGGCAAAGTATACAATACATCCCAGACAATGGCGAGAAACCATCCATCCGCCCATGGAAATCAGTGAAACAAAAGGGGCCTGAGTGGACACCTTCACTTCCCTCCCATGCCTACTCTGGCTCTCAATCTATTTGTATTCACCAAGGCTGTATATTTTGGGACTTTTGTGCTGGGCTCCTCTCCGTCTCTTTGGGATAATAAAACCAGAAACGAAATACTGGGACAGGTTCTGGCATGTGCAGTTCTGTGTGAGCCATGGGAGTGCATGGGGCATTTGGAAATTTACAGAAGTTGAATGCAAAGTGTGAAGAGTTGGATTGGAAAGGGAGTAGGTTGGGACAGGTGACTTCTGCTTTTCTTTTAAGTCTTTCTATATTTGAATTTCTAAAATTACCTGCATAAATTACTTCGATAAACTAATAAAAATACTTATTTTTCAAGACAACTAAGAGTCAGATGGAGATAGCAGTCTTGGGGCATGCAGGGCAGTGGGAGGGAGTGAGTGAGTAATAATCGCACTTTGGAAAGAGGTTGTTTTCATGCCTGGTTTGGCTCCTTTATGAGGCTACTGCTGCTCTGGCAAGATGAGCTGGGCCCCGTGTGAAAGGAACGCTTGCTCAGGATTCCTGGATTTAGTTCCTCACATTCCAACCTCTCTGCTCCACACCTCAATCATTGCCCCGGTCTCTTAACTCTATTAGCTGCCAGCCCTGTGGCCCATTTACCTTCTTCATGATTTGTGCACTTAGCTTCTGAGTTCAACTTCCTTTCTAGTGACATTTCGTTTCTTGTCCTAGATCCTAAAGTATTCATGGTCAGTGTCTAAAGTAATAGCCTTCCTGACTTGACTTGTCCCCAGGTTATCTGTTCCAGATGCTTCCCTGAGGGGATGCTGCCTCCTGGTTTGTCTCAGTTCTTGGAGAAGTACCTATGCAGCCAAAAGGATCTACAAAAGGTCTGAAAAGAGTTGATAACAAGCAGTAAAACCAGGGCAGAACCCTTGCAGTCATACCAACATTCCTTTCAAGACCCGACTCATCCTCTTCCTGGTTGGGTCATCTTATATAAGTCACAGAGACTTTCTGAGGCTTGATTTCTTTATCTGCACATGGAAGACACTAATAGTACTTATCCCTTAATAAAAGTTCAATATCTGTTTGTCTAGAGTCAGAAAGAAAATAAAGTTCAAAATCCCCACTGTAGCAGAAGTGTAAAGTTAGTTACGCTGTCCTCAAATACGCAACGACAACAAAGTATGGCTCCTTATTTTTTATACTTGGTCTGTTTTCAGCAAAGATCATCCTCACTCAGCCACCCCATCTCAAAGGGTGACAAGTACAGTTTCAGTCTCACCAGAATTTTATTCAATTTTATAAAGAAAATCATGTCTTTAGGTAAATTTTTTATCTCTTTTGGATAAAGTGCTCAGTCTTTCAGGTTTTTGCTCACTCTGTTTCTCTTCAAGATGACATCTGAATGTGAGGCTTAAGCGACTTCAGCAGGACAGAGGAGATTGGGAGCTCTTGGCATCCTTTTGACATTGTTGGTTTCTGCTGTGTCATAGCTAGTCTGGGCTGCTCCCTGGACTCACGACCACTGGGAGGGACTGGTGCAATTTTGGGGTGTTCTGCTGGTATCTGAACTGAAGCCTGTAACTGGTGTAATGCATGGACCATTCTTATCCTTGCTAACATGACCTTACCTTGTTAGTGCTGCAGAGGTCCAGTGTGACTTTCCTTGCTCTTTCTTTTTTTTTTTTTTTTTTCTGAGACAGAGTCTCTCTTCATCACCCAGGCTGGAGTGCAGTGGTGCCATTTACTTTGACCTCCGCCTTCTGGGTTCAAGTGATTTTCGTGCCTCAGTTTCCTGAGTAGCTGGGATTACAGGCATGTGCCACCATGCCTGGCTAATTTTTTTTTTGTATTTTTAATAGAGATGGGGTTTCATCATGTTGACCAGGCTGGTCTCGAACTCCTGACCTCAAGTGATCCACCCCACTTGGCCTCTCAAAGTGCTGAGATTACAGGCATGAGTCACCATGCTAGCCTCTCCTGGCTCTTTGAACAGGAAGTCTGCCCTGCAATGTAGACCCCAGTATGATTAGCAGTTGGTTCTGAGTCAGTTGAGCCCTGATTTGTGGTATTTGCAAACTTCTGTGGTGTAAACATTCCCGCCTTGGCATTTCAAGGTACCAGTGTGGTGTCACCAAATGTGAAGTTGGAAAAAGATCTGTCTTACAGATAGAATAGATGCATATAAGCTCAAGAACATAGATAATATGTAAAATGTAGTCTAATAACTATGGAGCGACAATTTTGAATATTGTCTTTATTTTTAATAGAATTAATTTAGATGTAAGTTGAAATATCTTTGTTTTTAATTATTGCTGTGTTTAACAACTGGCTTGCAAATTTTCTTATAATTTAATAGGCAGGGCTCTGACCCAGCGACCCATCTCTGGCTCACCACTAACAGGTCATCTCATCTTCTTTGTCAAGACATCTTCTATCAAGCTCCTAATCAGACCCTCAATTAAGTTCCACGTTCTCTTTTGGGGCAGATTGGGAGCATGAAGTTTAGACCCACGCTTTCCTAACCACAGGCTGACACAGAGGCAACAAGAGACACAATATGCTCTCAGCTACTAAAAAGGAAGTGGGGCAGAAGCTCCTCTGCCCATGCCATTAACCTTGACTCATATAATTCACTTCCCCCTGGTGGAATCTGTCGAATAGTCAGAATGTCAAATTCCCCTAGACTCTTGAAAAAACTCACTCAATGGTCAATTCACAAAAGCCCATTTCACCAAATGAGAAATTCTAAATTTAGTTTCTTTTTGTTTTAGTTGACCAGTTTTCTTAATAGCATTTTAAAGAAGAATGTCAGATTTGGTCTCCTGCAGCAGTCAACTGTGTGGCCCTTTCTCTCACCAGAGTTTCAGTCACTTTCTTCTCCACTTTGCAGGTTCCACAGCCTAACCTGTTTCTTAGAACTACTTAGTAGTTGTAGGAGAGAATGTGATTGCTCTAGGTCTTCCACTGGATGCTCTTCATTCTTCATTTGGTTTGGTTTTGTTAAAGTAGACAAATAAAAATAGAGAATGGCTGTCAAAAATAACAAGCCCAAGGGAGTTCTGGAGAGTAACATCAGCACCAGACATTGCTCACAGCGCTGGTCTCTGTTTATAGAGCAATCTCTAGTCTCTTTACTCATCTAGGTGTTTTACAATGTTGGGCTCAAGTATCTGGGCTTGCAGGTATTGAGAAACTACTGAAGGCATAAATAGAGGAATGACAAGTTTGGATCTGCTTTAGACACTGAATTATGGTAGTAATATGTGAAAAGGACCAGAAAAGGGAATTTGTAAGCAGAGAATCCAGTTAAGAGTTCGTTAGAACCCCCGTGAGAGATAACAGTCTGAACTCCAGTAATGGAGGTGATGGAATGATAAGAGCTTTTTTCTGGCTACCCTAACTTAGAGGACTCCCCCTTTACTCTCTAACACTGTGCCCTATTTGTGGAAATTTATACATTTATATTTATATGCCTACTTATCATCTGCTCTCTCACTAGACTGTAAGCTCCCTGAAGGCAAAGTTTGGATGTTTCATTTCCCAAAGTATTCTCATCACCCAGCACAGTGTCTGGTTCATAGCACATGCTCCACAAACACCTGGGAAAGAAAGTGGAATTGAGAAGAAAGAAAAGATATTCACCAGTGGGAGCAGGTTAGTTATGTTTTATAGTAAGGGAAAGATGCTCACGGAGGAGGAGTGAAAAGGCAGAGGAGAGATAATAAAAGATGGCACAGACTCCAGGATAAGCAGGAGTAAACAGGATAAGGTCAAAAGCAGCAGAATTAGCTTTGCCTAGAAGAAGGGCTCCTCTTCTTCTGACACAAGAGGAAAGGAAGAATGGATGTGTATGGAGATTGATTGGATTTTAGGGTATAAAATTGATGTTCTATGTTTCCTGGAGATGTGATAGGCACAGTTATCAACTGAGAGAAAGAGAGAAAAGGAAGAGAAAGAGAAATAGGAAGAGGAAAGAAAGGGAGGAGGAGGAGGAAAAGAGGAAGGGGAATTAAAAGTTAAGAGGGTGGTGAGAGTTTAACAAAAATTACTACAAGGAAGGGAATAAGTTGACCAAATACCTAATAAGGTGACCAAAATACCTAATAAGGTGACCAAAATACCTAAAAAGATTTCTCCAAAAGGGACCAGCTGAGGAATAGTGTGACCAAATTAGCTTATCTCCAAATCTCATAAGTGAGTGACAGGGAAGTGGAACAAGAAGATGGGAGGGTTGACTGTAATGCAGATTCGCAGGAGGCCATCTCTCCTCCAGTTAATGTGTCTCACTGCAACAAAGGGGAAGATTTCAGGACTCCTGGGATGGGTTTAGATGAATCATTCATCTCTCCAGCTGTTAAGAGTTTTGAATGTGTTAGATAGGACACAGACATCAAAAACTGTCCCTCAGCGGTCTGCTTCTCTAGAGAAGGTCTCACCAAGGGGTTGAAGCTTGACTTACCCTGCTGTGTCCTAGATCTGTAAGGTAACCCTGTCCTTTACTACAACTTTGTCTAGCAAGAGAGCAGTGTCTATCTTAAAAATCTTACTGATATCCAAATATCTTCAGTACTTAGTACTTTAGTACTAAATATCTTTAGCACTTAGATGACTGCATTCTATATGAGGAAGTACATAAATTAAGACTTTGATAGACCTGGGTTTGATTCCTTCCTCTGGTATGGAGAAGTTTTGTGATCTTAAATAAATTAGCTAACCTTTTCAAGCATTCATTGTTCAGAGTAAAATGGGGGAAGTCACTGGAACAGTAGAAGGATTAAATGAGATAATATATGTAATTTATCCAGCAAAATGCATAACACCAAGTAGACATTCAATAAAGATTTTGTCACCTCCCTACTTCTTTTTTTTTTTTTTTTTGAGACGGAGTCTGGCTCTGTCGCCCGGGCTGGAGTGCAGTGGCCGGATCTCAGCTCACTGCAAGCTCCGCCCCCCGGGTTTACGCCATTCTCCTGCCTCAGCCTCCCGAGTAGCTGGGACTACAGGCGCCCGCCGCCTCGCCCGGCTAGTTTTTTTTGTATTTTTTAGTAGAGACGGGGTTTCACCATGTTAGCCAGGATGGTCTCGATCTCCTGACCTCGTGATCCGCCCGTCTCGGCCTCCCAAAGTGCTGGGATTACAGGCTTGAGCCACCGCGCCCGGCCCACCTCCCTACTTCTTTCTCTCCTTTCATCCCCCTTATATAATCAGTTTTCTGTACAGAGTGCAAGATTCCTCATGACAGAAATGGCATCTTAGTCATTAAAAGATAACTTTTCTCTTTTTTTTTTTTTTTTTTTTGAGGCAGAGTCTCACTCTGTCGCCCAGGCTGGAGTACAATGGCATGATCTCGGCTCACTGCAACCTCTGCCTGCCGGGTTGAAGCAATTCTCCTGCCTCAGCCTTCTGAGTAGTTGGGATTACAGGTGCCTGCCACCACGCCTGGCTCATTTTTGTATTTTTAGTAGAGATGGGCTTTTACCATGTTGGCCAGGCTGGTCTCGAACTCCTGACCTCAGGGAATCCACCGGCCTTGGCCTCCCAAAGTGCTGGGATTACAGGCTTAAGCCACTGCACCCAGCCAACTTTTATCCTTTTATTCATTTCTTTTTAGATGGAGTCTCACTCTGTCATCCAGACTGGAGTGCAGTGGCACAATCTCGACTCACTGCAACATCTGCCTCCCAGATTCAAGCAATTCTCCTGCCTCAGCCTTCCGAGTAGCTGGGATTACAGGCAGCCGCCACCACACTCAGCTTATTTTGTATTGTTAGTAGAAACGGGGTTTATCCTTGTTGGTCAGGCTGACCTTGAACTCCCAACATCAGGTGATCCACCTGCCTTGGCCTCCCAAAGTGCCGGGATTACAGGTGTGAGCCACTGCACCTGGCCACTTTTATCTTTTTAAAAGTAATACACACCCTTGTTAGTTAAAGATTTCAAATAAGAAAAAATAAGCAGCTGCCTCATTCCTCCCTACATGGAGAAAATTATGTCTAATTCTTAACAGCTTGGGATTTTAATTATTCTGGTGTCATTATCTAAATTTGCCTAAAAGTATGTGATATAGTTTGGGTATTTGTCCCCAACCAAATCTCATGTTTAATGGTAACCCCCAATACTGGAGATGGGGCCTGGTGGGAGGTGTTTGGGTCATGAGGGCAGATTCTTCATGGCTTGGTGGTGACTTGGTGACTGTGAGTTCTCGTGATATCTGGTCATTTAAAAGTGTGTGGCACTTCCCTTCCCCACTCATACTAGGTGGGGAGTTATGCTCTACCTCTTTATCCACATAAATTATTTGAAATTCTCCTGCATGGGAGATTTTTCTCTTTTCTCTCCCTTATTTATTTATTCAATTATTTATTTATAACAGCATGTATTCATAAATATTTATTTCTGGGTTATAATCTAATACTACTTTATTTATTTTGTTGCTGGAATTATTCCAGCTTTGACCATTAGGAGTTTTTTAAGTTGGCTCCTTTGACCTTTTTGAATACCTTCAACATTATGGGTTTATTTATTTATTTATTTGGGAGCATTATTTTTTACTTTCTGGCACTATAAAATACTTTGGTCTTACCTTGCATGTTTCCTTTCCCAATCCTAGAATCGGACATTTCTCCAAGAAGACCTAGTTCCTTTTACTAGGAAATTGTATTAGAAACCAAGATCTGAGCACTAGATGTGTTTGTTGCTGGCAGAACATGGTTGCATCTAGGACCTCTCAGCTGGCAGAGCAAGCAATAGATGTGTACACACCAACTCATATATACATATATCTCTTAATATTTGTGTATGTAACATTGGTATTGATATTAAGCAAAACATGAGTTCAGATGGATGTTTTCAGCTCTAATATATTACACAAATTATTCTAGCTGCTTCTTTTTCTTATATGTAAACTCACACTCCAAGAGTGAGAATCCTGGCTCATAGCATCCCACATCCACTTATTTGATTGTTCATTTCCAATATACATGTATCATGACATCGAAATTGTTAACTGGTGCCCTCATGAGAATAACTTTATCAACTAGAGTTCAGTGCTTGTGTAATTTCTTTTACCTTTAGTCTTACAGACTCCAGGCTGGGCGCGGTGGTTCTCCCCTGTAATCCCAGCACTGTGGGAGGCTGAAGTGGGCAGATCACGAGGTCAGGAGTTCGAGATCCGTCTGGCCAATATGGTGAAACCCCGTCTCTACTAAAAAATACAAAAATTAGCCAAGTGTGATGGTGTGTTCCTGTAATCCCAGCTACTTGGGAGGCTGAAGCAGCAGAATCGCTGGAACCCAGGAGGCAGAGGTTGCAGTGAGCTGAGATCGCACCACTGCACTACAGCCTGGGCAACAGAGTGAGACTCCATTTCAAAAAAAAAAAAAAAAAGGTCTTGCAGACTCCATACATTTCCAATATAATTTCAGTCAGTATCCCACCCCTTCTTTCAGTGAGGTTGTTTCACACATTTATAACAGATTGTTTTGTCACATTCCACATTCATCCTGGGATCCCTCAATCTTACAATTATTTTGCTCTCTGAATGTATTATATTTTATACCATCTTATTCTTTTTTCATAAATGCTACTTAGTTGTTAGCAATCTGTACAAATGAAAATCCTCTCTCTGGGGATGTTAATGAGAATTTTTGTGAAGCCTTCTCTCTGTTTAGTCACTTTTCTCTAAGTGTTTTATTTAGTTTTTTCTTGCCTATATGTTCCACGTTAGAAATTTTCATCAGATTCTGGTACTCTTTGTCTGACTGTCCGTGATTCAGGGTGTGGAAATCCAATTTCTGATTGGAATTTTCAAGGGTATGGGTGGGTCTTGTTAAGGCTGAGTTTCCTTGTAGGACAATTTGGCTGGGCGACTATTGGGGGAACTCCTAATATTGTATCAAGTCTTTCCACTTCTGCTGATTCTCTAGAGATACCTTCTAATCTTATGTCTGCTAGGAATCTGGTAGCCCACACATTTTCGGACTGGCACTCACAGCCTCAATTATGACGTGGGTTCCCTCTCAGTTGAGTCTCTGATTAAACTTTCTAGTCTTATGCAATTGTGTTGAAAGGGAATTGACTCAGTGGCATGAATAGAATCCAGGGAGAGGGATTGTTTTTTAGTTTTATTTCATTTATTACTTTATTTTTATATAGAGATGGGATCTCGCTATGTTGCCCAGACTGATCTCAAAATCCTGAGCTTAAGCAACCCTCCTGCTTCAGCCTCCCAAAGCACTAGAATTGGCGGTGTGAGCCACCATCCCCAGCTTCCAATTGCTTTTCTTAAATCTTCCAGCCAATTTTTCTCATTTTGGTTCCCCATCCCCCTTAATCTCCCATTCCAGAGGTATCTGATACTGCTGATTTCTGAGACTTTTGGTGATTTCGAAGTGAAGGTTAGGTCAGTTTTCAGCTTTCCTCATTTTCTTCTTGGGTCTGCAAGGCTCTTTAGTAAACAATCATATGACTGCTTTCCTGACTTCCCAAATTTTGTGCTGTTATATTATCTTCATTTATTTTTGGGTATATGTCTTTAAAAGCATATCTATATCTGTCTGTTTATCTGTCCCTTTACAGTGATTTTATAGAGATTTCTGGTGGGAGCAAAGTTAGATTCTTCCATCGAACCCACTGCCCATCTTTTTCAAATCCAGTTTACAAATTTTTATCTCCTTGATATAATTTTAATGACTTTGGGAGGAAGAAGATATATATACACACACACACACACACACACATACATACACACACACATACACATCTTTATATTGGAATCTCTGAAGGCATGAGTGGGTCTTGCTAAGGCTGGGTGGGTCTTATTAAGATATACGTGTGTATATATATATATATGTACGTAGGTAGCTGGTATATAGACATAGATATTTGTATGCTAGATCTAGTCATATTATTCATTTTCACAGTCTTTTTGTTTTTTTGTTTTGTTTTGTTTTGTTTTTTAGATGGAGTCTTGCTCTACCCAGGTTGGAGTGCAGTGGCATGATCTCGGCTCACTGCAAACTCTGCGTCCCAGATTCAAGCAATTCTCCCGCCTCAGCCTCCTGAGCAGCTGGGACTACAGGTGCCTGCCACCATGCCCAACTAATTTTTGTATTTTTAGTAGAGACTGAGTTTCACCATATTGGTTAGACTGGTCTCGAACTCCTGACCTCAGGTGTTCCATCTGCCTCAGTCTCTCAAAGTGCTGGGATTACAGGCATGAGTCACCATGCCCAGCCCATTTTCATAGTCTTAAAATGCATTCTGGATACCAACTACTCAATAAATATTGGTTAAAATGTATAGAAATCAGAAAATCTTCATTATGTTGTGCCTTACGATTGAGCACTCACAGTATACCAAAGGTATTATGCACCATGACCCAAATGTAACTGTCTCTCTTGTGACTTTCTGCTTTTCCAACTAAATTAAGAACATAGAGAATCTTTATAAATAGTACCTTTGTTGTCACTTCTAAATAAGCCTCCAGGGAAGCGCAGCCAGAGGCATTTATTATGACATGTAAATCAGCAATATTAAAATGGATATTAGCTGTTACCACTTGGAGTATTAGAAGAGAGGGGTTCAGCTGGGGTCCCTGCCTGTGCCAATATGGTTCTGTTTTAACAGATGAAGACGTTAATAATTAACTTCATCAGTGAGTACACGTTCATGCAGCATTGGTCCTCCATTCTAAATGTGTTTGGCTAATGTTGATTATGAGGTTGAAAGTCCTTAGACAAATGCTTTTGCTTTGGTATATGATGTGTTAAACAGGATTAAAACTGCCTACCTGCCTCTTATAAAATGTAGCTTTCTATGTTATTTAAATATACTTTGTTCATGTGGTAACATAAAACAGGTTGAACAAATAGGTTTCATTTCTGGGCTCTATTACTTCCAAAGTATAAGACTCTTGTTTAATCCTCTTAGCTTCTCCAATGATCTGACTACTCATTTATACAACTGAGTTGCTATCACTCACACTGGCTCACTAATAGTGGAGATAATACCTACCTGTGTTGAAGTCAGGATAAAGCAAGTTTATGAAGAATAAATCCTGTTAGGCACCTTCCTTTTAGTTTGTAAAGTATTATACAAATATAAAGGAACATTATTTTGAAATAATTTTTAACACTATATTAAGGCAGGACATAATTGGACTAAAAGGTCTACTGTTAACAATCTATTAAAAAAAAAAAAAAAAAAAAGCAGAAGCAGCGACTCCCGAGTCCTTTGCCTCTTGAGTAGTTTGTGGATTACGAACAATGCACTGATTAGATCTTATGGAGTACTGGTTCTACTTCTAAACATTCTGGCTTTTCTTTTGCTTTCTATTGAAGAACAGGAAATAGTTGAGATCTAGACATAATGTAGGTTCTAATCTTCCAAACTCTCTATTTTCCTTGGCTTCTTTCTTGACTCTGAAGTTAAATGGAAGTTTCAAGATCTCACTATTCATCTCATTAAATTATTTTGTAAACAATAAAATCAAGTTTAGGAGGTTGGTCTATATTTGTCTGCCTAACATTCAAACAGCCCCATGGTGCCAGCATTTTTTCTTATAGAAATCTCTATAATGCCAAGGGGCCTTGGTCATCCTAGCAAAATGTCATTCGTTGCTTTGTAGAAGACAACCTGAGCCTGTGCTTTGGTTGTTGTTCTGGGCTTGGATTCCTGACATTGAAAAGGTTTAACACATACCATCGGTGGCAGTCAATTGGAAGACAGACAGACACAAAGCCATTCTCAAGGATTCTTCCTTTATTTCTGAAATACCTTGTGACCACTAGAAAGGGGGTTGATCCTTTCCTTTTGTTTCTTTTAGTATGTTCACAGTGATGTAGAAAAGGAAAGAGAGACCATTGCCTTCAGAGGGTTTTTTCTTTTCTTTTTCTTTTCTTCCACATGAAAGACTTCATTGTTCTACCTCAAGTTTACTGCAAGCCCTGGGGAAAGTAGCAAAAGATCAAGAGAGAGAGAATGATTACTGATGCACTTGCAGAGTGGCAGGCTCTTGCTACACAGAAATACAACAACCTGTGAAAGTGGATCCCTGTTATATTTTAACAGTCTAATGGGGCTTGCTTTATCATTAGTGCCATTAGGACTGCTTGTACTGATTTAATCAGGAATGAAGCCTTTAAGCTGACTTTATATACCCACAATGCAACAGTTAGTTGGCAGCTGTGATTAGATTTAATTAGTGTAAGTGGAAAATGCAGCACTTTTTTCACCTCTTTTCCTACCCGATCTCCTACCTACAGTTTTATTTCTGGAACTTTTTCTCAGAGAAGTGTTTTTGCTCCCCACTCCCCTTCCTCATTTCTTAGTTCTGGGAAATAAAGATGCAAATAAACACGTGAAGTCAAACGAGACTATGCACTTGGATACTCAGTATTGGTTCTTGCATGTTTTTCTTGTTTTGATTTTTTTTTCTTGGTTTTTGTTTTTGTATTCCTAAAGCACATGTAATCTGTGGTGCCTTTGTGGAGTTGTATGTTGACAATATTTCCCAAATTAGGAATTTAAACATGTGAGATTGTGACTATAAATCTGCAAAGAGGCTTAGGAGAAAAAACAAGGTATAATAGAGCCAGGGCTAGTGGTAGTGGTGGTGGTGGTGGTGGTGTAGCGACCAGGAAAAGCTATTAATTAATTTGTTAGTGTGCTATTATGAAGAACAGTGAATTATTAATTTAAGTAAGACTGCACTGTCTTTTTCTTTTTGCCAGAGTCTTGCTTTGTAGCCCAGGCTGAAGTGCAATGGCACGATCTCGACTCACTGCGACGTCTGCCTCCTGGGTTCAAGTGATTCTCTTGCCTCAGCCTCCTGAGTAGCTGGGATTACAGGCAACTGCCACCACGCCTGGCTAAATTTTCTATTTTTAGTAGAAACGGGGTTTCACTATGTTGGCCAGGCTGGTCTCGAACTTCCGACCTCAGGTGATCCACACGCCTTGGCCTCCCAAAGTGCTGGGATTACAAGTGTGAGCTACCGCGCATGGCTGCATTGTCTTAAGACTCTGTAATTACACACTTGATAAAAATCCAAATTGAATGGTAAAAATCTGGAGCTGTTTTGTGGGAATTTGACATGACTCTCATTTACTGGTGAGAGGCTGTGCTGGATTCATAGATTTGGGAACCCCTAGCAAGTGATAGCAAAAATTCTGAGAGGGAATGAAGTCATGTAGAATAGGTGATGAGGAAGAACAATGGGTCAGGTCTGGAACTCTGTGGGATCCCAATATTTAATGATAAAATGAAGGAAAAATATATGTGAGGGAACAAAATCAAAAAGGTTTGAAAATAAACCAACGGAATATATGGAAATTTTGGAGTAAATATTTACAAGTTCATGTAGATCAATTACCCAAGTGACCCCCAAGGCAGTACCAGTCTGATCCTTCTGGGGTGGGGTGAGGATTTCCAGCAAGAAGGGAGCAGTGATGCTCCTCCTCAGGGGATGTTAGGCACCCACCACTCCTCTTTGGTGGAAGTAATTGTGAAATGTAGGGCTTAAAAGTAGTTCATCATTGGCCAGGAGAGTTGGCTCATGCCTGTAATCCCAGCACTTTAGGAGGCCGAAGTGGGTAATTATGAGGTCAATAGATCGAGACCATCCTGGCCAACATAGTGAAACCCTGTCTCTACTAAAAATACAAAAATTTGCTGGTGGTGCGTGCCTGTAGTCCCAGCCACTTGGGAGGCTGAGACAGGATAATCGCTTGAACCTGGGAGGTGGAGGTTGCAGTGAGCCGTGATCACACTACTGCACTCCAGCTTGGCGACAGAGCTAGAGTCCCTCTCAAAAAAAAAAAGTATTTCGTTATTGTCAGAAAGCTGAGGCCCAAGTTGAAAGTGGAGTTAATACTTGTACACATTACTGATGCCAAATTAATTTTTTAGTAGATATGTTTCCAGTAGAAAGAAAATAGATAAGAAAAATAAACCAATAGGAGAATATGGAATCTGGTTCTAATTCTCCAGTTCCATTTTTAGACTTTTATTGCATTATATTTTGACCCATTTTTATAAATATACATGAGTACACGCACACAAGCTTTGTACTTTTTGCAAAGTAAATATTACAATTTCTGATCTATTTCTATGGTAGATATTTTTGTTGGTGTTACATGAGAATAGAGTGGTTACCAACGACCTTAGTCATCCTGGCAAAATATCCAAAAAAGTCAGCTGCAAGTTTGGTTTCTTGTTTATTTTTTCGGTCTTTATAGTATTTCAGTCATTTTTTTTCTCTCAAGCTATTTTCTAGTTTCTGACCAATGCCCAAATGTGAGTCCCTATGAATTTAATGGGCCATGTATATAGAAAAAAATTAGTTCTGAGTTTTCATTTTTTGGAAGAGACTTATATAAAGCTAACATTGAAATGAAAAACAAACTAGTCTTTTTTTTTTTTTTGCATGAAAACTTCAAAGTAAAACAGTTCTAATTTTTTTATTTAGGTAATAAAAATGTTAGTCTCAGATGAGAGAAATTCTTCTTTGCACTGCGCTTGAAAACAGGCAAGGGAAAAGAGAAAATTAGGTACTTCAAGTCACTTTATCCAGTAGCGGCAGAATGGAATTTGCCAGTGTAGGAAGGAACATTGAACAGAGAGCATGAAATCTGTTCCTTTCCTTACTAATGAAGTAATCTTGGGAAGGTATTCTAACTCTCGGGGTCTACATTTTCTCATTTGTTAAATGATTGGGTTATACTACCTATTTTTGTTATTGTTCCTCCCAGTTCCTATGCCGTGCAATTCCAAATAAGATTCATTACTTGGCATCCAATAATCTATACCACAGATGCTCAGTTAATCAACATCCATTTAACCAATCCACTCGGGTAACCCATGCTCTCCATTCTCTCTGTAAAACTTTGACAATGCTTTTTGCAGAAAGCTAGCAGCCAGATGATTATTCTAGTACATTCATCCATTCCTTCCCCTATTGGTTGAGTTTTATGTCTACCAAGAGTCAGCTGAGTTTGTTCCCAAATCTGTTTATCTCAGTTACATTTATTATTGAAATTACATAATTTGTTAAATAGTGTAAAAGCCAAAGTAGTATAAGTGTGAGGAAAAAAAGAGCTGTTTCTATGAGAAACTAATGCTTTGGATGAGTCTATAAGCATGTAATATAATCAGGTGTGAAGAAGACATCATAAAAAGCTAGAAAATACTGATAAATATCTAGAGAAGTCTATTTTTATATTTCTTCACAGTTGACCTTATTTTCTTATTCCACTTTAAAGAAACTGAAACTGGAGATCAAAGATGACGCTTTTATGCGAGAAAGCAATAGAACTCCAATCAAACTGTAAGAAAGTGTTCTACAACAAAAGATTGATGAACGAATGCAGATAGAAATAATTGATGCCAAAATATATTATTCAGTTATACATGTAAAATTTCCTTACTTTTCTCACGTAAACTTTTTTTGGATTAACCAACTAACTGCCAATCCTGATTGTATTTGATTAGAGGGAATTTAATTTGTCATATTGAAATCAGGGCCAGGCTAACATTTCCTTTGTTCTCTTAATATAATTTTAACAGGATATAATATACTAATGAATAGTGTGCAAAACAGTTTTTTTAAAACCAGGCATTTAAGGTATAAATATTTCAAAGCTGATTGCATATTATAGAGAAGTAGCATCATTTTCTGGGTTTGAATCTTGCCTTCTGTTCTTACAAATTACTTTGTATCTTCAAGATATCGTTTCTAGCATTGAGACATTACCATAATAATACTAGCTCTCGGAGTTAAGAGGATTAACTGTTAATATACATAAAGTGCAGCATCTGGCATATTGTAGAAACTAAAAATATGATATGATACTTATTCTTATCTCTTAAAGAAGGTTTCAAGTGCTTCTGCTTTCCAATTGATTTTTAATACAGTGATGGGCTCTGGAATTTGCTGGATAAAAAAGAGTGAACTTTGTGCACCTTTTGAGGGTAGCTTATGCAAACTTGAGAGAACAACAGGATGGCTAAGACCACGTAATTAGATTTCACAGTGGCCAGAGGTCAAAACTGAGCAGCAAGCAGAACCTTCAGTTAAGGGTCAGCGATCAAGCACAGGCAGAGATCAGTATTCGGAGTGGAGCTCCCAAGTGCCCCTATGTGTAGAGCACTGTTGCTGAGGTCAATAAGCTATGCAGCCTGATTACTGCAGGCATGATCTACACTTGTTCTTCTATAGCTTACTCTCCACTCTCCACACAGCAGCAAGATTGAGCTAATTGGAGACTAAAGTAGCCATGTCACTCCTGTACTCAAAACCATACAAAGTCTTCTCATTTCACTCAGAGTAAAAACCAAAGTTCTTACAGTGAATGGCCTGCAAGGCTCTACAATGATCTGGGGCCCTGAGTTACTTCTCTGCGTCATTTCTTATTATTCACTCTCCTCCAGCCGCACTAGTCTCCTCAATACTTTTTTTTTTTTTTTTTTTTTTGAGACGGAGTCTTGCTCTGTTGCCCAGGCTGGAGTGCAGTGGCACCCTCTTGGCTCACTGCAAACTCCGTCTCCTGGGTTCAAGTGATTCTCCTGCCTCAGCCTCCCATGTAGCTGGGATTACAGGTGCCTGCCACCATGCTCGGCTAATTTTTTGTATTTTTAGTAGAGATGGGATTTTACCATGTTGGCCAGGCTGGTCTCTAACTCCTGACCTCGCCCACCTCAGCCTCCCAAAGCGCTGGGATTATAGGTGTGAGCCACTGTGCCTGGCCTTCTTAATATTCTTTAAAAATAAGTCCTGGCTCACGCCTGTAATCCCAGCACTCTGGGAGCCTGAGGCAGGCAAATCACCTGAGGTCAGGAGTTCGAGACCAGCCTGACCAACACAGTGAAACCCCATCTCTACTAAAAATACAAAAATTAGCCGAGCATGGTGGCACACACCTGTAATCCCAGCTACTTGGGAGGCTGAGACAGGAGAATCGCTTGAACCCAGGAGGCAGAGGTGCAGTGAGCCTAGATTGTACCACTGCACTCCAGCCTGGATGACAGTGAGACTGTATATAGCTCTCTTTATGTAAAAATAATAAGAATAAGAATAAATATAAGTCCTGCACTCTCTGGTCCTGTGACCTTGGTTGTTCTTTTTGCTGGAAGTCTCCGTTGCCCACAGCTGCTTGTCTGGCTTCTGCTCCCTCACTCTTTCAGGTCTTTGCTAAAATCTCACTTTCCCTTGACCACAACTTACACCCCCACATTCTCCTATACTCTACTCCTTTTCTTTTTATATTATATAGCTTATTTATTAATTATGTTTATTTTTTTCTTATCTGCCTTTCTTTGTAATTTCTATGAGGGCAGGGATCTTTATCTGTTTTGTTCACTTATGCATCCCAAGTGCTTAGAACAGTACTTGGCACGTCATTAAATATTGATTGAATGAAGGAATGAACAAGTGAATGCATTTCAGGCCTCGCCTGAAAACAGTTCAAGACATTTCTTGCCAGGGGCTTAGCAAATGGCAAAACCATCAATCTCTGGGGATTTATTGAGAAGAGCAATGATCTTGTTAGACTGAAATGGCTCTCTGATTTCAATCACAGTTCGAAAATCTCCCTTTTCCCTAAGTCCCATTACTTTCTCAATTTTATAGCCTCAGATTCAGAGGTTTACTCAGGCAAAGAGAATCAGAGAACTGTGAATAAGGCCCAGATGATCCAGATAATAAACATATCTTTGCCTCAATTTTGTGACGTGTGGGCAAATAGCTATTAAGGAGTTTTCCCCCTTTCCTTCATTACTTGTCTCTAGTTTGGTTTAATGATTACCTAATGATTCAGCAGTTTATGACCTTTCATTTTAACTCTTGCAGTTTCTGACCCTCTCATGGTGCATTTATTTTTGGTATTGAAGATTTATTAACTCCCTCCCTTCTCCTTTTTACCTAATTGCAATTTAAATGATTCCAGTTTTCATAGGATGCAATATATAGTTCTCTTTATATATAACATAATAATTATACAATAATATTAGTTATAAAATCATTTAGATCTAATGAGCATGTTACTATCTGCCAAGTTCTGATTTAGGAGCTTCAGACATATTTTCATTAATCTTCAGTTCTGCCTTACAGCGGAGATTTTGAACTCAGAAAATTTACTTTGTTCTTTTCAGTAAGTATGTGGTCTTTTGGCTGGCCCCATCAGAATCCCCGGAAGTGTTTGGTGACAGATCCCTGAATCCCAATCCCAGGAAACCTACAGACAATCAACATTTTAACTTACTTCCAAAGTAAAGCCTGTAAGCACTCAAGTTTGAGAACCACTGGATAAGTATTGAGGTAGACTATATCTTAGAACACACTGACAAGGGAACAATACAGTGTGCCAGTAGCACACTGTAGTCATTACTAGGTAGATTTTTACCTATTACAGGTGAAGTTAACTCTCTTTCTGAAAGCCATATTCTGCTTCTCCTGCCCCTGTAGTGTTTGACGTATATGTTATCACCTACAAAAACAAACAAGATTCATCTTGAAGTTTCCAGCCAGAAGATATTGGTCAAGGAGCCTTTTGTTCTTTCACAGGCCGCATTATGTCTTTAAGTCATTCCTTTGACTCTATGTCAAATTAATTTTGTAAGGAATAAAGGACTAGGCTGGGGGCAGAGGCTCATTCCTGTAATCCCAGCACTTTGGGAGGCCAAGACAGGTGGATCACCTGAGGTCAGGAGCTCGAGACCAGCCTGATCAACATGGAGAAACCCCATTTCTACTAAAAATACAAAATTAACCGGGCATGGTGGTGCATGCCTGTAATCCCAGTTACTCAGGAGACTGAGGGAGGAGAATTGCTTGAACTCGGGAGACAGAGGTTGTGGTGAGCCGAGAACGTGCCATTGCACTCTAGCCTGGGCAACAAGAGTGAAACTGTCTCAAAAAAGAAAAAGGGCCTGGAGCGGTGGCTCACGCCTGTAATCCCAGCACTTTAGGAGGCTGAGGCGGGCGGATTACAAGGTCAGGAGATTGAGACCATCCTGGCTAACACGGTAAAACCCCGTCTCTACTAAAGAATACAAAAAATTAGCCGGGCGTAGTGGCGGGCGCCTGTAGTCCCAGCTACTTGGGAGGCTGAGGCAGGAGAATGGCGTGAACCTGTGAGGCGGAGCTTACAGTGAGCCGAGATTGTGCCACTGCACTCCAGCCTGGGTGACAGAGCGAGACTCCGTCTCAAAAAAAAAAAAAAAGAAAAAGAAAAAGAAATAAGGGATTGACTCATTTGGTCAATGCATCTGGGGACAGAAAGTAAAGCAAGTGTCTGAAAAAATAAAGTATAAAAATATGCATCAATAAACGGACTAGCTTTTCTAAATTTTCTTACTTATTCAAATAGAAGAAAACAGTATGACTCAAAAGTCAGATAAGTAAAATTTCATAGGCCCATATCACCATAGTCAAATCAGATAGGGGAAGTAAACCAATTGTCTAGATGAGGAATCGGCAAACTCTGGCTCACAAGTCAAATCCTTCTGACTACCTATTTTCATAAATAAAGTTTTATTGAAACACAGCCATGCACATTATCTATGGAATGAATGAATGATGATATTTCTTAGTTGGACTCTCCACAAAGGAAATTAATTCAGAATCCAAAGTCATGGGAAATGTTAAGTAATTGTTAACCTGTAACCCCACTCCCAGAACTACTCCATGGGCCATAAAACACGCATTCACCTACTCTGCAGGGAGACAGAAGACAGGCTTTTTATGGAGAGACATTCATTTCAAGTGGACGACATGCTCACCAGGGTGTGAAGAAGACCATTCATTGATGTGTGGAGAAAAGTATTATAATTTATGGCTTTACATTAATATGTAGAGAGAAGAAATTAAGCTTTACTAATATTTAATACACAGATTGGCAGTAGTCTGTGAACCCAACCCCAAAGAATAGGCTATAGAGTTCTCTCTTGCTTGATTTCGTTGTGTTAACACATACTGAAGTTTGCATGTACCTAGTTAAGTGGATTTAGGGATTTCATTACTGACTTCACAGAATAGACAAATGGATATAAAAGATTCCTGCAAAAGTGTCTAACATTGAAGATAATAGTAAATGCACTGCTTGATAATGAAAAAAAGTGGCAGAGTTGAAAGTTCCCTTAATCCTATGGAACTAGTTCTTCAGCAGCCAAAGAGGTAAAAGATGAATGTATACATTCTAATGAAATTTGAAATGATCAAGAGAATTATGAAATATGGATTTATTTCCTCTATCATTGTAGACCTCACCCTACTTGAATACTGTGTCGACTTTAAACAAAAACTTTTGCATAATTGGAGGATTACATTAAAAAATAAGTACCATGATTTCGTAGGCAAGATAATGAGGTCCTTTTTTTTTTTTAAATCACATCCTTGTATCATTAGGAATTAATTTTTTGTTATGACAATCATTAACATTAAGTCCAGAAATAATAAACATAATGCCAGAGTGAATCACAAAGATTTTAGAACATAATTAAGTAATTAAATCACACTGTTTACACATTTTAGCAGTCTTCATGATTTTTAAAAGTGAAAAGAGAAAGATGTCTTTGTAAATTAATAAGATAGAAGTAAAACAAACCACTAGGTGATCTTGACTTCCTCCTTTAAAAATGTCTATTTTGGAACAGAAAACCAAACGCCGCATGTTCTCACTTATAAATGGGAGCTAAGTGATAAAAACTCAGGAACACAAAGAAGGAAACAACAGACACTGGGGTCTACTTGAGAGGGAGGGTGGGAGGAAGGAGAGGAGCAGAAAAGACAACTGCTGGGTACTGGACTTAATATCTGGGTGATGAAATAATGTGTACAACAAAGCCCCATGGCACGTGTTTATATATGTAACAAGCCTTTATATGTATCCTCAAACCTGAAATAAAAACTTAAAAATTGTCTATTTGTATATTTTTATCTATATTATATGCCAGTCTAATAGTACATGCATATACTATCATATACTAGGACACACATGTATATACTATGTATAGTACGTGTGTGTGTATATATGTGTGTGTGTATATATATATACACACACACACACAAATTGAAAGTGTACGCTTAAATTTTGTTTTACTTATAGGTGGATAGGTCAAAAAATTTAGAAGCCACTGATTTAGACAATGATGTATGGATTCAACCTTCCTACTGGGATATCTTGGATTTATTGCTGCCTGACCTTTCCTTTGACTGAACTCCCCTTGACCCGCTGAAGTCCTGGGCAGAGTGACACAAATCACCATTACTCCTCTACATGCACCTCTGTAGCCGTGCGTATTGCATACTGGCACAAGCTTGCTTGTATATTTACATTTTCCACATTCATATTGTTTATCCTTATTTCTGGCTATTTAAATACTAAAGCTATTATTGACTAAATTTGCTTTGTGCGGTATCTTCCATAGCCATCTAGCTAACTAACACTCTTGCTACTGTCTATTTGCTTTTGTTCTGGGGAAATAATTATATGCTTACAGATCTCACTGATTGTTACTGATTCTTACACATATAATGGGTGCACTTTGCAGGTGCTCGGTATGTTTGGAGAGGGCACAGTTTTCCTGGTGTCGAAGGAGGATTGATGTTAATGATATTGACTTTGTTTACTTTATGTCAGAGCAAGAAGTGAATTCTTTTAAGAAAAAATTCTATTCTGCCCCAACAATGTAAATGTATTTGGTATTTGTCGAGATGCAGAGAGCCTGCTTTCATACTACAAGTTGTGCTAAATGAGACACTTCCTCTATGTCTTTTCTGGCCAAAAGAGATACATAATTTCACGTCTCAAAGGTCACATCCTTTCAAGATTTTTCCTGTCTGGGAACAACCATAGTGTCTAACAGTACCACTGGCATTGGCCAAAGCTCTCTTCAATTCTTCTTCATTACGTCATAGAATTTCTTCATTAGATCAAGTTCATATCTGATTCTAGTAGTTCTCCTTTTTCTCTGTCAATTTCAGCATACTGCAGACCTTATGCCTTTTGTATTTGTCCATTGAGAAAACCTCAGAGGTCGATGTCTGCTACTAGACTGGCCAGAAAGTCTGGTCTCTCACTAGTTTCCTCCTGCATTCAGGAAGCCAATCTCAAGTGTAAACCTCACAGCTTCTCCGGAGTTCGGCAGATGTCAAAATGCCTCCATTCCCTCCCAGTCCAACCCTTATCCCCAGCAGCAATCTGGTGCCAGTTTTAATTAAAATTCATGAAAACAGACTGGCACTTCAGACATGGATGGAAACAATTTGTAGGGGAGGTAAAAAATAGCAGGGGTATACTTCTCATGTTTACCCTCTACTGTCCTGTAAGGATTTCATTTTTGAGTGAAACCAGTTTGAATTGGACATATGCTCAGTTTGAATAATTTAGGGAGGAATTCACAATAACTGCCTCTGATGTGGACTGAGCTCTGTTCTCATGACTAAAGAAGTTTATTTCTTCTTTAAGAAAAAGTTTAATTACGGCAGCTTCATATTGAAAATGAATAGCTTGGGGGAATTTAGAATGAAAAACTAGAGGAAAATTAACTTTTTGAGATGTACAAGAC
Organism: Mandrillus leucophaeus; assembly: GCF_000951045.1. Lineage (NCBI taxonomy): Eukaryota > Metazoa > Chordata > Mammalia > Primates > Cercopithecidae > Mandrillus > Mandrillus leucophaeus. The sequence continues at coordinate 1,002,005 of NW_012107753.1, read as the reverse complement.
AGAACAGTTTTATAAATGAGAAATCATTAACTGGTATTGTAGTAAAGTGTTTCTGCATAAGGATGAAGAAGACGTGAGTCTTAAATGTGCGTAACTAGTATAACGTGTGTATGACACTCATACTAGCCAGTAAATCCCAGATAGGAAAAAGCAGCTACACACCCACATTTTCTATTTATATTTCCTTTACCTAAAGCAGTCATTTGTTTATACTTACAACGTGCCAGGCATGTATTGGGCCTTTTATGTGAATCATCTTAGCAGTTCTTAATCTATTTTTTTCACTGTTAGAAGTATGCTACATTCTCATTAGAAGTAGCAGCTCCTAAAGAGTGGTGTAGTGACCCATTCTTTTTGGTTTGGAGGAAGCAGGTTGGCGGGAAATGTGAGAGTCTCTGGGTTGGATAATCTAGAATTTAAACCTAAACCTGGCTTCAGAGCCTATGTTCTAAGCCACTATACTCTAATAGCTCCCAGCTTTCTCATCTTTCACTGCCCAAAGTATCTACCAGGAATATTAAATAAATATAGGTTGAATAAAATTGTAACTGTTTAGCAGTCATAATGAAAAAAGGGTAAAATGAATGGGTTCCAGGAATGCGATAGACCCACAAGTATTTCCTATCAGATCCTTTTCTCTACCTACAAATGTTTGATTCTTCTGTTTTGCTCAAGAGGCCCAGCACTGCAGATCTGGCTGGTTAACTCTGTGGGAGGTACATGAAATTGGGAAGAGATAGAAGAACTAAAGGCAATGAATGGATTGCTGCCTTGAGCAAGAAATTCCAGTCCCAGCTGAAACTCTTACCTTAATGTGGCACTTGAAATAAATGGGGTCAAAAGTGTTTTGAAGAGCTAGGAAAGATGAGATCGAGGTGGTGCCTGTCTGATTAAGGGGAAGGGGAATTCACAGATATGCTTCTGGTAGAGATTTGCATTGGCTGGTGGTGTCTTCACTGAAAGACTGGATATGAAAGAAAGAGCATACTCTTTCCCATGCAGCAAGATTCAAGTCAAATGTCACCTCTTTAGGAAGCTCCTGCCTGGGTTAGGCCTTCACTATGCTGTGCTGCCACAGCTCACTGCTAGTGTCTCAAATGCAGAATTTAACTGACTTCATTATGTTAAGTACCTACTCCAGGGTAGGTGGGCCCCAGTAGTTTGTCTGTTTCTCTTTATTAGATACTGACTGAATTAATAATTGATGAAAAAAATGCCAATATATTTGTGAAACCCCAATTATGAACATTATGGTTTATATAATAAGTATGAATGCTTAGTATGTTAGAAGCTAAAAAACAAAAAAACAAAAAAAAAAAGGAAAAAAAACCCAGCAACAACTATATAACAAGTAGGAAGTGTTTTGCACTCTGTGATGAACAGCAGGACATATTTCTTACTTTCAGATTAAAATGGAAATGACTCTAAGCTTTACTTGCAGAATTAAAGAAATTCCATGATCACACTCCTGACCTCCCAACCCCTTCTCCTGAGTTATTTGGACTCCTAGGGGCTTGTGCGCCCCAACATAGTGTGCCAGGTTCCACTCTCAAGTGACTCGGGGTCCTGGTGAATCCCTGTTCACTGCTGCTTTCACTGTCTGGGCTCCGCTGGGGTCATACATTTTCTATTGTACCTCTGGCCCTGTGGCATCAGGGATTAGCAACACGTCAACTTATACAGTTTGCTGCTGAGTAGCATGGACTTTGAAGGAGAGTGGCATAAAAGGATAATACAACTTGCTCTCTGACAGTTCAGAACCCTCTGCACAGCCATGCCCCTCTATTGTCATTCACCAAACCAAAGCACATCCAGGCATCTCCCTTTCTCAGAAAGGACAATCACTATTCTTTTTTTGAATTCTAGAATTCCCTCAAGGTCTGGATTGCTTTCCTTCTTCATCCTTCTAAAATAGAAATGGTACCCTCTGTTCTTTCTTCCCACAGTGAAACTTAAAGGACCATTAAGAAGGGCTTGGGCTTTAGAAACACAAGACTTGGTCCACTGCCCTTTCTTGGGGTTGGCGGTAGAATAGCTTTTATTCCTTCTTCACAAGTTATCCACTCCATGGGTAGGAGACTTTTTACTATACAGTAAAAATTCCAATACAAGTTACATTATCACCTGCAGATCACTCCGCTACATCAAAGATGCATAGAATAAGAATTCATGCTATTGTTAATTGCTCTTTTGCAAAGCGTAGAATTTCCTTTCCAGTTATAACCTAAACATAAAGAAAACCTATGTCATAATGTTTAACCTTTATAATTTTTTTTTAGCTCTTCTTAAAAAAAATGTCCTGGTAGACAGTCCAGAGTGGAAAGATTGCCTAGTTTGCTGCCAAGGGCCTCACAGAGAGAAAACTGAAGAAGCCAGACTCACAGGGCTTTACAGCCTCCTGATATCCTGTCACTGCGATCGTTTGGCAGTAATTCCTCAGGACCAGTGTGGAGGGGAGGGAGGTAGAGAAATCTCCCCATAGGGTTATACTTGGCTATGATTGCTCCTATCATTTTATCCTGGAACTCAATAAGATTGCTTGTCATATTAACAGGCATAGCTCCTCATCAAAGCATATCCATAGTGCCGGAGAACCTAGGCCAGTTTATCTCAGTTATACTCTGTGTCCAGAACTCTCCTGGGAATTATTTATGTAATGATGGTGAGACCAGACTACTGACTCATTGACCCCATCTCTTACGATGGGTTGGTTCCTCCTTTGGAAGCATATCCTTGGGGCCCTTCCCTGTCCACTGATCTCAGTCAAGACCATTTAAAATGGTGAAACTCATTCGAGTCGGGGTTTGAGCATTTTATTTTCCTAGAGACTCCTTGGTTTCTAGACAAATGTGTTCATTCCCTACTTAGCATCCTTTGAGTTGAACACACAGAGATAATAGGGGTGTGGGGTACATTGTCAAGCCACAAACATAACCTGCACTGTAATAATACCCTTCTACATTGTTATCTTGCTTTGGCATGGTATGATTCAAGTCTTACTCTTAACCCTAAAATTAAGTGGTTTCACTCTATTAAAGGCATCATCCGCAATTGAAACTCACTAAAGCATATACATGTCACGTGGACTAGCCAAACACAAAACTCTTAATCTGAAGTTGACCTATTTAGTAAACCTATAGCTCAGAATTTGATCTCATCACCTCAGAAAATCAGGGATAAAATCTGTCTCTATATTGTTTCAGGTACTTGGGTAGACATTATTTGTTTATCAAGACCAAACAAAACACTGCTATTTTTTAAATCTTCCCTGTGTGTGTGTGTGTGTGTGTGTGTGTGTGTGTGTGTGTGTGTGTTTTACCTTTCACATTGTTCTTTTTTAAACCTTGCTTTGGAAGGAACCCAGTGTGAAACCATGGGTGTGGGCTTCCACATGCCAAAGCCTTAAGGAATTCACTTACAGTGTATTCAAGGCTCAATTGAGGCCTCTGAATTCCACTCAGTGCAGGTGGTAGTGTGTGCAGAGTACATGTGATCGGCACTGAACAGTAAGAGGTTCAGTCTTGGGTTAGGGAGGGAGGAACAGAGAATATAAACAACCTGGAAACCTGTTTAGATCATGACAGGTGGCTGTTGATTAGGACAGGCACATAACTCACCTGGGTGCCTTAGTGGAAATGTCATGCCTTATTTTAGAAGGAAATTAGTCAGTGATAAGAGATACAACTCTAAGGAATAACTAACATTCTAATAACATATTTAAGTGTATCATTTACCAATAAGATCAGTTTTCAAATTTGCTTTTGACAAAGATTAAAATAAAAATAAAACATGATGCTGAAATGATGGATCTGTGAACAGAGATCTGTTAAAAACACACAAAAACTGATGGGAGATTATGAGACATACTTTTCCATCTACAATTCTATGAAATACTAGTTTTTTAAAAAGATAGTTTTAAAATAACTTGTAGAATTTGATTGAGTGCAGGCAAATCCATAGAGAAGTAAACAAATCAGTTATGACCTGGGGCTGGGGCTGGTAGCAAGGGTTGATCATAAACTGGCGTAGGTATTTTTCTGAGGTGATGAACATGTTCTAAAACTGGATTGTAGGGCCGGGCGCAGTGGTTCACGCCTGTAATCTCAGCACTTTGGGAGGCCGAGGTGGGTGAATCACCTGAGGTCAGGAGTTCGAGACCAGACTGGCCAACATGGCAAGACCACATCTCTACTAAAAAATACAAAAAATCAGCCAGGCATGGTGGCACATGCCTGTAGTCCCAGCTCCTTGGGAGGCTGAGGCAGGAGAATCGCTTGAACCCAGGAGGCGGAGGTTGCAGTGAGCCGAGATCGCACCACTGCATTCCAGCCTGGGCGACAGAGGGAATCTCCAACTCAAAAAAAAAAAAAAAAAAAGAAAGAAAAAGTAGAATGGGGGTTACTATGGTTGGAGGGATGTGAGGGAGGAATGGGGAGTTATTTAATTGGTATAGAGTTTCAATTTTGCAAGATGAATTGTCTTCTGGAGATGGATGTTGGTGATGGTTGTATGTACTTTGTACCACTGAAATGTACACTTAAAAATGGTTAAGATGGCAAATTTTATGATATGTGCATTTTACCACAATTAATAATTTTTTTAAGTTTTTAAGAAAGTAACCAGGTGTGCTTGTCTGTTCTAGAAATGAAAACATTAATTTTATCTACTCTGATCTCTAGAATATATAAATCATCAGTAAATAATTGTGGCTTCTTTCCCTGCCACTGAGTCACATGGAGGTGGAGACTCGGGTGCATTCAAGATTTGGTTTCACCCATAATCCACCACCATGACTGTGGAGCGCTGGAGGTATAATGTAGCTTTACAAGAGGTGCTGAAAACTGCCCTCATCCATGGTGGTCTAGCATGTGGAATTCATGAAACTGCCAAAGCCTTAGACAAGTGCCAAGCCCATCTTTGTCTGCTTCCATCCAACTGTGATGAGCCTAAGAAACTAGAGAATGCTGGGCACGGTGGCTCACACCTGTAATTCCAGCACTTTGGGAGGCTGAGGCAGGCGGATCATGAGGTCAGTAGATCGAGATCATCCTGGCCAACATGGTGAAACCCCATCTCTACTAAAATACAAAAAATTAACTGGGCGTGGTGGTGCGTGCCTGTAATGCCAGTTACTCAGGAGGCTGAGGCAGGAGAATCACTTGAACCCAGGAGGCAGAGGTTGCAGTGAGCAGAGATTGTGCCACTGTGCTCTGGCCTGGCAACAGAGCAAGACTCCGTCTCAAAAAAAAAAAAAAAAGAAAAGAAAGAAAGAAAAAAAAAAAGAAACTAGGAGAATGGGTAGTCCTCTGTAAAACTGACAGAGAGAGGAAGCCCCGTAAAGTGGTTGGTTGCAGTTGTGTAGTAGTTAAGGACTATGGCAAGGAGTCTCAGGCCAAGGATGCCATTGAAGAGTCCTTAAAATGCAAGAAATGAACACATAAAACTTTGGCTCTCACACATACACACACACAAATTGTCATGGCTATAAAAGCAGACAGAGTTGTGTTGATAAATTCTAATCTTGTCTTTATTATTCCTTTGGGTAGTTCAACTGTTTTTATGGAATTAAAGCTTGCCTTTGTGTGGATAATCTCACTAGACCAATTTTACCAATTCTGATCATGCAGTTCTAACTTCTTGCATGGTGGTTCCACTGGAACATTACCAAATTACCCCAGGCTCATCATGGCTAAATGAAAACTCATGTTCTTTGTCTGTAACCAGTGTCTGCCTCTTGAATTTCCTGTGTCTTTTAGTGGTCATTGTCATTCTCTTAGTTACTGTAGCTTAGATCCATGGGATCATTTTGGATCCTGTCTATTTGGTAGTGACAATTATTGTTTTGTTTGTTTTTTGCCTTCATTCTTTTCTATTCCTAAACATACTATACAACATTTGAGATAAATTTAACTTTAAAACATTCAAGCCCCCGGGGAGGCGGATGTTGCCCTGAGCCAAGATCACACCATTGCACTCCAGCCTGGGTGGCAGTTGGAGACTCCTTCTCAAAAAAAAAAAAAAAAAAAATTCAAGCCATTCAGTTAACCCCTAACTTTTCCAAAGTAATCTCCTGCTATAATCAAGATCAATTCTCTTCTTCTCCCAGTGTGGACTACTTAATGTCTGCATTTTCATTTTCCAGTTTTTTTTACCCTCTTCTTTCCAAAAATAATAGTCGTCTTCCACGTTTCCACTTAATCCAACGATCTCTTCCCATCAAGCTTCCTTCTCCAGAAACCTTCCCTGGTTTCTGCAGCCTGTAGCCATCTTAATCTTCTCTGAATGCCTGCCTTGACACTTACTATCTCCTTTGAGTCACACAGTGGCCCTATCAACTCAGTGTCAGACAGGCATAACAAAAGCAGACCCAGGATGGTCAGGGTAGGAGATGGGGATGGATGAGGATGAGGGGTGTGAAGATGCGGGTGTCAGATGATAGCAGAGTGTTGACAGGAGGCCAAGATCTGAAAGGGGATTGTGGCCAAGGTTAGATAGTGAATTTGCTAAATAGAAGACACAAATGTGAATAAAAGGTGCATGAAAGTCAGTCTTTGGGAAAGCAGGAAGAACAATGGGAACAAATATTGAGTTAAACTGAAATATCCCAACTTCCGATAAGATTTTTAGTCACTGTGCCTTGACTCAGTGCACAGTCTCAGGCCACAGGGCAGATTAGGAGACAGAGCATAGATGTGGCGTTTGACACATGGTTCCTAATTCCGGTTCTGCCACTTACTGTCTGTGTGATCTTGGGCAAATTACTTGAACTTTCTGAGCCCGCTGTTTTCATCTCTAAAATAAGGATAACAAAACCAAGATTATAAAGTCATCGTGATGATGAGATAAAATAAAATAATGTAGATAAAGTTCCTAGCAGATGCTCAGTAATGGTAGCTATCAAACTTTTACTTGGGCTGAGAATAATTACTCTGTAGCTATGAATGAAAACTATCTTTCTTATGACGTATAAAGAAAATATCATTACTACATCACTGTGTAAATAAAGCTTAGTGTTCGTGAATGTCAGCCCACAGCTTAAGTGTGTAAGAAATATTGCCTTCCTTTCTTCCTTTCTTCCTTTTTTCCTTCCTACCTTCCCCTCTATTTTTTCTTTCTATTTAATTTTGATGCTGATATAGACTGTTGGGAGTTTCAATCTCAATGATTCTTGGGATTCCCCACCTTCTTCAGTTTTAGGCCAAGGGTGAAGAATCTTTAACTGAGGCACTAGGCAAGTCCTGCTACTCATTGGTCTCTGTCTACATCAAGTCCTGCTGAGATGCCCACTATGCTTAGAACTCCTTCTGACATTTTCCACAATTGGACACCAGGGACCTTTGGTCAATCTAGGAATACTAGGTCTAAGTCTAGTGTCTTAGGAAACCACATTGAAATAAGGAAGGAAGAAGGACAGAAGGAAGAAAGGGAGGAAGAAAGGAAGGAAAGAAAGAAGCCATTGGCTCAGGGTCAACTGGGTTTGTTTCTTAGGCAACAGATTAACAGGTGAAAAAAGCCATGTAGTCTAGGTAGAAATGAAAATCTCTGGAGGAAAAAATAGAGTGGAAAAGAACAAAAGGAAAAAGGCCATGGAAAAGCCTAAAGCCCAAACTATTGTAGAGATTTGTCATTTGCAATTTGCAAGTTTTCTTCTGGTAGAAGAGACATGCAATGTATAAAGGGTATTTCCAGTTGACTCAGAGAAAGAGAATTCATGGGTCATGTGAAGCAGGAAGAACATAATAAATGACTTCATGGTTTGGTCTTACTCTAACTTGATTTCATCTTTGTGGGTGCAGGTTTCTTCATCTGTAAAATGTAAAAGTTCTAAACACAAACTCTTAAAAATATATTTGAATTCTAAAATTCTCTAAATCGTGTGAATTGAGAAATATAATTTTATAGGATGGACTTTGCTATGGTTTTCAGAGTCATGACTGTGAAAGAAAAATGAAGTCAGAGGCAAAATAATCTCTTCTTCCTCCCAGGTGTCATTCCTCTTTGACTGTATCTCTGTTACAGCAGGTATAACTTGCAGTTTTGATTTATGGCCTTTCACTGGCAAGTCTAATCTTCTTGTTTACTACCAGAGTTTAAATTCTTTAAGGAACTAATTCAGCTACCCAGACCTATCTTCCTTCTCTTTTCCCTCCCTGCTCATGTATATTCTCTGTGAACCTAGTAAGCACAAACAATTATTTTATAAGCAAATGGAAATGACCAACTTTAAGAACTCAATAATTTCCTCTGAAGGTTATTTATTGACTTCTCTTGGAAAGGTGTTTCTGTGGTTTACATCCTGACAAACTGAAACTGCTTTTGTCCTAACATGTTTATTCTTAAATTTTCACCACTGTGCTTAATGCTTTACAGTAATTTTCTCTTTTAATCTCACAACAACCCTGAAGAGCAGATCTGAATGCCATTTTCAAGATAGGAAAACAAAGGCCCAGAGAGGTTATAGGATTTGCTAAAGATCATTCAGCTACTAAGGAGCAGAAGCAGGACATGATTCCAAGTCTTTCAGATTCCAAAGCCCACCTCCATATAGCAGAGGTGCGTTCTCAATTCTCTAAATACATAAATACATTTAGTAGTAACTACTTCACAATTGGAAAGGCCAACTGATTTGTGGATATGCATAGAATAATAACAATGGTAAATTTGGAAACAAAACGACCTCTCCCCAAATCACTCTGAACAGTCTCTGATTTTTAGCAGCTATTTTGTGATATAACATATAGCATTGAAGTCTAGCCTTGAGTTTGTAATCATGGTGCTTATACAGGGCTATCAGGAGTTTGTAAACACAATTACTCTGCTCTTAAGCGACATAAGTTTTCAGTGAGAGAAAAAGGAAAACATTTTAAATATAAACATTTAGGGAAGAAACTGATAACCCATCCCATTAAAACGATTCAGACGGGAAATAATAGCCCTTTACTTTCAGCTTATTCTGAATAAGCAAGTATTTTCAGTGTGCATTCCATAATGACTCCCAATTCTCAGAACACTGAAAAACCTTTCAACAAACTCCAGAGGAAAATAAAGTCTGCTGTTTGTGAGACAGGGAACAAGATACCATCATCGCACAGTGATTGCCCAACTCTATAGTAAACATGTCAGGAAATATCTCTTGTATGTGTATGACACATTCTTAATCCACAATAAATATGTATTTGAACAGTAGATGTATTTTTCTTTCTAAAGAACAATTTTCTGTAGAGATTTATGTCTAATTAAACATCAGAACAGAATCTACTTGCCTGTTCTCAGAAGTCCCTGTTTTACCTTAAACATTCCTTTTTCGTAACCTGATTCAGTAATGGCTTTTTTGATTGAAAACTTCTTTTGGTTTGACAGTTTTTTTTTAATGTACGACACAAAAGTTTTAATGTAATATATAATATGGATGCCAACTCACCTACTCTTTTCTCATTTATACCTTTTTTTTTTTTTTTTCCAGTGGCACGATCTCAGTTCACTGCAACCTCCGCCTCCTGGGTGCAAGAGATTCTCCTGCTTCAGCCTCCAGAGTAGCTGGGATGACAGGCGCCCGTCATCATGCTCGGCTAATTTTTGTATTATTAGTAGAGACGGGGTTTTACCATGTTGACCAGGCTGGTCTCGAACTCCTGACCTCAGGTGATCCACCTGCCTTGGCCTCCCAAAATGCTGGGATTACAGGCATAAGCTACCACGCCTGGCCTATACCTTTAAATAAATAAATAAATAACTAGGCCAGCCAGGTGCGGTGGCTCACGTCTGTAATCCCAGCACTTTGGAGGCCAAGGCAGGTGGATCACAAGGTCAGGAGTTTGAGACCAGCCTGACCAACATGGTGAAATCCCATCTCTACTAATAACACAAAAATTAGCCAGGCATGGTGGTGGGCACCTGTAATCCCAGCTACTGGGGAGGCTGAGGCAGGAGAATCGCTTGAACCCAGGAGGCAGACGTTGCAGTGAGCCAGGATTGCACCACTGCACTCCAGCCTGGGCGAAAAGAGCAAGACTCTGTCTCAAAAAAAAACCAAAACCAAAACCAAAAACAAAAAAAACAAACTGGACTGGGTGTGGTGGCTTTAACTGGGTTGGGTGTGGTGGCTTACACCTGTAATCCCAGCACTTCCGGAGGCCAAGGCAGGTGGATTGCTTGAGCTCAGCAGTTTGAGACCAGCCTGGGCAATATAGCAAGACCCCGTCTCTACTAAAATCAAAAACATATTAGCTGGGTTTGATGACACATGCCGGTAGTTCCAGATACTTATGAGGCTGAGGCGGGAGGATCACTTGAGCCCAGGAGATTGTGGCTGCAGTGAGCTATGATGACACACCCTGGCAACTGTTTGCTGCTGAGTAACTGCTTACCTTACACAGGTGAGGAAAATGACCTCTCTGAGTGTCATTTCTGGCTCTATTACTCAAACTCTCTGACTCTAGCAATTATGAAGAATAAACAACATTTTGGATGAGAAAACATTAATTATTCACTTTTTGGTGAAATATGTAGATTTTTTGGTATATGTATGATTTTTAGTCTTTACATAGAATTTTCTCTATTGGATTTTATATTTTAGTAAATGAAAGAAAAGTCTCATTTAAAAATGTGTGTCCTATATTCTTATTACCATGAGTTTCTATAAATTATAATAAAATCTTTTTACTGGAAAATATCTACAAAATAGCAAATCGATAAAGGAATTAGAGGAATATTTCAAGCTACTTCCAAGGATGATTGAAGTTTGACAAATTCAACTCCCAGAATCCATCATGTTTGAGGCTGACGGTTGTTTGTGTGGGGGCGGGTATGTACACATGTGTGTGCTCATGTGTGTCTATGTGTGCAGAGCTGATACTAAAAACCATGACAAATTGGTGATTATTCTCACAGATGTGTTTTGACCTCCTAGCATAGCGTTTTTCAAAATCAAATTTTTTGCAAACATTTACAAATCAGCAAACGGCAAGAAAGCAGAATTCTGTAATCAGAAATGACAGATGTGGCAAAATGGGAAGCATAAACTCTCAATGCAAAGATTGGCTGGAGTTACGGAGAGACTGCAGAAGTAACTAGTGCTCATAATTTCCAATTATCTCACTCATCCTCATTGCTATGCATTACCTACCTGGCCCCTGTAGATATTTGAGTTTGAGGCCCTTGCTTTGAAGAAAACTCTGTGGGATTTCTCTCTAAAGTGGTCAATGACTCACTGATTTTGTGGATAGTGACTCACAGTAGAGACATATTGGAGGCGTCTCAGGCCAGCTTACCAGCTAGGTGTAAAAGAAGGCTGCTGGTTAAGGAGCTGTAATAGCCCCACTCCTTCAGGCTCATGTGGATGAAGAGTCATATTGGAAGAGGCAAGAACAGCTTCACAAATCCTGAGAGAATGTGCCAAACCCAAACTTCCATCCTCCTTGGAAGTAGCTTGAAATTGTACAACTGTTCTACCTTTCACTCATCGATGTACTGTTCTGTTATTTGACAATAAAGGGGTTTTATTATAATTTCTAGAAACTCACTGAATGAGGGCACAAAAAGGACATAGATTTTTAAATTAGGTTTCCATTCATTTATACAAAATCCATGGTCTGGATTGAGAACACAGCCTTTGCTTTCTTTCCTATTCTTACTTCCAGGAAGGAAGTTTCTGACTGTGAATGTTGTCCTCAGAAGACTCTCATTTATTAATACAAGGGCATGTGTATACGTAAAAGTGTATGTAAACCAGCAGGCTTGGCTTGGCTTTCATGGAGCAAAACTCAGAGGAGGTCTGGCAATTGTCCTGGTAATTACCTTGATAAAAACAGCAGATCTATTTCTGTTCCATGATGGATATTCTGGCTTTAAATTAGTTCAATTATTATGATGCCTGAATTAATTAACCAGGTAATTTTGCAAACTGGGAAAAGTCTTCTTCAAGATGTAGTGGGTATCTCCTGCTTATACCTCTATTGCTGTGTAGCTTGTAAGTGGATTAATTTTAGAAAGTTCAGCTCACAAAGTTCCTTTTCCCTTACTGACAGTCCTGTAAACTTGACTTTAGATCTGTAACGGATGTCACCACTTCAAAGAACTGTAATCCTGTGTTTGATACACTCCTCCTGCCCCCAGGACAGTATCTGTGTGAGAGAAGGGAAGCCGGGGACCCAGAAATGGTCTGCAGGGAGGTGAGCTGGAATGGCAATAAATGGTACACGGAAGAGCTTTGCGTCTAATGATGATCTTCAGCTTTCCTGCTGCTTTCTGCCTAGGTTTTGTTTCTAAGTATCTGGGCTTTGAAGGATGGGGGTGGAGGGATTCAAAGAAGATGTTTAGGAGGAGCCAATCCCACTAGCAGATATTGTTGCTCTAACTCTGCCTGAGGAGCAATTTCTGGCCTTGAGTTATGATCCCAAACAGGAAGTGCTTCTGAGTTCCTCCAAACAAGGTATGTGGATGAGGGGGTGGAGTCTAGCACACAAATACCTAGCTGCCAGCCTTTCATGTTTACCAGGGATCAAGAATAGGTCATTTAAGGTCAAAGATATATCCTTTCTTGTCTCTCCAAGGAATAAATAGTGTTGTCTTACACTCTAGGCGAAATGCTGACTTGAACTCCAGAGATACATTTGCTTTGGAGTTTTTCTTTTAATGTTACCCAAAGGCACTCTGTAATTGTTATGGGCTTCAAAGAATGACATGAATAAAGTGGCTTCAATTTAACTTGTGTTCATGTTTGATCAGTTTTCTAGAGGAAAGTTTAAAGCCAAAACACTGGGGAATTGTGGGGGCAGGCGAGGGTAAAACAACTTGTTTTTCTCTGAGGTGCAACTAATATTTGAGTATAAATTGGTGTTTGAGTAGAATTGTAGAAAAACAAAAACAGGGTTGAAAGATGTTTAAGAGGTCCTGTCCACCTCTCTTCCTGAGGATGCATGAATCACCAGCCCACTCTGATTCATTCTCTCTGAACTGCTTCATCTTTTTTTTTTTTTTTTTTTCAGGTTTTTGCTACTTCAGGAAACCGTAGTTGTTGGCTGATAGAAAAATTACAGCAGCATTATACAGTAAGAGCTATTTCTGCTCTCTTGTCACTAAAGTATGAACAATGTCTAGTATGTAACAGACCACGCACTGTAAGGAAACTCTGTTCTTAGCTGACTAAGGAAATTCCGAAAATAAGGCCTCTACCTGTGATTTTTGAACTGGGAGCCATCAGATCAGTTTCCTGCATATCTAGGAATACAAATAATGTTGCCTTGGGGAATAGACTTGGAAACACAGGAAAACACTTTCTGTACATTATCATTTCCATTAATTTGAGCAAGTGTTGATCAGAATAAATTATTTATGTGAGCACTGGGAGCTGCCTCCCTACGTGCAAGGCAATCTGTTAAAGATTTGCTATCACGCTAGTGAATGGGGGGAATGGAGTAGTACATTTTATGAGTCATAAATGGAGCATTAGTCCTCATGTTTGCATTTGGAAATGAACTCTTGGTGAAATGTGCTGTAAGACAAAAACAAAACAGAACATGGAAAACCAGGTTCGCTAATGGCATAAATCAAAATAATGGAAACAAGAAACCTCTGGTAATATGCCAAATATGATCATCACACTGCAGATTAGCCACGATCCGTTAAGGCAGAGAGGGCTTTGAACTGTGGAAGGATCGGCTGACCCATGTTTTCATTTGATTTCTAACAGAATGTGTCTCTTTGCCATAGCTTTTCTTTTTTTTTTTTTTTTGAGACAGAGTCTTGCTCTGTCTCCCAGGCTGGAGTGCAGTAGCCGGATCTCAGTTCACTGCAAGCTCCGCCTCCTGGGTTCACGCCATTCTCCTGCCTCAGCCTCCTGAGTAGCTGGGACTACAGGCGCCTGCCACCTCGCCCAGCTAGTTTTTTTTGTGTATTTTTTAGTAGAGACGGGGTTTCACCGTGTTAGCCAGGATGGTCTCGATCTCCTGACCTCGTGATCCGCCCATCTCGGCCTCCCAAAGTGCTGGGATTACAGGCTTGAGCCACCGTGCCTGGCTGCCATAGCCTTTCAGAGGGGACATGTGAGCATCAGTAGAGAAGAGCATGAACAGAGTTCGTGTGGTTTTCCTACACTTATTAGAGTCATTGCATTCTGCTATAATGTCTACAGGCAAGGTGTAGCTTCCAGGGATAACCAGGCAGTTCTCCTATAGCAAATAAGTGACAGTAAGAACAATTTTTAGTCTAACTGCTTCACAGACATTACTATATTTAATGCTTGCAGTAAACCTGTGAAGCAGGTGCACCATCATTAACCCCATTCTACATTTGCAGAAACTGAGGCACGGTAAAGGTAAGTGCCACCCTCAAGGTCACGCAGCTAGCAAGTAGACAAGTCAAGAATCAAACCCAGGCAATAAAGTTCTAGGCATTATACTCTAACTCATTGCGCTAAACAATTTTGAAAGATTTTGTTTTGCATTTTACAAAGTTGTCTAAAATTCACCTGCATTGAATTTCTCGGGGATGCTTCTTAAAATGAAATTTCCTAGCCCAGTACATCAGATACAATCTCTGGAAGCTGGACATAGCTGGAAGATTAACAACCGTCTTTTGTACACTAAACATTTGAGAATCACTGTTCTAGGGTGTGTGGGAGGGAGATGGAAATTCCTTTTGGTTTTCAGGGCCTAAAAGGATGCCTTGCAAAACTCTCTGAATTTTATATGTAAGTTTATGTCATCTGCAAATGGAGATTGTTTTACTTTCTTCCCAATCTGAATGGTTTTTATTTCTTTTTCTTGCCTAACTGCCCTGACTAGACCATCCAGTACACTGTAGAAATGATGAGAGTGAACATCCTTGTCTTGTTCCCGGCTCTCCAGATTTTGAAGGGAAAAATTAAATGAGTTTTTCTTAATATATTGAGAATTCACTATTGAAGATCATAGTTTGGTGTCTGCCATTCCTAACCTGTATTCCATCGGAAGACGCACACACCAGAAATACCAAATATCCTTCTAATTCATTCACAGACCGGAAGTGTGGTCTTCCCATAAGGACACTGGGCAGGAAAGCCAGGCATACATAGATTCTTATAGACCACTAATGAATATGAATGAAAGTCATCAGCTCTTGCCCTCCAAACTCAGTGTAAGGACTAGCTATGTAAATGATCTCTCCCAGTGGAGATTTGTTGAAGTTAAATAATCAACATTTTCAAATTATACATGTCTACGTCCCATAGAACTGGTGCTGAGCCAGCATGTCTGGGGGCTATGCATTTTTTAAAGTCCTGGGCATTATAATCCACTCCCTAGTTGATATAGTTTGTATATCTGTCCCTATCTGAATCTCAAATCGAAAAGTAATCGCCAGCGTTGGAGGTGGGGCCTGGTGGGAGGTGATTGGATCATAAGGGCAGATTTTCATGAACAGTTTAGTAACGTCCTCTTGGTATTGCCCTCATGATAGTGAGTGAATTCTCCCAAGATCTGGTTGTTTAAAAGTGTGTGACACCTTGCTGTCTCCCTGTCTTGCTCCTGCTTTTGCCATGTGATGTGTCTGCACCCCCTTTGACTTCCGCCATGATTGGAAGCTTCCTGAGGCCTCCCCAGAAGCAGATGTCACCATGCTTCCTGTACAGCCCACTAAATCATGAGCCAATTAAACCTCTTTTCTTATAAATTGCCCAGTCTTAGGTATTTCTCTACAGCAATGCAAGAACAGCCTAACACACTAGTTAAGAAACACTGCAGTGTAGAAGCCTCCCTGAATAAAGCCATCATCTTTAATAACCCTGAGATCTGGAGGAAGGGCTCTGTAGCACTACTGCAGAGTTGCTACAAGAACCCATCAGATCCTCCCTCCAGGAACTTGAATGTAAATCTATCAAAGGGAAGTCAACCCTTGAAGATGGACAGAAGGGAAAAGACACACAGAAAATAAGCCAGGAAGCAGAAGCTCTGGCAAGCAGGCATTAAGAAACAGAGAAAAGGAAAGTAGAGAAATATGAATGCATGTGAACAATAGCAGTAAAAGCAAGGCAAAGAGTAGTTAGTGCTCGTAACAGCAGAGGACTGAAGCAGGCAGACAGATACCTGCATTTAAGGAGTATCTGCCAGAGCAAAAGAAGTAGATTGGGTATAAATCTACCTTATGTGCCTGCAGTGTTTAGTGCTTGGTGAGGTTTGGTCATGTTACTGCTGACATCTGCTAACCCCTGTGTATCCTTAAAATCAATCCTTATTATCTGACGTAATCATGAGCTTCTCTTTCATTCTTCATGACTTAAAATACCCTTACCCACCAACTGTGCTATTAATGAGTTGTGTGGCCTGGGATAGGTCACTTCCCTTGTCTACCTCGGTTTTCTTGGTGACAAGATGAGGGTTTGACCAGGTGATATCTAAGTTCACTTCCAGCTCCAGTGCATATTATTTTGAACTTTAGCATGAAAGGGTTTAGTTACAGTTCTATTGCAAAATCCTGGAAATTTCACCACCTTCTTTATTTCCAGCCACAGAGTGCTTTAAACTTGAGACTCATCTCATAAGGAACCCAAATGCAGTGCCAGTGTGCAAATTAGCTGTACAGCATCCCAGGGGCACCCCAAGCAGTCTTGCCCAGCCTCATGCAATACTTTCTGTCGAGCTAGCAGGAGAGTGTGTGCTCTGGCCCCATCTTCTCTCCTTTCTCAAGATACCTTCCCCCAACCCCACCCTCCACCCCCACTAGAAAGAGATGAAAACAAACTATGGGAAATTGCAAACATGTTGATGGGAATTGAGGTAAAATGCGGAAAGGTTGCTGGGTTTAGTGTGGTTGGAGGTGACTATACCACTGTCCAGAAAGGAAATCTGGAAGGGATGATTTTACAGGTTTTATTTAAAATTTCATTTCTGGCTGGGCGTGGTGGCTCACGCCTGTAACCTTAGCATTTTGGGAGACCAAGGCAGGAAGATCACTTGAGGTCAGGAGTTCAAGACCAGACTGGCCAACATGGTGAAAACCCGTCTCTACTAAAAATACAAACATTAACCAGGACTGGCGGTGCGCGCCTGTGGTCCTAGCTACTCGGGAGGCTGAGACAGGAGAATCACTTGAACCTGGGAGGCAGAGGTTGTAGTGAGCTGAGATTGTGCTACTACACTCCAGCCTGGGCAACAGGGTGAGACCCTGTTTCAGTAATAATAATAATTATAAATTTCCTCCCAAGAAGGATTTATAACAGAATAATCCAGCCTTTGCATTTATAAGACATGAGCCCACAGGACTCTTGTGTTAACCTCTGCCCTCTCACACACTTTCATCTGCTTCTTCCCTGCATGAGTTTGGGTTTAAAGGAAACCATAGGCAGAGCTCCAGGCAGAACATTTGGAGACCTGGAAATGATCTTGGATGCGAGACCAGCTTATTGGGTGACTGTAGGCAAAAACTTCTTGGGGTTCTCAGTTTTTCCAATTGCATATTAAAGATGATATTGTCTGTTTCTTCTTATGTCAATAGAATTCTATGCCAGTTAATGAGACATTGGCCTCTGTTGTCCCCAGTTTCTCAGTCAGTCCCTCGCACTAAGCCAAATATTCAGAGAGGGATGTAGGTTAACTCTTTCAGGCCTTCAGGGAATTGCTTTATGTATCACGAGTGCATTGAACTAAATAGCATTCTTGCATGGTACGCTCAGTGCAGTACCAGAATGCACTGAATGGTATGAATAGTACTGGGCTTGAAAGAGTTACTGGGCCTGCCTCTGGGAGGGCTGACTGCATGCCAAGACATGACATAAGATGCAAGAAAGAGGGGCCTAAAAATTCTTTACATGGGGGAAAAATGTAGTGATCCATTAGTAACCACTGGACTGCACTTTCTTCTCACCCTGCCCCTTTCCCAATCTCTCTCTCTCTCTCTCTCTCACACACACACACACACACACACACACACACACACACACCCCTTGATATCATGTTACTGACCAGACTGGGAAAACTAAACTGAGCTGAGGGCAGAAAATGTGCCTTGAGTTCTTGGAAAAAGAAATAAATACACATTACCCCGGACTGCCCCTTTGTATTCATTGGACGGGGGATTTTTTCCCCCTCTTTTTTTCTCCTCCTATTCACAGAAACACCATTACTAACCTGAGAGTTATGGTTGGTTTACTTCAAACCTGGGAGCCAATGAATACATACCCCTCTGTGAGTCTACTCAGAAACTTCGAGTAACATGTAGTAAAACTCGGCTGATTGCTCATTAGCCAGAATATAATGTCAAAATTTCTAAGCTTGAAATTCAAGGAACTTCCCTGTCTGATTTTGACCTACATTTTCTACCACAAGAATGGAAGCTTCTTAGGAGCAATGACTGCTCGTATTGTTCAGTATGGCATTATGTGTCTGTCATTTTGACCCTGAGGATGTTGTGAGCCCAAGGGCAGTCTGATGTCCTGGTGTATTCGGGAACTTTTCTGTTAATATGCCAGAACAGCTACAGCCTGTTTCTCTATGTCCCTTTGGGTTTTTTTTTTCCCTGTGTCCTCATTCTTTGTGCTCACTCTTCTATTACTGCCACCTCCTTAAATTGGCTGAATGAAGATTTTTGGGTTTTTTTGGCTCATGTTCATGGAATTCACTGATCTTACCATGTTTCCCATCATCCTGAAGCAGCTGGATTGATAGAACAGTGGAATGGCCTTTTGAAGTCACAATTGCAATGCCAACTAGGTGACAATACTTTGCTGGGGCAATGTTCTCCAGAAGGCCATGTATGCTCTGAATTAGTGTTCAATATATGGTACTGTTTCTCCCATAGCCAGGATTCACAGGTCCAGGAATCAGGGGATGGAAATGGAAGTGGCACCACTCAACATCACCCCTAGTTATCCACCAGCAAAATGTTTGCTATGACATTATGTTCTGCTGGCCTAGAGGTCTTAGTTCCAAAGGAAGGAATGCTGCCACCAAGAGACACAGCAACGATTCCATTAAACCAGAAGTTAAGATTTCCACCTGGACACTTTGGGCTCCTCCTACTTTTAAGTCAAAAGGCTAAGAAGGGAGTTACAGTGTTGGCTGGGGTGATTGATCCTTACTGCCAGGATGAAATCAGTCTACTACTCCACAATGGAGGTAAAGAAGAGCACGCATGGAATACAGAAGATCCATTAGGACATCTCAGTATTGCTATGCTTTGTGATTAATGTCAATGAGAAACTACAATAGCCCAATCCAGGCAGGACTACAAATGACCCAGACCCCACAGGAATGAAGGTTCGGGTCACTACACCAGGAAAGAAAGCCACAACCTGCTGAGGTGCTTGCTGAAGGCAAAGGGAATACAGAATGGGTAGTAGAAGAAGGTAGGCATCAATACTAGCTATGACCATGTGACCAGCTGCAGAAACGAGGACAGTGACTGTCATGAGTATTTCCTCCTCCTTTTGTTAAAAACATGTTTGTGCATGTACACACTTGTACTAAGAAAATATCTTCATTTTATTTCCTTTTCCTTTATCATGGACTTAAGACTTACTGACTTCATATCAGCATTTAAGTATTGTTAACTTTATGTAATAGTATTTTGGTTTGGGGATTGGCGCGTTTCTGGTTGTACAAAGGATAGTTGTATTATGTTAGGCGTAATTATGAGGTCACTCATTATTGTCTTTATTTGAAGATTATGTATGATCTCAGGATATTTGTATAGGTTCAAGTTGAGAAGCGGTAGACTTGTGTTGTTTAATACTAAGTGTCAACTTGATTGAAGGATACAAAGTATTGATCCTGGGTGTGTCTCTGAGGGTGTTGCCAAAAGAGATTAACATTTGAGTCAGTGAGCTGGGGAAGGCAGACCCATCCTTAGTCTGGTGGGCACAATCTAATCAGCTGCCAGTGAATATAAAGCAGGCAGAAAAATGTGAAAAGGAGAGAGGGGTCTAGCTTCCCAGCCTGCATCTTTCTCCTGTGCTGGATGCTCCCTGCCCCGGAACACTGGACTCCAAGTTCTTCAGTTTTGGGACTGGGACTGGCTCTCCTTGCTCCTCAGCCTGCGGACAGCCTATTGTGAGACCTTGTGATCATGTAAATTAATACTTAATAAATTCCTCTTTATATATATATATATATATCACATATATATTTATGTATCTATATCTACATCCTATTAGTTCTGTCTCTCTAAGAGAATCCTGACTACTACAGTTAATCATTTTTATTTTTTAGCAAAACAATAAAAAATCAACATTCTTTGTTTTGTCTGTCCCTCCCATTCTTCCTTTTCCGAAAAACTATTGGTCCACGAGATCCAAAATATTCAGATCTATTCAACTAAATGTTATGGTTTCTAGGAGCATGGCCCATGCTTTAATGTTTCTTTTAAGCCTATAATATTATATAAACAGCTGCTCAAATTGTTCTGATAAAATACTTGTTTCAATTTATTGTCCCAGTTTCCTCTAAGCCTGTTGGTATACCTGCATGGCTAAATGCAATATGCCTCTGTAGTGACATGAATAACATATTTACTCATATATATTTACTTAATACCATTTGGTAAGTGTTAATTAAATATCAACTCTCTCAAAATTTAAAATTTCCACTGTAAATTTTTTTTTCAAAATATTTTCTTTAACAAATGATCAAGAGTAATGCTATAAGAATAACAACAAAAATGCAAACTGGGGAAAAATCTCCCCTGAGGCTCAGACAATCTGCTGTCTTTTGGTATAATTCACTTAGGGATAAGAAGATCTTAGGAAAATGCATGATAAAGAACAGACAACAAACACTCAGCAAATACTCTGGTTGAGTTTAATTAGCAGTGATCTTCAAGATAATAAAGTGATTGTTTTTTAAACATCTCTGTCCCTGACAATTAGCCACATAGGTGAAGAAGGCAGCAGTAACTGTCTAAAAGGTAAGCACTGTGGCTTCAAGGCAATACAGCAGAAGCTAAGAAAGGTGCTTTCAGCAGCATTTAGGCTGTTCTAGATAAAAGTATGGGAGCATGGAAATGGAAAGGTAGAAACAAAGGAATCAGAGTTGTAAGTGTAGAAAAGCACCTTTGGAGAGAAAGAGGATATTGCCTTCTCCTTTTCCACTTTTTTACTCCTCAGGGTTTTTTTTGTTGTTGTTGTTGTAGTTGTTGTTTTTTGAGATGGAATCTCGCTCTGTCACCCAGGCTGGAGTGCAGTGGCACAATCTCAGCTCATTGCAACCTCCACCTCCTGGGTTCAAGCGATTCTCCTGCCTCAGCCTCCCATGTAGCTGGGATTACAAGCGCGTGCCACCACGCGTGGCTAATTTTTGTATTTTTGGTAGAGGCAGGGTTTCACCATGTTGGTCAGGCTGGTCTCAAACTCCTGATCTTGTGATCTGCCTGCCTCAGCCTCCCAAAGTGCTGGAATTACAGGCGTGAGCTGCTGCACTTGGCTTTTGTTTTTTTTTTTTAAATGCCTGTTTTCTATGCAAAATCTACATCCGAAACTCCTTTAGGCTATATTTTTTTCAAGGTTGAAGTAAAGGAGTAATCCTAATTTCTTTCACAGATTTCAATTTCAGCCACTCTATGAATCACAGGATGGGCAGATTAGAAATTTATGAGGAATAATCCAGATTAGAAAATTATGAGGCAGAATCTTGAGAATAATTTTTATTTGAAGCACAGAGCTTTTTCTTTTACATTTTCCTTATATGAGTTTTAAATTTCTTGAGTAAGGTAGTGAAAGGAAGTGTGGGGAAAATGGGGACACTATTTCTGAGATTTTATTAGGATAGCAGAGAGGCACAGGTGCATAGCATAATTATTCTATCTACACTCAATTTCATTGCCAAGTGGGGCCATTTGGTGTTTCTAAGGATTCCTCTTGACTGACAGATCACAGAAACTTGACCGCTGAGGCATGAGGCATGACAGGGTGACTACTCTTATTTCCAAAATTTGAAGGAAGCCCTAAAATTTCAAGGGGAGCAACTGAATTAACATTACTAGGGAGGTACAAAACTTCCTAATGAAAGTGTTTTCAAGGCTCCTCTTCAACTGACATATGTCACAGCCTGGTAGGTTCTTCTTGCCTGCTTCCCAGAAATACCAATGTGCTAAGCACGGCAGGTATTGCAGCAAAGAGAGTTTAATAATTGCAGGGCCAGCCAAGTGGAAGGACAGGACGTATTTCTCAAATGTGCTTCCCTGAGAATTCAGAAGCTAGTTTTTTTTTTTTGTTTGTTTTTGTTTTTTTCAGAGTCTAGTTCTATTGCCCAGGCTGCAGTATAGTGGTGTGATATTGGCTCACTGAAACCCCCACCTCCTTGGTTCAAGCGATTCTCCTGCCTGAGCCTCCCATGTAGCTGGGATTACAGGCACCTGCCACCATGCCTGGCTAATTTTTAAATTGTTTTTAGTAGAGGCAGGGTTTCACCATGTTGGCCAGGCTGGTCTTGAACTCCAGACCTCAAGTGATCCACCCATCTTGGCCTCCCAAAGTGCTGGAATTATAGGCATGAGCCACCGTGCTCAGCCTAGGTTAGGGTTTTTTTTTTAAGGGTACTTTGGTAGGCAGGGGGCTGGAAAACGGAAACGATTGTCTGGAAGAAATCACAGGGGTGTCTACAACTGCCTTTGTGTGGCTGAGTTAGTTCCCAAGAGGGGGTCTGAGGACCAGAGGGCATCTCTTGGTCTACCAAAATGCTAAATTTGAAAAATATCTCAAAGACCATTTCTTCAGGTTTCGCAATATTGACATTATCTATAAGAGTAGTTGGGGAAAGTATAAACCTTACAATCCCTGGTTACGTGACTCTGGAGTGGTAAACAACTGACAGAAAAGCAAGCTAAGCAATGGCAGGTCATTGTTTATGCCTATTCTTCAGCAAAGTTCAAGTCCTTCCCATCATTCTAAACGTGTCTTACAAATGCAGCTTCAATCTGTGAACAAGGAGATGTTCAGTTTCCTATGCCTCTAAGTTTAACTATAAACTACATTTATCTTGGCTTCAGTGCTAGAATAAGCAAAAAAACAAAAAACAAAAAACAAACAATAAAAGATTAGTCTGTGAGGTTACAAATAAAATAAGATGCAGTCACTCATAGAAGCAAGATGGAGTCAGTCATGTTAGATCTCTCTCATTACTTATAATTCTTCAAAAACGATTTCACTTCAACTTCAGGACCTGCACCATGATCCATAAACATTATCATTCTATCAATAGGCTTTACCTATATTTCATCTTAAAAATAATAAAGTTGAAAAAGATGATTATGGCAATTTTGGCAATAGTTCACTATGAAAGCTACTTTTCAGGAAGAGAAAATAACACTGCTTCATACCAGAATTACTCTTGTTTACATGGTGCAAATATGGTGCAAGATGTGTGGATTTCAATCAAATGCATCTTTGTGTGTGCTTTCTACCCTCCCTTAATTTTGTATTAGTTGGAATTGGGAAGGTAATATTCACCTGACCTTGGGTGAATATCTGGGCTATTCCCATGTCTTTTCTGTTTAGTCAGGTAAAAAGCAGTCCTACAATCATTTTAAGTCACAGACACAGACCTAATTCAGTCTTAACACTGTCCAGCTCTGTGCAAGGTCAGAACTCCAAATACAACTTGATATCAAATCTCTCTGCCTAGCTATGTCCTGTTTTAGTCTGAAGCCTGCAGTAGAAGAAGAGGTGAATTTGTCTCTTCTTCCTCCTTCTCGCTTCCTGCTCACCACTTTCCTAAGCTCAAAAGCAGGGCTGGCAGAGAGGAGAAATAAAGGGATAGAACCATTGTCACTTGGTGAGGTAACTTTGGCTCTCTGACCTGGCAGATGGTTAAAGACAGCCCCCCTTAGAGATCCTGGCTGCAAAGACATGGAAGAAAAATGCACTCTCTCCTATCAGTTTCAGGGACTCTTCCTTTGCTGGACTTCTTCCTCTCCCATAGTTCATTTCTACCTCCAGAGATGGATCTGTAAACCAGGTGTTCACTAGTACCTCTGTGTACAGACCTTGGTTATCTGGGTTAGGAACCCAGCCTCTTTCTTTCTTATTTTCGTTCTTCCTTTCTCCCTTCCCTTCCCTTCCCTTCCCTCCTCTGCCCCCCTTTCCTTTCCTTTCCCCTTCCTTCCTTCCTTCCTTCCTTCCTTCCTTCCTTCCTTCCTTCCTTCCTTCCTTCCTT